>NC_056750.1:228369945-228437445 GCF_019279795.1 Protopterus annectens
GACAATATCTAAACTTATATGTTGTATTTATTTATTTGAGACTATCCTGCGCTGTTGTGGTAAAATATTTCCTGTGCTTTTGAACTATGAAGTCATTTTGTTGAGTTACTGATTGTAGCCCTGCTTTTTTATGTATCATTAAATATATTTAAACCTCCCTTTGTAGGTGAGAAGTGAGAGGCATATTTCACCTGTTACACTAGTTGCATATCTGTTTGGTGAGCTACCCATATATATATATATATATATATATATATATATATATATATATATATATATATATACACACACACAGATTTATATATGTGTGTATGTAGATATAATATATATATATATATATATATATATATATATATATATATATATATATGTATGTATATATATTTATATATACATATAGATCTCGAAATATAGAGAGAGATATAGAGCTCAAAATATAGAGATAGAGATCTCGAATTATAGAGATATAGATCTCGAAATATAGAGATGGATATATAGATATAGAAATATAGCGATAGATATATAGATATAGAAATATAGAGATAGATAGATGCAATGCTTTTCATGTGCCTCTGTGCAGGTATATTATATCAGAATGTTGTATATCATTGTGTTTTTCAGGTGTGATTTCAAGTGTAAAGCAATACAGCCACCACCAAAGATGCCATCTGTTGAGGAGAAACCAAGCGGCATTTACCTGTTGGGTGAGGAAAATGACTCCGATGGTTGCAGCAGTGGTTCAGACAATGGTATGCACCTTGAGGCACCACATAATGCCAACCAGAGTGAGGATGATGATTATGACACAGACGATGATATTCCACCAGCACTTCTGCGTGAAAAGGCCATTGCCTGTGATATGGATGATGCCCTTGTGCCCGCCAGTCCTGAAAGACCATTACAAGTTGTCAAAGAAGACATGGCCAGTAATTATGCCACTGACCATGACAGTGAGGATGAGGTGCCACTTGTAAACCTAAGAAGGTGGCCACACATGATGGCCAGCCAGTGCATTCAGAGTATGATGCAGATGATGACTTGCCTTTATCTGTGTTCAAGAAAGCACGTGGTACGACTGACACAACTATGCAGTCCTCCACTGTGCATGGAACTGCAAGTGCTGACAAGGGTGTGGATGTGCCTTCGACTATGCATCATGTGGAAAGTATTTCAGAGTATGGTGACTGGGATGGAGAAAATCCACGAGATATAAGTCCAAGTAGTTCCTTGTCAGGCAATGATATGATTGTGCTTCAGGAGGGAACATGTGTTAGAAGTTCACTACCAACTGCATGCAGTACAGTTGCTACTGGCATTGAGAGAGCACCAACTCTCAAGCCTTCAGCCCTTTCCATTCCCAATGGTTCCACGTGACCCAGTTGGGTACGCCGAACATGCCCACCACATAAGATCATGTGGGAAAAACACCTCCAAACTTTAAACAGTGAGGAATTTGTGGGGCCAATAGAACCAGTAAATTGCTTGGGCTCAGATAGTACAGAGATGGACTTCCTGAATTTGATGTTCCCAGAGGAGCTGTACACCCATATTGCTAATGAAACCAATCGCTATGCTGCACAGATCCAGGTCTCAGCAGGAAAGGTTGATACGCAGTGGAGTTCTGTTTGCCCAGGAGACATACGCACATTTCTAGGTGTCAGAATATACATGTCTATTGTACATGTTCCTGTTACAGACAGTACTGGGAAATGCACCATGTATATGATCGCTTCCCAATAGCAGAGTACATGACCAGAGATAGGTTTGAAAAAATTCAGCAGTACTTCCACTACAACAATAACAGCCTGAGGCTACCACTGGGCTCTGGGGGTCATGACAAGCTGCATCACGTACGGCCAATACTGGATGCAGTACTTCAATCATGCAGGACACATTACAATGTGCATCATGAGGTGGCTGTAGACTAAGCCATGGTTGGCTTCCATGGACACTTGACATTTAGGCAGTTTATGCCTGGTAAGCCTAAGAGGTATGGCATTAAGGTGTGGGTGTTGGCAGACTCTACCAAATGAGTATGTGCAAGAATTCCAGGTATACACTGGAAAAACTGAGCAGACACAGAGGTTGGACTGGCACACAGAGTTGTGGTTGACTTAACCAGGGGACTGATTGGCAAGAAGCATCACATTTACTTTGGTAACATCTTTACATCTGTTCTGCTAGCACAGCAATTGCTAAAAGATGGTCTATACTGTTGTGGAACCATGTGCACCAATAGGTCAGGATGGCCTCTAACATTCAACAGACAGGCCATCGGAAAAGCAGCTCGAGACTACTACAAGCAATTGCAGAGTGGACCACTGCTAGCTACTGAATGGAAGGATAGTAAACCAGTATTCCTCCTGTCAACTAACTGCAACCCAACCTTTCCAGTCTCCAGCACATACAGGAGAAAGCGTGATGGAAGCAAGGCATCGGTGCCATGTCCACCAGTTGTAAACATGTGCAACAGTTACATGAATGGGTTGGACCGGGCAGATCAGCTCAGGACACAGTATCCCACTGCCAGAAAGGCCCGCAAATGGTGGCTGTACTTGTTCTGGTTCTTATGGGATGTGGCCATTGTCAATGCTTTCATTATATTCCGTGAAAGTATCAGCCACCAGCAATTGTCATGCTCTGGACATGCTATTCCAGCAACACAGTTACATTTCCAAAGGAACCTAGGCTTGCACCTACTTGCCAGTTACATGAAGAGGAAAATATGCATTGAGATTACTGTCCCAGAGGCTGTGAGCCAATTTGAGCATGGCTCTCACTTTCCGGTGAAATGGCATAAATTAAGATGCAAAAACTGTGCCAGCAAGGGTAAACATGCTGAGCCATCATGGGGGTGCCTGACTTGCAAGGTCAACCTGTGTGTCGAATGCTTTGGCGAGTATCATGGCCATAAATTTCTCGTGGGTAACTGATGTTAGGAATGGCACATGTTGTGATGCACAAGACAAATAAAGATGTGTATGCTCTTGTGTTGGTGGGTGCATAGTGGGGGGCATACCCAGCCAGCATGAATCTTCTGATCCACCTGGATCGCAGTTAGGAACTTGGAGACTCTTCATCTCAGTCCCATAGTGCTGCTGTCCTAGGTAACCATGGTCTTGGGTGTGCCATTGTGATGCAGTGTTTCCCTCTGGGAAAGGACACATGCAAAAAGACACAGCCTGGGTCAGTCTTGGTCTTTTGACATGTTGCCTTGATGTAGCTCTCCACTCAGTCTCCCTCCCTTCAGGTGTAGTCAATGTATGTAGGTCAGGGCAACAGGGTTTACATTAGCTCCCCCGTTCCACTCCTTATGGCCATTGCTGAAAGGACACATGTAAATGGAAAAGGCAGAGGTAAAGCAGAGTGCCTCACTTTGCTTTTTCAGTGTTCAAGTGCCCTTTCTGTGCCCCCATGTCAGTTAGTGGCCAAGCCCTTCAGCACCAATGCCAGGAAGGTCCTTCTTCAGTCTTTTTTGCCAACCGCTCTTGTGTTAGTGGATGCATCGCTGGGGGCATACCCAGTCAGCATGGATTTTGTGATCCACCTGCATCGCAGTTGGGAACTTGCAGACTCTTCAGCTCAGTCCCATAGTGCTGCTGTCCTAGGTAAGCATGGCCTTGGGTGTGCCACTGTGATGTAATGTTTCCCTCCGGGAAAGGACACATGCAAAAAGACACAGCCTGGGTCCTGGGTCAGTCTTGGTCTTTTGACATGTTGCCTTGATCTAGCTTTCCACTCAGACTTCCTCTGTTTAGGTGTAGTGAATGTATGTAGGTGAGGGTAGTAAATGTATGAAGGTCATGGCAGCAATTAGTGAGTTACTTCAGTCCCTCATCCCTTAGGTCCATTGCTGAATGGGCACATGTAAAGAGAAAAGGCAGAGGTAAGACAGACTGCTGACACTGAAGGAGGTCGTGAGACCATAGTGGTATCGGCAGTCTGAGTGGGCAGTCAGCACAGCTATGGGATACTTCAGATAACCAACATCTGGAGCCCCATGCCTGTTCTTGGCATATTAGTGGAGCGGCGGTCCTTTCCCTGCTTTTTTTCTTTACATGTTCCCTTTCTGTGTCCCCTTGTCAGTGTCCACCCATGCAGTATTTCAGGTAAGGTAAGACTGTCTTCTGCTGTTCAGATGTTTACAGAATGGGTTCATGCATGGCTTGATGCACAGGGTCAGTGGATCTACAATCTGCCGTAACAGCAGCACCGTGGAAGATGTTCACCTGTTCAGAAGAGATGGCATTCACTGAACTGAGGAGAGCACTGCATTGTTCTTGACCAACCTCCACAATGGAGTGAGGAGAGCTATGCAGGATTTCTAACATGCAGCTTGTGAGAAGAATAGAAAACACCCATGACCAAGTCGGACCAGTATAGTAAGTAAAACACTATTATGAAATGTGTTGTGTAAAATACATTTCTCTGAGTTTGGCAAATAACTGTGGTTAGGAGCTGGTGAGGATGCTGAGAAAGAACAACTATTTCAGGAGAGTGCTAATATGTCAGTGACCATCCTGCAATACTTCTTTTTTTAGTCTGTTTTATCAGGCATGTGTAGAGCTTAGATGACAGGAAGGGCTTAGTAATACAGAACTTGATCCCTTAGGTCCTTTGCTGAATGGACACATGTAAAGAGAACAGGCATAGGTAAGGTAGACTGCTGACACTGAAGGAGGTCGTGAGACTGCAGTGGTATCAGCTGTCTGAGTGTGTAGCCAGCACAGCTATCGAACACATCAGGTGGCCTTGCCTGCCACTGAAGTCCCATGCCTGTCCTGGGCTCATTAGTTGAGTTGTGGTCCTTACCTTGCTTTTTCTCTTTACATGCACCCATTCTGCAGTATGTTGGCTACACCAAGAATGTATATATTTACAATCATATGTGTCTACATGGTAAAACAACTGGTTCTGAATGCTGTACACATGTACATATATCAGTTTTGTTAGGACTTAGGTTATGGAAATTATGATTTTTTTCATATTTTGGTAAATAACTTTGCAAGGAAGCATCTGCATGTGCTAAGTAATACCTCATTTTGAAAACAGTATTGATAGTTCTAACATGGTAAAAGAATGGTGCCTGTATGTTGTACACATTTGCAGATATCAAAGTTTGTTTCAGACTTAGGTTATGGAAATTATGATTTTTTCATATTTTGGTAAATAACTTTGCAAGGGAGCATCTGAATGTGCCAAGTGATACCTCATTTTGAAGACAGTATTGTGGGTTGCAATATGGTAAAAGAATTGTGACTGTATGTTGGACACGTGCAGATATCAAAGTTTGTTTCGGACTTGGGTTATGGAAATTATTATTTTTTTTCATATTTTGGTAAATAACTTTGCAGGGGAGAATCTGAATGTGCTAAGTAATACCTCATGTTGAAGACAGTATTGATAGTGCCAGCATGGTAAACGAATGGTGCCTGTATGTTGTACTTATTTGCAGATATTAAAGTTTGTTTCAGACTTAGGTTATGGAAATTATGATTTTTTTTTCATATTTTGGTAAATAACTTTGCAAGGGAGCATCTGAATGTGCCAAGTAACACCACATTTTGAAGACCATATTGCTGGTTCTAACATGGTAAATGAATTGTGCCTGTAAGTTGTACACATTTGCAGATATCAACATTTGTTTCAGACTTAGGTTATGGAAATTATGATTTTTTTTCATATTTTGGTAAATAACTTTGCAAGGGAGCATCTGAATGTGCTAAGTAATACCTCATTTTGAAGACAGCATTGATAGTGCCAACATGGTAAATGAATGGTGCCTGTATGTTGTACTCATATGCAGATATCAAAGTTTGTTTCAGACTTAGGTTATGGAAATTATGAATTTTTTTTCATATTTTGGTAAATAACTTTGCAAGTGAGCATCTGAATGTGCCAAGTAATACCTCATTTTGAAGACCATATTGCATGTTCCAACATGGTAAAATAATTATGCCTGTATATTGGATACATGTGCAGATATCAAAGTTTGTTTCGGTATAAAACCCACTTTAGCATGGCTTTGCGCAATTTTGCACATAGCACAGCATTGGGCAGTGCCGCTTAACTGGGTTTAAACAATTTCTCGGCTCCACAAAGTCTGCTCTTCACTTTTTCCCTTAGAACTGCTCTAGTTCTCATAATAAACACCCTATTCCTACTCTAAAGCCTGGCACTTGCTCACTAAAGCAATTATATAAGTCAACACTAAAAAATAAAAAGCACTACACCCTCACAAACTCCCCTTGAGTACCTTACTCCCCATTGGCCCTTTTTTCAATTTTAAAGGAGTTCCCTGTACTATTCTAGCATGTCCAAAGGTCAGTTGCCAGTCTCCTCTCCAGTCCAGCTGGTGAATCCAGGAATCTTGAGGCAATGTTACAACTGCCTCATGTACACAGACAACCCTCTCCTCCTCCCAACAAGTTCCAACATATGTGAGAGATGCAACCATATAGCCAAACTGGAGGCTAAGCTCTCTCAACTCAGCACTGGCATAACCAGTCAGGAGGAGAAGGCATCCACACTCACTACAATTCCAGTCTCACATAGACCTACCACGACAGCAAACCAAACACATAAACACAATAAAACATACTCGGAGGCTCTAAATAAAAATCTGCCTAAGCAGCAGAGACCTCCAAAGCAGACACCCAAGCAACTGCTACCCCAAAACAAAACACGTGCAACACATAGTTCACAAAGCCAGTGTGCCAAACAGTCACAGCCCTTAAGGCTAAACAACACACCTGATATACTAGTAATAGGTGATTCTATCATCAGGCACACTGATGTCCCACTCATCAGGCTGAACAAGGAGAAGGTCACAGTGAGCTGCCTGTCAGGTGCTAGGATCCGCCACATAACACAAGCACTCAGGTCTCTCCAAGGTAAGTACAAATATGACTCAGTCGTTGTCCATGCTGGTGTGAATGACCTGCGATGTACCTCCCTGGACTACATGAAAAGAGACATAGAGGAGCTCTCTGAGCATGTAGCCCAAGCTGGCATGACCCTGACCTTGAGTAGCATCTTACCCTTACCAAGAATGATGCCACAATATGAAGACAAGATGATCAATTTCAACAATTGGCTTAAGTATTGGTGTCATTCAAAGGGGATCCAATGCCTGTCAGCCTGGGATGACATGCTCGACAAGCCACGCTGCTTCACTAGGGACAGCTTGCACCTGTCACCCCTGGGCTTTCGGATATTGGCAAAGGCTCTTGCCACCCCCATAGTGCCTTTTTAGGCAAGGCTCAAAAGACAAACCCACCTCCATAGGTATCACAAGGGATAAGAAACTAAGAGTAATGCTACTCAATGCCAGAAGTCTAAACCTCAAGATGCACACACTCAAAACTCTCCTTAGCATGGAGAACATCGATATCTGTGCAGTAACAGAAACCTGGTTCAAGGCTGCCGAGAGCACCCCAGCACTACCAGGTTATACCTCATACCATGCTTTTTGGCCCCAAAACTCGGACCGAACCACAAAAGGAGGGGGAGTATCAATATCCGTCAAAGATACCCACACCTCCAGGTTGGTGGCACAGCACGAAGCATCGGAGACTATCCATGTGCAACTAACAGTGGGTAAAACTGCCTTACAGTTTATAGCCTGCTAGAGACCACCCTCCCAAATGCAGGAACCCCACTCAGCCTTCCTGAGAACACTGGAAAATATGAAGGTCTCTCCAAACACCATTATATTGGGTGACTTCAACTACCCAAACATAGATTGGGAGCATTACTCTAGCTCCAACACCCTAGCCCAAAGGTTCCTAGAATTTATAATCTCAAATGCTATGGAACAACTTGTGACCACTCCCACAACAGGGGGAAACATACTGAACCTGATCATCACCAACATGGGGACTCTATGCTCCCTCACTGGTAAGATCAGACCATAAATTAATCTCACTGGATATTCACATCCCGACCCCACCCCTTGTCCAGAAAACCAC
Source organism: Protopterus annectens (assembly GCF_019279795.1). Lineage (NCBI taxonomy): Eukaryota > Metazoa > Chordata > Ceratodontiformes > Protopteridae > Protopterus > Protopterus annectens. Next base: position 228,377,916 of record NC_056750.1, read on the forward strand.
AGTGAAAAACCTCTCTAAAACAAACTTCACACAACTCAAAACTGAGGTGGAATCCTTCAAAGCCCCCGGGCCTGTGGAAAATACGGCCCAGACCACAGAATCCTTTATAAACGTAGTCTTTGAACACCTTCAGGAATGCATGGATCATGCAATCCCAAATAAAACTAAGACCCAATCCCCCAAAGGCAGGCATCCTGTCTGGTGGACCCCAGCCATAAACAAACTATACAATAGAAGAAGGAAGTTACTACATGATAGAACAAAATCCCAAAAAGGGAAGGCATCTCTGATCAGTATTAGCAAAAAACTACGGGCACTCATAAAATCATCTAAGGCCAGCTTTGAGAGAAAAATTGCAGAGGACACTAAAGATAATCACAAAGCTTTCTTTAGTTAAGTTAGGAACCTGGGTGGGAATTCCCAGATATGCTCAGAATTAGTCCAAAATGACAAAGAATACACTGAACCCACAGACATTGCCAACATCCTGGCCGACAGGTTCAGCGCAAACGTCTCCCCCTCCCCCCCACTAAAAGAGCAAATATCTATTCCAGCAGAGTGCTGCCCCCCTGACATCTCAGATGCTCAGGTAAGAACCGCCCTCTCCAAAGCAAAATACACAGCATCAATGTGACCAGACGGTGTCCCGGGCTGCGTCCTACATGAACTCCAAGATGAGCTGAACCCAAACATAAAGCTACTGTACAATCTCAGCCTTACTACAGGATATGTACCCAAAGAGTGGCATACAGCAACAGTGGTCCCTCTCCACAAAGGTGGTACCTCAACGGTTCCTGGAAACTATCGCCCCATAAGCCTGACTAGCTTGGTCTGCAAAGCTATGGAAAGGATCATCATGGAACTCATAAATAAAGATATTGGGGACCTACAGAAACTGGATCCTACCCAGTTTGGCTTTGTTAAAGGCAGATCCTGCCTCTTAAACCTGGTTGATTTCTTTGAAACAATCACCAAGGCCATTGACGAGGGGAAGGTGGTCCACACAGCCTACCTGAACCTCACAAAAGCCTTCGATACAATACCCCACTCGGGCATCATAGATAAGCTATCCAGCTTAAATATAAACCCCTTTGTCACTAGATGGGTTGCAAACTGTCTCAAGGACAGAACCCACATGGTTAGAATTGCTGGAGCCATGTCAGACTCCAAACCAGTTACAAGTGACGTCCCACAAGGCTCAGTCTTGGGACCTCTCTTGTTCGGTATATATTTCTCAGAGGTACAGGCCAACATGGAAGGACTGTGGCTGACCAAGTTCGCAGATGACTGCAAACTGGGTGCCATAATCAACTCTCCAGCTGACACAAGCATCCTCCAAAAGGGTCTCATAAAAACAGACAACTGGTGCCAGAGGCATGGCCTCAAGCTAAATGCCAAAAAGTGTATAGTCATCCCCTTTGGCAAAAACAAAGTGCCCACAAATTACCACATAGGTGGTAATCCATTAAGTACGGAAGAAGTAATTAGGGACCTGGGGACCCAAGTTGATAGCAATCTCTCATTTGACAACCATGTGGCCAAAGTGGTTAGAAAAACATTCTATATAGCCACCTAATCATGAAGGGATTCACATCTAGATCAGGGGAGGTCATTGTGCCTCTTTACTCATCCCTCATCAGGCCCATAATTGAGTACAATGCCCCTTTTGGGATGCACCTTACCAGATACCTGCAGCAACTAGAAAGACCCCAAAAGTACCTCACCAAGAGGATCAAAGGGCTCAACCAGATGCCATATGCTGCCTGGTTAAAGAAACTCCAGCTCTACTTGGTTGCATACCGCCTGCTAAGAGGCGATCTGTGCCTGACGTATAAAGCCATGTCCAACCCGGAATTAATGGACATGCTGCACCTCAGAAAATCCAAATCCCATCGAGCTACGCGCTCAAGGGACTTGAACCTCAGCACAGAAATAAATAGGATATGCTGGAGGGACAGATTCATAACCCAAAGTCTCTCTTCACTCTGGAATGAAATCCCAGTCCAGGTTAAGCAGAGTCCCTCACTGACTCTCTTCAAGAGGAATCTTGATGAGTGGATGGGAGATCATAGGTTTACCCCGGGTATCACTTCTGTGTCACTGTTAGACAGAGACACAGTAAACTAAACCTCGAAAAAGGGCATAGTAAAATTCATTTTAATGGGTGGCAAAAGCCAAACACACTCTGGCTAGGCTTACAAATGCCCTAGGGCAGATAGCCTAGTATGAACCTATGAACCTATATTATGGAAAGTATGATTGTTTTTATATTTTGGTAAATAAATTTGCAAGGGAACATCTGAATGTACCAAGTAATACCTCATTTTGAAGACAGTATTGCTGTTTCCAACATGGTAAAAGAATTGTACCTGTATGTTGGACGCATGTGCAGATATCAACATTTGTTTTGGACTTAGGTTATGGAAATTATGATTTTTTTCATATTTTGGTAAATAACTTTGCAAGGGAGCATGTCAGTGTACCAAGTAATACCTCATTTTGAAGACAGTGTTACTCCTTAGAACATGGTAAAATAACTGTGTCTGTGCACTGTACACATGTACAGATATCACAGTTTGTTTAGTCTTGTACGAATATGAAAATTATACATTTAAAATACTTCTGATTATTATGCCCATATCTTTGCAAGGAAGCATGGTGATCACACAAATGATGCATCATTTTGAAGCTGACATTCAGATGCACAACTTCTACACTGATATGTAGGCTCTGTCTGTTACAGGTGATGAGATATTATGCTTTGTTTATTTATCAGTTATGAGAAATAACATATTAATCATATTTCTGTGAATATCTCAAGAAAGGAGCATCACACAGTAATGGTTAAGGCATCGTTTTAAAGCTGACATTCATACTAACAAATTAAATTCAAATTGTATAGGTCTACATGGTACATTGACCAAGATATTGTGCTTTGCTTTTCCAAAAAGGTAAAAAAATATGCACAATATCAACATTCCTTGCCAGATATTTAATAATGACTTTGATATACACTATCAACATTTACACTGTTGGAAAGGTCAGTATCTGCTGAACAACTTTTGCGTTTACATTTTTAGTCTAGCTCTTATAGTTAAAGAGTTTTGAACATTTGTTTTCTGTATGGTATTGCAAATGGATTTTCTGAAAATGAGCTCAGGCTGCACTGTTGTTCCTATGGTGGAATTAAGCAGGCAGCTTTTTCTGAGCTGCTCCGGAGTGAATGAGTTAAGGCAAAACACCTCAAAACCAATGTCTTGGTCATAGGCGAATCCATAGTGAGACACACAGATGTCCCCCTCACCAGGCTGTACAAGGAGAAAGTCACAGTCAGCTGCCTGTCAGGTGCCAGGATCTGCAAAGTCATGCATGCTTTCAAGCCTCTCAACAACAACCACAGTTACATCTCTGTCATACTCCATGTTGGAGTAAATGACTTGAGATGTACCTCACTGGACTATATGAAGAGAGGTATGACTGACCTCTCAGATTATATGTCCCAGATAGATATGTCCATAGCCCTAAGCAGCATTCTACCTTCACCCAGGATGATGCCTCAGTACAAACAATAGAATTATCGACTTCAACAATTAGCATAGCTACTGGTGTCACTCCAGGGGGATCCAGTAGTTGTCATGCTGGAATGATGACAGACCAGGCTGCTTTGCCAAGGATGGTCTTCATCTATCACCTCATGTCTTTTGGTTACTGACCAAGGTACTTGCCTCCCCCATAGTGACTTTTTTAGGCAATGTCATAAGAACAAACATCCTGATGTAAAAATATTTTTAAAATACAAACTCAGGGTTATGCTGCATAATGCTATGAGTCTAAATCCGAAACTACACTCAATGGGGGCACTTCTTACTTGGAAAGATCTTGATGTTTGTGCAGTCATAAAGACATGGTTTAGGGTCACAGACAGTACTCCAGCCATGAAAGGCTATAATGCCTTCTGCACATTCAGGTCACAAAATGAATGTGAAAGAACCAAAGGAGGAGGTGTATCCATCTTCATAAAAGACAAGTACTCCTCTAGACTGGTTAAGCAGTATGACTCCCTAGAGTTACTACAAGTCCAACTAACTGTAGGAGAGCCCTACCTTCCATGTGGTTGTTAGCTACAAGTATACCAACATGAACCACAGACTCCACACAGTGCCTTCCTGAACCTAATTGAGTCACTCATAATACAGCCAAACACCCTAGGCATGGGTAACTTTAACTATTTTTCCATCGATTGGGATACATATATGAGCCCAAACAAGCTCAGTCTAAGTTTCCCACACTTTGTAAACATGAATGCTCTGGAGCAATTGATAAGCACTCCCAAGGGGACAAGAATGTCCTTTACCTACTACTCACCAACATGGGACATCACTGCATCACCCCATATGTGAGACCCTCCCTAGTAAGGTCTCACCATAAATCAGTCAAGTTCAATGTAACAGTCATACCTGACCCTCCCTCATGATCCTAAAGGTGGAAATATCTCTGCAAAGCAAACTATAGCCTCCTAAGCAATGGCATATATAGTTTTAAATCTAATGCCACCACTGACAGTATAGACTCCTAGATGGAAATGTACACAAATGCCCTGTATAAGCACCTTTGTAAGTATGTAGACTTAGCTATACCACAATGGATCAAAACTTGCTTACAAGAAAAAAGCTTCCCTGGTGAACATCTAGCATAAATATATTATACAACAAGAGAAAGAAACTGATGCCCTGGAATAAGAGAGAACAGTCTCAGCAGAAGAACACCTGCCATAGCTTGAATAAGCAAATTAAACACCTTGTAGAGTCATCTAAAGCTAATTACAATACTAAATTAGCATCCATAGATAAGGACAATCACAAGGCAGTCATTATCTATGTCTGTAATGCAAAAGGGAAGGCCCAGCTTTGCACAAAATTCAGAGTGGACAGTGCCACTCATACTCAACCTAAGGACATAGCCAACCTGTTAGAAGACAGGTTTGGCAACAAATTCATACCCCTGTCTCCATCAATCATATCACACAGCATACCTGTCAACAGTTTGCTACTTATTATCTCAAAATAACCAGTCATAACTGCAGTCATCAGTGCCAAAAACACAGTCTCTATGGAACCAGATAACATCCAAGGCTGTTTACTAAACAGTCTAAAGCAAGAGTTAGCAGAACCACTGAGTACTCTCTTCAACCACAGTCTAAGTACTGGCTTTGTCCCAGAAGAGGGGAAAACAACTCTGATATCCTTGCACAGAAGGGTTCCCTCATCTAACCCAAGTAACTATACACCCATAAGTCTGACAAGCCTTGTCTGTAAGGCCATGTAGAGAAACATCTTGGACCTTATCAGCAAGGACATTGTTGACCTTAAAACTCTTCACCCAGCCTACTTTGGATTTGACAAGGGCAGATCATGCCTGTTAAACCTAGTGGAATTCTTTGAGAGTGTCAAGAAAGTCCTGGATGAAGGCAATTAAGTACATACTGCTTATCTCGACTTACCGAAGGGCTCTGACAGAATCCCCCAATTGAGGCTTCATTGCGGAACTTACCCACCTGGGGGCTAACCCATATATCATTAGATGGGTAGCCAACTAGCTCACCAACAGAACACATACATTCATATGTGGGGATTCCACCTCTGACAGCTGACCTGTTACCAATGGTGTCCCACGAGGGACTGTGCTGGACCCCATACAGATTGGAATGTATTCCATAGAAAATCGGGTGAAAAAGATGGCCTGTGGCTCAACACGTTTGCTGATTACTGCACACTGGGCACAATCATTGAATTCATAAATGATGTCAACATACTACAAAAATGTGCTTACATACATAAATGATTGTTGTCAAACTACAGACTTAAAGTTAACCCAAAATAATGCAATATTATCCCTTTCCACAAAAAAGAAGTCCATGCAAATTACACTATTAATAATACCCCCTTATGTTCTAACCCAATGGTGAGAGATTTGGGAATGCAGGTTGATGGCAACATCAGCTTTGGTCATCATATGTCCACAGTGGTAATGAAGGCCCTTTACATTGCATACCTCATAAGTGAGGCTATAGCATCCAAGACTAAGGATGTTATAACTCCACTCCACTCATCCCTCATCAGACCAATAATAGAACATAATGCTCCCTTTTGCATGAACATCACCAGGCACCTGCAGCAGCTGGAGAGACCGCAGATGTTTCTCACTAAGAAGATTCAAGAACTTCCAACACTTTACCTACATGGACAGACTGAAGGCCCTGTCACTGCACTATGTATTGTATAGACTGCTGAGAGGCAACTTGTGACTGGCCTACAGAATAATCTTAAACCCTGCCTTAATGGAAATGCTGCACCTCCGCAGATCACATGGGACAAGACTCACTCACTCTAGGGACCTTCACCTAGCCTGCAACATCAACAGGAGATGCTGGGGAGACAGATATGTCTCCCAGAGACTGTGACTCCCATAGAAGAAACTGACAATTCACATGAAGCTGAGCACCTCAATGACCTTATTTAAGTATAACTGGGACAATTGAATGGGGAAGCATAGATTTACCCCTGGGGTTTCGCCTATGTTATTCTTAGAGTCAACCAGTGCTGATTGTGGATTCCCAAATATGGGCTACATATCTTGGTCTATATGGGAACAATGGTACAACTTGAGTAGGCTTGACAAGACCCTAAGATCATTAATCTAGTAGCCTCCTATGAACCTATGGCCATTATGGTGGTAGCCTCGCATGAACCTATGAAGCCATGAACCTATGCAGGCATGCCAACATCTTGTCATACACACGGGCTGCTGATGTCATGTACTATAAGTTCAGCTGCTGTCTTAGAAAAGTCAGATTTCTGCTGTGACACTTGCGTTATGTATTGTGTTCTGTAGTCTGTGTATTTAGAAGTAGGTTCTATTCTCACTGCAGTCAACAGTGTGTGCTCTTGCTTGACATTACAGAGAGACTTTTAATGCAGTATGTGAGACACTGTTATTACCATATTCTCAACGGATACTGCTGATGTCATCAGCTATATCAGATGCCTGGATATGCAGTCATCTCACCAGGGCATGGTCAGACACTGGCCTGGAGGCCAGGCAGATGTCAAGTCATCCTATATCAGATAGATGACAGTGACATGACTTTTAATCTATTCACATACATCATGTCATGATTTGTAGGACCTGTGTTATCTTCGTGAGAAAGCCCTGTGGTCTCTCCAGCTGCTGCATGTGTCTGTAGAAGCACATGGAAAAGAGAGCATTATACTCTTTTACTGTTATGATGAGGTTTGACTACAGTGCTTTCATACAATCCTAAGATCTGAATATGATGGCGTGACATGATGTGCACCATACATTTGTCATGGAAGATCAATAGAGACGTTAGAAAGTAATGATACACATCGCAGTTTCTGACATCAGCGCCCTTAAGAGCATTTACTATAACATTGTGAAATTTTGATGTTATCAACTGTCTAACTTTCAAAGGCCAATATAAGTCAAAGGTATAATGACCAGTTCAACACACAAATGCAGATATATTAAGCACTAAGTTAGCTATGCACCCTGAACATTAGACACAGCTTTTGTATGCCTGAATCCAAAAGACAGAAAACAGGGATATGGCACAGTTATCATCACTTGAACAGGCTGTTGTGGGGGTGGTGGTGCAGGAAGCCTAAGCTAACACAGAAGGTCAGTGAGTGTGTATGAGTCGGAAGGAGAAGAAGGCAGACACTGGAATAAAACAACAAATGGCCAGATTGACAAACTCAGTAACTGTTGGGTGTGTGTCTGTAGGAGTCATCCAGGTGAAATTGGTGTGTGAGTGTTGGCATGAACAGAGCCAATCTTTGCTAGCTCTGTGTCTTGGTCTGTTGGACAGGTGTGAGCCATGAATGGTAGAGGTGGTAGTTTATCGCTGACATCCTCAACAAAGAGAACTGGCTCTGCCTGAGTTGCACTGGCATATTGATATCCACGGTCAGATTGTGCTGCCTGAATGTGACTGATGTCTGCTGGATGAGCTCCTTGTACAGGAATGCACAGGACCACAACCCCATGTCCTGCTACATCTGAGTGTGGACAGCAGACTTACTGACAGAGCAGTGGAAGTACTGCCGCAATGGGAGCATGATAGGTTAAGGTCAAAATGGTTGACAGCAGATGATCTGGCTGACCTGTGCTCACAAGGACGTCATTCCCCTCCCTGTAGGAGTTCCATTACAGACACTGCTCATTCCATGACAGACACCCCTCAGTCCACAGACACGCCTCATTCAAAGTGTTATTCATCCAACCCAGTGAATTGGCAACACAGTGGAGTCAGCCACATCCACAACCCTGACCATTTGTCTGGAACACCTATGGGAATGTATCTGTGCCTTGATGATGGCCCTAAACATACATTGAGTGGCACAGGAAGTGACACCTGCATCAGGTGAAGAAGGACAGCAGGCCCCCTCTGAGCACACTTATCAATTCTCCTGTGTGGCACCTTGCCCACACTTTGGTTATGGACAGACTCAGCAGGCACTGAAGCTGCAGTTGCCACACTTCCATGATCAATGTCTTCGCCTTCCACCTGTCCAATATCTGTGGGCTCAGTGGACCAAGTAGGTGTAGGCCTACTGGCTGTGCCTGTTGGAAATGCAGAGGATGGCTGTATGTCAACATCTGTGTCAGATTCAACCTCTGCACCCCACTACTGTGCCTCAGTTTGGCCACCATCATCATCAGAGTCTGTGTGTTCACTGACATCAGGTGGCACAGGGCCCACACTCCCACTTTCATGGCCACCTGTGATAAAAAGCATGAAATACAGGAATGTATTAATACCTGCACTACTATAGTGCAATATATGCTAACAAAATAACAGTGCTGCTACTCTTACAGTCAGTACAGCAATGCACATAACAGGCCTGAGATCAAAATCACAAACTACAATATTTATTTCAATTGGTCAGCACTACTGACATAAAAATATTTGGCTTACCATCTGAAGAAGACATACTGCACTGTACTCCAGATGGTTTAGGAAGAAGTTAATCAAGAAATACGGGCAACATCATCACAATTAACAGTAACATAGGGGGTATTACATTTACCCATGTATATGTGCATTAATGGTACTTTGAACAAAAACGTGGTTGAAAACTCCAAGCTAAGTTTATAACTGTAGCAATCTTTAATCCCCGCCCCCCAAAACAAGATATGTCGATACAGAATTAACTTATTCATTTCAGTTTGTTTTACTATACAACATTATTCAATATTTGAGATATCAAAGCTTTCCTGGAATCTCCTCCTGGGGCATGCTTACTGCTGTACTGCACTCTCTTGGGAGCTGTCTGGATATTTCAGACTGACCAAGAACTTTTCAATGGGAATTAGTGGTGGTTCCCTAGCAGGCCCTCCTCTGGTAACCATTTGGTCATGGACCACTTCAGCTGATGTCCTCCTTCCAGATGTTATCATGTCAGTGTCTCTGTGGTGCACCTGTTCATACATATGTTCTGCTGTGGCCATCCAAAGCACTGACATCATGAATAATCTGCTGCCATATTCACATCCTATAGGCCATATCTCCCCCTCCCCTTTCCATGAGAAAAGCACCATCTTGTCAAAAGCCATTGACTATGATTTGATTTTCAGTATCAGTGAAGGGAGGTCTCTGTGGATTGACACGCCTGTGTGACATACTTGTAGGTGTCCTAAAAGACAACAGAAATATAATACACAAGTATCACATAACTACAAAATAACTGTTTCCAGATAAAACAGAAAAGGTAGTCAGTATTACCTGCTGGTGAAACATAAAACAGTCTAGAGACGTGAAAACAACAGGCCGGATGGAGACAAGGAGCAGCACATCCTTGTTTGTGCCACAACAGTAACTCACCTTTGCTTACCAAAACAACATTTCATCCTTGGTTGTGCCACAACAATAAGTCACCTTTGCTCCTTCTGAAAAGAACAGTCCATCCTTGTTTGTGCCACAACAGTAAGTCACCTTTGCTCCTTCCGAAAAGAACAGACCATCCTTGTTTGTGCCATAACAGTTACTCATCCTTGTTCCCTCCAATCACAAAAGAACAGGGAAATGACCCATTTTGCTAACAAAACCTCTTTGAAATGCTAAAAGTGCTACCAAAGTGTCCCTGACACATTTGTACATATTTATCACACCGCATTCCATTTTCATGTATTGTCAATCATGTGTACCTCTGTAATGGCTTGACAAACAAGCCCATGCCATCAGTACACTTCTAACTAATGCATACAGATAAAAAGTGTAAAATCCTTTGCTTCACATTATTCTTAAATACATTCCAGCATATGCAGTATGTAGGTAACAAAATGGAAGCACACCTGCTGAAGTTCAGTACTCCTCTGTACAGATATATGCTGAAGAAAAAGTGTTTTGCAGTCTTCCAAACGTACAACTCTCCTCACCATCAGTTTGGCTAGCTACACGTTTGCCTTTTTATAATTGCGAAGAGTATTAATAGATTACATCTATCTTTTTCTGTGTCTCATAAATGCAAATTACAGCACAAGCACCTGGATTGTATGCTATCAACAGCTCCAACACTGTGGAGCTATTCAACAAGCTATGAAACATCCATGTAGACTCCATGCTTGTTTTTCCTATGGATGTCAAAACATTTGGACTACAGACACAGAAAGTCCATACAGACGGAATGTTAGGGGCTGCTGCTGCTGCTTTAATCCATGTCTATGTGCTAGAGGCTATTGCTGCTGACGATAGGTCTAGGCCAATAATGAGAAGACTTTGCAGGCCACATTTAGCTTATCACAACCTACATGACATAGAAATTGTAGAGCGCTACAGGGTGGACAGGTTAAGCCTTATCATTCCTTTCTTCCCCATGTGACCTCCAACAGCTACCTGGAGCTAATAATGAAATTCATGCCACCTGGTGTCAGATAGTGCTTTTTATCTGTATGGTACCGGAGATGGTATTGATCTGTCGGCTAGTGCTAAATATTGTCTTGGTGGGGAAGAGACAGGAGTTGGTTTATGAGAGGGCTGATGGTGATGATGGTTCAACTTATGGGGAGGGTTAAGGCTATTTTTTAGCAGCAGAAAGTTAGTCAGAAGATGGCGATAAGTAAGGGCTGAAGATTAAGGAAAATGACAACTTAGTAACAGAATAACTCATAGCATTTAAACCTCACAGAACATGCGCATGCAGTTCTGCTATACATTATGCTTCCCTTACCTCAGTGGCATTTTGCAAATCTCCACCCCTAATGTTATTGTTGATGGTGTCTTTAGCCATAAAGGAAAAGCTGTGATCAGAGTTAAGTGCTGTATGTTGAAACAAAGCATTGTGTTCTAAACTGTTACCTATAGCATATTGATGTTGTAAAATTCGTTGTTTAAAAATCTGGTTTGTTTTACCTACATAAAAACAAGTGCAATGGTTGCACTTAGCAATATATATCACATTTCTAGTACTGCATGTAGCATATCCTTTATAAAAATAAACCTTATGTGTACTTGGATGTGAAAATGTATTTGAAGTATGTATAAAAGGACATGCTTTGCATCTTTTACAAGGGCATGTACCTTTCTTTTCTGATGGAAATACCACTGAGGTAAGGGAAACATACTGGATAGCAGAACCTCATTTGCATGTTCTGCCAGGTTTAAATGCTTTTATTCCTTTAAAACTTATGCTGATAACTTGAAGACTGTGATGTGGTTATGTTAAATCATTTATGAAGTTTTATACAATTTATATGTATTATGGTTATGTCCTTTATATGCTTTTATATTTTATATGTATTTTAGTATGTGTCTTCACATATGCATATTTTTATTTGTTTTCAGAATGGGTTATGATGTATCAGGAAATGACATCTGCTGTTTTGTGATTCACCAGGAAATTGCATGGGCCATTTGAATTCTGCTGATTGGCTTATGACATTTTAAAAGTAGTATATATAGTTATATGCATGTCAGTTAATGGTAGGATCTGATTGTGTTAAACACATTTATGAAGTTTTATACATTTTTTGTGTTATGGGTATGTCCTTTATATGCTTTTATATTTTATATATATATTTTAGTATGTGTTTTCACATGTGCATATTTTTATTTGTTTTGAGAATGGATTTATGATGCAGCAGGAAATTGCATCTGCTATTTTATGATTCACCAGGAAATTGCATGGGCTGTTTGAGTTCTGCTGATTGGCTTATGACATTTTAAAAGTACTATATATAGTTATATGCATATCAAGTTAATGGTTGGATCTGATGAAGGAAGTTGTTTTCTGAAAGCGCTTATCCTGTTACTAATAAATTATTTTATGCTTTTTGTTGTGATGACCCTGCTGCTGTTTGTTTGGATATTTTATGCTTTTTATCGTGGTGACCCTGCTGCTGTTTGTTTGGATATCATTTTCTATGATGCTCTGTGGCTCATGTTTCCATAGTTTTTCAACCACTTCAGTACCATAATGTTTGCACAATCCCCAGTGGAACAGTATTGCCACATTATTAAGCCTTTCAGTAGACAGTCCTTCCACCATTAGTATATCACAACCAGCAATAAGATGTTTGACTGTTTCCAATTCTGTTTTACAAGCCCTACATTCATCTGTTTCTCCCACATCTGCAATGGACTTTGCAAACCGATGTGTACATAGTCCACTATCTTGGGCCGCCAATATTAACCTTTCCTCTTTTGGTTTAAATTCACCTCTCCTTAACCATTTCTGCAGTCTATACTGATAAACATGAGGTTGTTTCAAGAGTTTTCTATACTTGCAAGTATATTTATGTATTTTCCATATTTCTTGACTTCTCACCTGATCCTTCACCTTATATTCTTTCTTTTGTTTTTTGACACATTCAGTTGCTGCCTGATTTTTATCTGTTTCTGGTTCGATTTCCATTCCCGCTTGACGCTGATATGTTCTTCTAAACTGACCAGGGAAGTCATCTTAGACTTGTTCTCCTCATATTTCAAAACTTTAAATATATTTGGGTTTTGTGAGGTCAGCAGATATGTATGCAGTCCCACAATTGCAGATCTATATATGTAATCAAGTTCAAGGAAGCCCATACCTCCTTCAAAACAGGTAATATATAATGTTGGTATGCACTGATTTTTATAAATCACTTGATGAGCATGAAGCATCCTTTTTGTTTTCCTGTCCAACCTATCCAACACCTTTTGGGACCAGTCAATCACTCCAAAAATGAAAGTCAGGACAGGAAGAGTAACTTTGTTTACAGCTTAGACTTTTGCTCCTAGATGACAATGCAGTTTTCAATATTAATGTAAGTCTTTTAAATTATTCCTTACTAAGTTTTATTTGAATTTGTTCATGTTTCATTGTTGATCCTTCATCAATTCCCAAATATTTATGCATTCCCTCTTGCTCAAGTTCTTTTATATCACATTCTTATCCCGAACTGAAGTTTTCTTTGTTGCTGCAGCTTTCCTGCTTTAAAAGGTTGCTTTTGTACATTTAGCAAGACCAAATTACATTTTTATATCATCTGAAAAAGTTTTGATCACTTGCAGATGTGCTTTCAGTTCCTCATCTGATGAACTATACAGTTTTAAATCAACTAAAAAAAAAAAGATGAGAAGTCTTTACATTTTCTTATTTTCTGGGAGCCAAATTGTAGCCATGACATAATCTGTTCAGCAGACAGCGCAATGGGTTAAGGGCAAGACAAAAGAGCAACAGTGACAGAGAGTCACCCTGGAATATCCCCCCTATGAATTTTATCCGTGGTTCTTAAACACCACTGTCTTTCTAGTTGCCTTCCCCTTATGTTAATTTGACCATATATCTCATTTCCTCTCTTTTTACTGGCTTGTGTGAGTAAGCACAAATTTATCAAAGTGACCATCCCCTTTCAATCTATCTTGCTGTTTTAAAAATAGTGACTCTCCACTAAAACTTAACTTTTTTGACAGGTAAAATGTAAGGTACCTACTTTCACATCTAGCTCATCTAATGCACATGGCAGTGTTTAGGATAAAACATTTTTTTTCATCTTATCTTTAAGCATCCCTGTGACTAGCATTTGCTTTAAAACCTACTGGAAAGCAGTAGGAAGTCTTAAACTGATACAAGAACTCAACTCTCTTTGCTAATAAGGAGAAATTAATCGTAGGCACTAAACAGCCTATAATTGCAAAGTACCTTGCTAAGGTAAGTGAAAACAGCTCTTGTACTTTACATAAAAAAGCACCAAACCAGGCATGTCCAAGGGTCAGCTTCCGGTGATTTCTCCTGTCCACCTGGTGAATCCGGGTATACTGAGGCAATGTAGCAATTGCCTCATGTACACAGACAACCCTCTCCTCCTACCACCCAACACTACAACCTGTGAGAGATGCACTTACATAGCCAAACTGGAAGCAAAGCTTTCTCCACCCATGATTTTGCTAGGCAGTCAAGAGGAGAAGGTTAACACCAGCACTATACCTCATGCAACACATAGCCCTTCTAAACCCACACCACCAACCCCCAAACATAGCAACACTAAACCCACATATGTGGAGGCCCTTAACAGTAACCTGCCTAAGCAACAAGGACCTCCGAAGCTGAAACGCAAACAAAAACCAATCACAACCAAAGTGTCACATAGTTCACAACACTAGTGTGCCACCCAACAATAGCCCCTAAGGCAAGACGACGTAACACTTTAGTTGTAGGTGACTCTATAGTCAGGCACACTGATGTCCCACTCACCAGGTTGAATAAGGATTAAATTATAGTCAGCTGCCTGTCAGGTGCCAGGATCTGCCACATAATGCATGCACTCAAGTCACTCCACAAGTACAAATATGACTCTGTCATTGTCCATGCTGGTGTGAATGACTTGAGGCATACCTTCCTGTACTACATGAAAAGAGACATGGAAGAGCTCTCGGATCATGTGGCCCATGCAGGTATGACCCTAGCTCTGAGTAACATCCTGACTTCACCCAGAATGATACCACAGTATAAGGACAAAATGACTGACTTCAACAATTGGCTAAGCTTCTGGTGTCATTCAAAGGGATCCAGTATCTGTCTGCCTGGGAAGACATGATCGACAGACCACGATGCTTTGCCAGAGATAGTCTGCACCTGTCGCCCCTGGGATTCAGATTACTAGCTAAGGCTCTTACCACCCCTATAGTGTCTTTTTTAGGCAAAGTTCAAAGGACAAAACCACCACCATAACACGTACAAGCATTCAAAATCTGAAGGTAATGCTACTCAATGCTAGAAGTCTAAACCTCAAAATGCACTCTGTCGAGGCACTCCTAAAAATGGAGAACATCAATATCTGTGCAGTAAGTGAGACCTGCTTCAAGGCTCCAGAGAGCACCCCTGCAATACCAGGCTACAACTCTTACCACACATTTCGGCCACCAAACCAGGACCAAAACACTAAAGGTGGAAGAGTGTCCATATTCACCAAGGATATTCACAACACCAGGCTAGTTGCCCAACACAATGCATCTGAAATTCACCAGGTGCGGGGAGCCAAGTACCATTTGTGTGTTGCCACAATACAAGTTGTGTTTCAAGATATTTGCTCTTGAAATTGTGTAGTCATGCTGTTCTTTCAATAGTAAACAATGCATTACTCCATTGGTGTTCCTTGTTTTGGAGCAAACATTGGTTTGTGTGTGAGTGTGATATGGTACAACCACATAACCTTCTAATAACTGAACTGTGTGTCTCCAGTGGTTAATGTTGAAAATAGAATATGTGTGTGTGTGTATATACGCAGGGATTTCATTATGTGATACTTATGTGTTGTATCTGTCTTTGTTTTATGTCACATAGGATTATGGCACCCAAGTGTACCAGTCCATGTAAACCCCCTTTCAGTGACTCAGAAAATGACATCACAGTAAAGTCATTCCGGCAACACAGCACCCGTATGCTTGACAAAGGATGTGGGAATATGGCTGCCAGAATGCAGATTTGGAACCAGATAGCCAGTGACGTAAATGCCGTAAGGGGGCACACCAGAACATATAACCAGGTTTATCACAGGGCCAATGATATGATTTCATCAGCCTGGAGAAAAGTAACTGCAGTTGCCCATGAACAAATGGCTATGGGGGTAGGTGCTGCTACAAAGCCACCACTGACACCAAATGAAGAGTTCCTGTCCACTGTCAGAGAGCTCAGTGGAAGCTGTACAACAGCATGTGATTGCTGTTGGTGCTGATGTTTCTGGGAGGACAAGTATGTCCCAGGATGAGCTTCCAGGTAAGCTTACATATGTCATTTTATAACATTTTATTGCACAGTAAAATATCATAAGTAATAGTTCATGTGTTTTTTATTTATTTATTTATTTTTTGAAGAACCTACTGATAAATTGATATTGTTAGCGACACATTTTTGTCATTACACATGGGCTTTGGGTGGACATGGCAGCCAAGTGTCAGTTAAAAGTATTGTTATTGGACATATAGGCAAAATTGTGTATGTATTCTCTGCCACCCTTATTGCAGTTATGATGATTGTGTACTTAGCTTGCCTCAATTCTTCCAGGACCATCCTTCCTAGCAAGTGTGGATTCATCTGCACATGGTAAGGCAAACATTTCTATTTGATTATTGATGACCATTTGCCAGAAATATGCATTTATCCATGTGTATGAAGTGGGTGTCATGAGAGTGTGTGTATTGCTGTACTATCTGTGATAATGGCACCAGTGTTAGTTTGTTATCATAATATTAAACTTTAGTGTAGGTATTATTTTTGTTCCTGTGTTTGCTGCTTATTATCACAGGTGATCCTGACAGTGAAAGTGTAAGACCCTTACCACTGATGTCAGAGTATCGTCAAACCTTGCTGATGATGGTGGCCAAACAGAGGCACAGTCAGAGGGAGCAGAGGTTGAATCTGACACTGAAGTTGACATTCAGCCATCTCCTGTATTTCCATCAGACACAGTCAGTAGGCCTACACATACCTATTCTACTAATTCCTTAGATATTGGACAGGTGGAGGGTGACGCCCTTGATCAGGGTAGTGTGGTTACTGCGGCTTCAGTTCTAGTTGACTCTGGCCATACCCAAACTGTGTGTGAAGTGCTACACAGGAAGGTTGTTCAGGATGCTCCAAGGAGGTCTACTGTCCACACTCCACCTCAGCCTGATGTGTCTTTATGTGCCACTCGATGTATATTTAGGACTTGTATAGCGCCACTTGCTGAATACAAAACTGCTCGCTATGATGTGTGTCATGGCAATGCGCACACACACACACACACACACACACACACACACACACACACACACACACACACACGGTTTTAGCACACTGTGTAGGTTTATTGAATCTGTCCCTTAGTACAAATTAGAAAAAGCAAAGTTTTATGAGACATATATAAGTTATAACAATTAGGACAATGTATTAATTAAAACATATTTTGAAAACAGTTTCCATAAAATATAAATTTGAAGAACAACTCAGTAACATTCTAGAGTATAAATAGAGTAAACTTAAGAAAATTATTTCTGTGTATGTGGAAAATGGATGCTCTTCCACATGTTTTTAACATGTCATATTCATGACTTCATAGAGACTCCTGTTATTTAAAAAAATGTTTGACCATGGTGCGAGTAATTTATAAAAGGGGAGTAAAGTGTTGTGTGCTCTAATGCTCAGTGTGGATGAACACCTTAAAATTAATGACCTGGGTAAAACTCTACATAAAATATGCAAAATTAGAAAGTGTGGATCCTGAAAAATAACTTGGGCCCAACAAAGAGACATTACTTGTTTGTACAGTAAGTGACATTAAATTATGTCATTAATTGCTATAGAGTAATGGTGATGCTTTTTTAAGTTTTTAACTTGATCTTCTTTGTGAAATTATACATAGTGACATATATGATTTTATATTTTTGAAGTTAACCATACAAAATATGATTTTATGTAAAGTGATAAGAGATTATACGTTTGTGTATAAGACTGTCTGACTGTAAAAGTCGAATGGTAGAAGTAAAATAGTCTTAATGTGATTTGTTCAACAGACAGGACTCATTTATGTGGTGCATGTGATTCCACTGCTTAACTGCTGATATATGAACAGAGTACATAGAAGATGTTTTTTCTCACTGAAGCTTTGATTTTTGCATATTCAGAATCATTTACTATTAGATTTTTGTTTTAGCTGTTATGGAGGTTCAGAATGGTATTCATGTGTGACATTTATGATGGTGATAAATTTGGAGTTTATAAAGAAGGTTGTACTGTGATTTGCATTAAAGTTTTCCATATAGAATATGTATTTTTTAAACGTTCAGTTTTACCATACTTTTTTAATATGTAATTTTTACGAGACTTGCCATACCAATAATTATAGCATGTTTTGTGCTCAGCTATAAAGACAGTCTTGTGACTGATGGTATTTGTAGTTTATGACTACTTAACATTCAATATATGGTCAGGACTCAACTGAAACATTTATGTATGGATGTGTAGTTGCTGACATAGCAAGTAAGGCACCTACTGGGTCCAACAGGGCAGAACGTCAAGTCCAGTCTTTGAATAAACATCATAAGGATAACTGTGACAGCCTGCATGTATCTTCAAAATGTATTTGCATTAAACCATTATTTCTCATCTCATTTATTTCCAACTAAAATCACTCTTATTCAGCTACAGGAACAGATACCCTCAACTGAAGATTATGCTTTCAGGGGATCTGGTGTTCCCAGATAAGTACCTAACAAGGTGTCATGGTACAACTCTGCTTTATCCAGTGTCAGTCCGGACATATAAAGGTATAGTGGTTGCGATCAGTACCTCGAATAAGACAGTCCAGATATGGAGTGTGCCCTTCCACAATCTTACCAATAAACTTTTTTTGGTAATGGAGAGCAAGTGGAAGGAGTCCAGAACATAATGAATGAAAGGGCTAATGTGTAGGTGTGCTTTAGGTCTGTACAGAATCTTTTTGTGTCTAGTCATTGAAGTATATCTTTTTGTTGTTGTTGTCTAGTAAGTTAGAGAGCATGTATTCTGAGACAGGGGAACAGTATAAGTGTACATTAGACTGTACGTCAAGAAAAATACTTCAGCTGATAAATTTATAAGCTGAATGTCCCAGATGTGTGTTTGCTTTCTGACTTTTATGAATTTTGCAGTAGTATAAACTGAATTGTACTTGTTTTTAAGATTTTAATCATGAATGCAGGATAAGTAGGTGCACTTCTTGATGGTGTGACTGAATTACATGCAGAATTTGTGAATCTTCCCACTGCAGGGTTAGGTGTCTTTGCAGGTTATATATCTACACTGGTGAAAGTTGTGGAGCTGGCAAGTACAGAAAATTCACTGGGACTTAGATGTGATGTATCAAATGATATGTTAAAATAAGTTTTTTGAATGAAGTTTATAACTAGAACGGCTGGATTGATTAAAAAAAAGTATCGTGTTTCTGCTTCACATTTAAATGTGATGAGTTTTATGAATGTATTCTATAAGTTGTATTAGGGTAGGTCACATAGACATTAAGGTTAATTAGTGGGTCAATTAAAAGACGTTGACGTAGAATTTTTAGAACTGTTTGTTGTGTGCAGTTACTGAGGGTCTATATTAGAACATCGAAGTTTCAAAACTTTGAATGTTCTAATATCGAACCTTATTCAGCGAAAGCTGAAAACATCGAACATACAGAACAGCAAATTTTTTCCTAGGGAAAAAAATTGCTGTTGCCAAACACATACACACAACACAAGCACACCAAACAAACAGCAATCCACACACATACACCTAAAATCTTACACCTAACCATACACTAAACTATACACACACCACTAACTATCCACTTACCTTAACCCAAACCCTAACCCTAAGGTCCATTACTATCGCACACTCACCTCACCCACGCCCTAACACTAACTCACCTACCACGCCCTAACCCTCATGTTCACACAATCGCACACTTACAAGACCCGCACCCTAACCCTAACTCACCTAACCTGCCCTAACCCTCATGTCTACACAATCACACACATACCTAACCTGTGCCCTAACCCTAACTCACCTAACCTGCCTCAACCCTCACGTCCACACAATTGCACACATACCTAACCTGCACCCTAACCCTAACTACCCTAACCCACACTCAATCGCACACTTACCTGAACCCGACCTGTAACTTTCCACCACAGCGCTGAAAATACCGAAGCAATAGAAACGGACAACCAAATTCTTTCCCTAGGAAAAAATTTGGTTTTCTGTTGCTTCGATATTTTCAACTTTCACTGAATAGGGTTCGATATTAGAACATTCGAAGTTTTGAAATTTCGATGTTCTAATATAGACCCATCACTTAGACTTGGTTCAAGACCACAAAGAGTACCCTGGCCATACAAGGCTACAATGCCTTTCACACATTCAGACTTCAAAATGAACATGAAAGAACCAAAGGTGGAGGTGCATCCATCTTCATTAAATCCAAATGTGCCTCGAGACTGGTAAAACATTACGATTCTCTTGAGCTACTCCAGGCCCAAATAACTATATGCAAAGTACCCTACCACATCATTGCTAGCTGCAGGTCCCCCCACAATGAACTAGGACAAGCACACTGCCTACCTGGACTTGCTAGAGTCACTCAGTACACAACCAAACACTTTGGTCATGGGAGATTTCAACTATCCTTCTATCGATTGGACAACTTATATGACCACAAACTTGATCACTCTGAAGTTCCTGGATTTTGTTAATTTAAATGCCCTGCAACAGTTGGTATCCACCCCCCCTAAGGGCTTAAATGTCCTAGACCTAGTGCTCACCAACATGGGGGAGTCACTACACTACCCCATGTGCGTTGCCCTCCCTCATAAGGTCAGACCATAAATCAGTCTTGTCTGTAGTAAAGATAAGAACAGACACCCACACAGGAACAAAAATACTGAAAAATGTCTCAAAAGCAAACTATAGCCTACTAAGTGATGGTATAAAAAGTTTCAAAGCCCCTGCTAACACAGCCAACAATGACTCATATACAGAAGAGTACACAAATGCCCTATATAGCCACTTAAACAAATGTATTGACTCAGCTGTACCTGACAGGACTAAAACCAGGTCCTTTTGAAAAAAACAAGTCACCATGGTGGACTGTAATTGTAAATAAGTTATATAACAAAAGAAAGAAGAATACCCTCTATAAATCAGATCTTGTAAAGTCCTCTAAGGCTAGTTGCAAGACTAAATTAGCATCCCTAGCAAAAGTGAACCATAAGGCATTATTTTGCTACATCCAAAACCTAATAGAGAAGGCCCAGCTGTGTGCCAAACTTGGTGGACAGTACCACTCATGCTAAACTTGAGGAAATTGCCAACCTGCTAGCTGACAGATTTGGCAATAAATTCACCCTCTTATCCCCACCAGCCATAGCCCAAAGCATTCCTGACACTAGTCCATTACTGTGTATCTCCAAAGAACAAGTCATACAAGTACTCTCTAAGGCCAAAAACTTCTTCCATGTGTGTATGTGTTAGAAGATAACATCCCAGGTTGCTTACTAAGCAATCTAAAACAAGACCTAGTGGAGCCACTTGGCACTCTCTCTCTCTTTAACCATAGGCTGAATACTGCCTTTGTTCCGGCAGAGTAGAGAACAGTAACAGTATTCCCCTTGCACAAAGCGGTCCATCAACTTCTCTATCAACCTATATGTGTAACCAGCCTTATCTGCAAGGCCATGGAAAGAATCATCATGGACCTTGTCAACAAGGACACAGGTGACTTTCAAACTCTTGACCTGACCCAGTTTGGTTTGGTGGACTTCTATGAGAATGTCACCAAAGCCCTGGATGAGGGGAAAGCAGTATATACTGCCTATCTTGATTTAGCTAAGGCTTTTGACAAAATCCCCCACTCAGGGATCATTGAGAAACTCTCCCAGCTGTGGATTAACCCATAAGTCACTAGATGTGAAGCCAACTGGCTCACCGACAGAGCACACACTGTCAAAGTTGGAGAGCCCACTTCCACCAGTAGACCAGTTACCAGTGGGGTACCACAAGGATCTGTGCTGCACCCTCTACTGTTCAGGTGAAAGTAGATGGCCTGTGACTTACCAAGTCTGCAGATTACTGCAAACAGGGTGCAATCATTGAGTCCCCCAGTGATGTGAACATATTATAGAAGGAGCTGACAGACAAATGATTGGTGCCAAAGTAACGGACTAAAACTAAATTCAAAAAAATGCCTCATTAACCCCTTTGGGAAAGAAGTAGCCCCTGCTAATTATGATATAGATAGCACCCCTCTAAGCTCAAACCCAGTGGAGTAAGACTTTGGAGCATATGTTGATAGCAATCTAAATTTCAATCATCATGTATCTATAGTGGTAAGGAAAGCCTTCTACATTGTGCATCTCATAAATAAGGGCATTGCATCCAAGACTAAGGAGGTTATAACGCCACTATACTCATGACTTATCAGACCACTAATTGAGCACAATGCTCCCTTCTGTATGTATCTTACCAGACACCTGCAGCAATGGTAGAGACCACAGAGGTTTCTAACCAAGAGAATCCAGGGCCTCCAAAACATGACTTATGTGAAAAGACTGAAAACCTTGTTAATGTACTCTGTATCATACAGGCTGCTGAAAGGTGACCTGTCCCTGGCCTACAGGCCAGTCTCTGACTCTGCCATAATGGAAATGCTGCACATCTGCAAGTCAAATACGACAAGAATCACTCACTCCAGGGATCTCAAACTAGCCTGTAACATTGACAGAACATGTTGGAGAGAGATAGCTCTCCCAGCGATTGCCACTCTGGAATAAGCTCCCACTTCACGTGAGGCAGAACTTCTCAATGACCCTATTTAAGTGCAGCCTTGACAACTAGATTGGTGACAGTAAATTCACCATGGGGGTGGCACCTATGTCCCACATGGACAGATGTAGTCGTTACTGATCATAGAATCGCTCTGCCAACAATGACCATCTAACTCTTGTCAGTATGGTACATGGGTTTTTACATGGTTAGGCTTGTAAAGGCCCTAGGGCCATTAGCTTAGTAACCTTCTATGAGCCTATAAACCTATCAGATGAGCTCATAATCACATTGCAGATTACATCGCAGGTGTGTAACTAAACCTTGAATGGGTTAACTATATGGTTCCAATCCACACTTGCCGTACGTTACAGTCATTGCAATTCCAGTCTGTAGTATTTCTAGGCAGTCACACATTGTGTCATCTTATTTGTATGCATGCACTTATGAACAGGAACTCTGAATCGTTTATATAATTAACCATAATTGCACAATACTAAGACAGTCACCCTCAGTGTGATCATGTTTATCCTGGCCATTACTCTATGCAGTCCTTTCCTTATCCGATGTGCAGTAGCACCTGATAGCATATGCTGTAGTTACCTTATCACATCTTATTTTATAGGCAACGGGAAGTGGGAGACAGGTGTCATGCTGGTGCCATATACTACTTAAGCTTTGCAAAGTGTAATAGCGTGAGGTTGGGTCATGTTGTATTAACTCAGAGCAACTATAGAAGTGAGCAGAGCTGGAGAATTCTTGAAAGATCACTTCCAAATTCTGCTGTGGGGCACAGATGCTCTAATTACACATCTCTTTCCATTTCCAGTATTGGAGAATATGTATGGTAAGACAGATGGCAACATTAAGGAGAACATAATAAAATTCACTAAGGTGATTCTGGTGAAGAGAAAATGGCTTATAATGACATGCTTAAGGAGCTGGTATTGTCTGACCCTGAGGCTAGAATAAATGGGGATATGATTTGGGTGCATAGGTTAATTAAGGTGGATTGTGATCAGAACAGATGAAGGAAGAAAAGTCAGCAGTGAGGAGAGAAACTACAATCAAAATGGGGGGGTTAGATTTATTGATTGATTGATTGATTGACTGATTGATTGATTTAACATTTGTTTACCAGGATGGTCCGACTGGACAACAGCGTCCATTTTCAGTGGAGGCCTGAGGAGAAAAGCTCCAGCAAAGTGCACTTTTACTAATACGTCTAGTACAACAAAGAAAAAGTTTACTATACAACTTCTATGTATCCACGTACAGTCTAGCAGAGATCAGTAAAGCAATTTATGTACATAGGAGATTAATCAACAAAAATATATACATGAAAGATGAGATTAACACATAAAGTACAAATACAGTACAGCATGTCTTAGATTTTTTTAAGCCTCTACAATGCATTTACTATGTCATCTGACAGAATACAGTTTACAACTGTGAGGAAGACAAGGGGATTTAGGTAAGGGAGAAGGAGGTTACAGGAGTTATAGAGTGGAGAGAAGAATAGTTAGAAGTTATTCTGTTAATTTATAAACGTTACTTTAGATCCTAGAAAGTATTTTTTTTTTAGAAAAAAGGGTAGTGTTTGATTGGAATGCATGACTTGAATTGAAGTAAATTTTCTATCATTAGTAGCATCTAAGGTCGCATGGGACAGGCAAACAGGTGAGAGAAAAGGAAATAGGCTAGCTGTGGATTACTAGTTGAACACATGAACAGAGATGACAGACACTGGTACTTTCTGGCAGCATTGTTAATAAAATGCAGTGCAGTATCAGACATTATATGGGAAGCGTTGCTACCTGAAACATGTTTGTGTTATGAAGAGAAAGAATATGACAGATTTCTTCAGTACTGTGGCAGCTCTGATACTTGATCAAAATCATTAAACAGGTTTTGAAAGGGAGGATACAATTTCAATATTAATTTCTTCTACATTTCTTTAAAAAAGCTGAAACACTGTTTTTGAGAGCACAGATGCTTAACAGAGCTATGAGACCTTTCAGAGTATTAAAATAAACTATGATGCAGATTCAATAAAGCCTACACAGCCTGATAAACTGTGTGTGACTGTCACAATAGTGCACCATTTTGTATTCATTGAAAGCTACACAAACATGGTAAACACCATGGCACTCTAATTACAGCATAAGCAGCTGAACTGTATGCTAATCAACCAATCCAAGATGTTGGAGCTATTCAACAAGCTATAAAATGACCATGTGGACTCAGTGCAGATTTTCCATGTGAAATCCAAAACCTATTGGAATACAACCACAGAAACTTCTCAACACAGAAACAATGTTAGGGGCTGCCGTTGTTCTTATTCATGTATATGTGCAACAGGCCAAAGTCTATGCTGCTAATAATGATAGACCTTGGCCAAAAGGAGAAGGGTATTCAGACCCTGGTTAACTTTCCATGGTCTGCATGAGGTGGAAATAGTAGAACTCTACAAGGTGGACAGAGACCCTACAAGAACTCTGCAACCTCTGTTGTCCTCAACTGAATGCAAGGACAAACCAAGGGGAACAAATACCACCGAGACTAATGTATGTGTAGCACTCAAAATATTAGCTACAGGAAACTTCCAGAGACCAACATGGGACATGCTGGGGGTGTCACAAGCATCAGTATCCAGGATCCTTCATCAGTTCCTGAATGCTATGTTACAACATGCCAGTGACTACATATATTTTTCCCATGCACCTGAGGACAGAGCCACAAATGTGTAGGAGTTCTACCTTGTAGCAGACTATCTTGAATTCCCGGGTGCCATAGAATGCACACACATAGAAATCAAGGCACTATCTGGGGAACAGGGAAGGGTGTACATAACTAGAAAGGATTTCCACTCTATCAACTGCCAGGTTGTGTGTCATGCTAAGGGAATCATCCTGAATATGTGTGCTGGCATCACAGGCAGTTACCACAACTCACATATCTGGCACAACTCTCAACTGTATAAGATGTTTTCTAGGGGGATATTCCACAGGGTCAATTATTGGGGGATGCAGGTTTTGCAGTGGAGCCACAGCTGATGACCCATCAGAAAAGCACACACACCCACTGAAGAATTTCATAATGAGGCACACACTCAAACCAGAAATGTTATAGAGTATGTGTTTGGGCTGCTGAAGCCATGGTTCAGGTG
Organism: Protopterus annectens; assembly: GCF_019279795.1. Taxonomy (NCBI): domain Eukaryota; kingdom Metazoa; phylum Chordata; order Ceratodontiformes; family Protopteridae; genus Protopterus; species Protopterus annectens. The sequence goes on from NC_056750.1 coordinate 228,403,905, forward strand.
CCTAGATACATTTGGAGGAGCCCTGCAGTACAATTCCCTTACAAGTGCCGAAATGTTTCATTACTTATGCCATGCTTTACAATATTATCCTGAGAAAACAGTTTCATCAGGAACACCAAGAGGAAGGGCCATGCATCCCATCACAAATGGAAAGGTCACCACAACCACATGCAGGTGAGTAGTCAGAGGGGAAACCAGCAGCCACTGTGGGTGTAGGCCAACATAGGTGTGCACAATATGCCTTTGCACTGGCCAAGTGGCAATGGCTAGCACACACGCTCACCACCTAAGGGGTTAAAACCTTCATCCTATGCACATACAGTAACATTGTTGCCTGTCAATGCTCACACCCTTTACTTACCCATGTAATGGCTGTGTACTGCTAGCAGCATACAGAGTCAACTCCAAATTAAAACTCTTGCAGCTGCCGGATTTCCAAGTAAAGTGTTGAGCCTGGAATCGAAAAATAAATATCTAATAATACAAATGAATACCATATTCTTGCATACTGTTACTTGCTAATGTAAGTAAGTATAGGGTGGGTGATTTTTACAGCAATGACATCAATATGTGACAGCACATATTATGTGGATACATGTGTCCTCTAGCAACTAACAAAGAGTCACACATTCATACCACTCAATTTACAGATTTTCATAGAATGTCCACAGTCTGGCCTCATACTTTTGTACTGGCAAATCATTAAAGATTGGAATTAGAAAATAATGACACACATTTCAATTTCAGACTTCATATCCCTCAGAAAAAACATATAGTAATGCGAAACCTATTATTCTATCAACTGTCTAAATTTGTAAGACCAAAATATTTAAAAATTCTCCCTATAGTTGACCCTATGCCCCACTTTTATTTTTGGCTTGGTCAAGCTTTTTTACCCACCTCCCCTTAAGTCTCCAACCAGTCTCTATCTCAATTATTCATTCCCTACTCAAAAAACTAATACCGACCACCCTATCTGCAGATCAACATCCTGCAGAGTACCTGCCAAAAGCCGCAGACATCTTAGCTTACCCAGTCTCAAGCTTGATCAATAGAACCATAGCAGAAGCCCCCATCCCCTCCATCTGGGAAACCTTCCATGTCATACCACTCCATAAAGGTGGTAATTCTACAGAACTATCAAAATACAGACCCACTGCCATACTTTCACCACTGGCCAAAATAATGGAGAAATGTATTCACAAACAACTCTTGCACCATGTCCTACATAATAATCTGCTAGCTAGCTCACAGTATGGCTTTAGGCCTCACCATAGTTCGTCCTCTGCCCTCATCTCCTTTTCCAATGTCATAAACCGTAACCATAATAATAATAAATTATCCTCTGCCCTATTCCTTGACCTATCCAAAGCTTTTGACATGGTCAACCACCAACTACTTACCGCTACTTTGAAGTCCATCTCCCTGGATAACCAGTCCATTCAGTGGTTCCAATCCTATCTGAATGAAGGACAACAGGCTGTCATATGGAAGGGTAATCTATCTACTCTATTACCCCTTAACCTTGGAGTTACCCAGGGCTCTATCTTAGGATCTCTTCTCTTTTCCATCTTTGTTAATGACCTACACTCCACCATTCCAGATGCTACATATATACAATACGCAGACAATTCAACCTTGATCTGCACAGCCCCTACCCCATCCGACCTGCATACACTATCCCAGAAAACATTTAACACAGTTGAGAACTGGCTTTCAGACTGTCGCTTGCTCCTAAACCCCAAAAAAATTAAACTACTTCTCTTCTCCCCCACTTGCAGGTCTACACCATTCTCCTTTACGATTTCCTCTAATAATGGAACTGGTATTTCCCCAGATAACCATACTAAACTCCTAGGGGTAACTATTGATAGTAACCTTAAATTTGACGTGCATATCAGTCAAACCATTAAAACGGTTAATAGAAAATTAGGCTCCCTATATAGAAATAAACCTTTCCTTACCCCACTAGCTAGGACTGCCATTGCCCACACTCATCTTCTCTCCACCCTTTTCTATGCCTCTTCCATTTTTACTAACCTAAATAAATCTGAACTCTGCAAACTCTCATGCTGTTACAATCACATTGCTAGATTTGCCACTGGCTCCACTTACAGAACTCACCACTGCCATAACCTCAAATCTCTAGGATGGCTAGAATTCACTAGCTCACTTCAGTACAGTTTACTTGTAGTAGCCCACAAAATTCTCAACCAACCAGATAATACCCCTGCACTTAAAAAAATCATTTACCCCTACAAGAACACCAGGCAACTGCGCTCTTCTAACAAGCTACTAATCCAAACTCTCAAAGCTAACAACTCTGCTGGTGACTCCATGTTTTCCAACTCTGTAAGCAAAATTTGGAATTCTCTTCCAGCTGATCTAACACTAGAACCATCACTAAACCAATTCAAGAAAAAATTCAGAAAGTATCTCATGACTCAATGGCTTTGCCCCTGCCAGAATCCAGGCTAACTCTTGCTATACTATAGCATATATAACCATATTATAAGTATTACCTAGCTGCTTCTACCTGATTGCCTGTAATCATTTAAAATTCAGCTATGACTAATAATAATTGTACTTGTACTTCTCATGTTAATTGTGAATGTAATTGTTTTAATGTGTGGAGCTTTTCTCCCCGGGCCTCCGCTGAAAATGGACATATATCCAGTTGGACTATCCCGGTCAACAAATGTAAAATAAAATAAAATAAATAAATAAATAAATTGTTGGTCTAAGACATTGAGAGGGATGTGCACATTACAAAAACCTGTGAGAAAGTAGTACGAGTTTCAAAACAACATCACAAACACAGATATGCTAAGCACTAAGTCAACTATGAGCCATGAGCATCAAAGACTTGTGCAGCCATGAATCCAAAAAATAGAAAACAAGGATATGGTATAGTTATCATCATTTGTACAGGGTATTTTTTGGAGGTTGGGGCAGGAGGCCTAGACTGACATGAAAGATAGTAATAAGTGCATGTGAGTAAGAAAGAGAAACAGGCGGACATGTGGATAAATTATCAAATGGTCACTGAGACAGAATGAGCTGTAAGCCTCTTGACTGACCCATGTGACTGTTGTGTGTGTGTGTGTGTGTGTGTGTGTGTGTCTGTATGGGCACACAAGGTTAAATTGGTGTGTGCAGTGTCTGCAAGAACACAACCAAGCTCTGTGCTTGCTCTATGTCTTGGTATGTCAGACAGGTGTGAGCCATGCAAAGCAGAGGTGACAGTTCATTGTCATTGTCCTTGACCATGAAAACTAGCTCTACCAGGAGTTGAACTAGCATGTCCATGCTAATGGTCAGATACACAGCTGCTACCTGAATCTGACTAATGCCTGCTGGATGAGCTATCTTCATGTGTACACCCAGGACCATGACCCCATGTATTAACACATCTGGGTGTGGATACCTCAACCACTTATAGAGCAGTTGAAGTATAGCTGTAAACCTCTTAGCACAAAAAATCAGAACAAAGCTAAAAATAATAGGTTCATAGGTTCACAGGTAAGTACTAGGCTATCTGCTCAAGGGCATTTATAAGCCTAGACAGAATGTGTTGGCTTTCACCACCCCCTTAGATTAGTTCCCTGTGCCTCTGTCCAGCAGAACCATTAGTTCCCTGTGCCACTGTCCAGCAGAGCCACTGCAGTGATCCCCGGGGTAAATTTTCTGTTTCCCATCCACTGGTCAAGGTTTCTCTTGAAGAATGTTAGTGAGGGGCTCTGCCTGATGTATATTGGAATCCTTTTCCAAAGCATGGGTAGTCTCTGGGATAGGAATTTATCCCTCCAGCATGTCCTATTTATCATTGTGGTGAGGTTTATATCTCTAGAGCGCTTGGCTCTCCGGGATTTGTTTTTTTTTTTTTTAGGTGGAGCATGTCCTTCAATTCTGGGTTGGACATGGCCTTGTATGTCAGGCAGAGATCACCTCTGAGTAAGCAGTATGCAACCGAGTACAGCTGGAGTTTCTTGAGTCGGGCTGCATATGGCATCTGTTTGAGGCCAGTAATCCTCTTGGTGAGGTACTTTTGTGGTCTTTCCAGCTGTTGCAGGTGTCTTGTAAGGTACATCCCAAATGGGGCATTGTATTCTATGATGGGTCTAATGAGTGATGAGTAGAAAGGCACAATAACCTCTTTTGTTCTAAATGTGAAGCCTTTTGTGATTAGTTGGGCCACATAGAAGGATTTTCTAACCACCTTGGCAATATGATTATCAAAGGAGAGATTACTATCTACTTGAGTCCCCAGATCCCTTATTACATTTTCTGTATTTAGGGAGCTACCACCTATGTGGTAGTTCGTGGGTACTTTGTTTTTTCCAAAGGGGATGACTATGCACTTTTTGGCATTTAGCTTGAGGCCATGATTTTGACACCAGGTATCCGTATGAGTAAGACCCATCTGGAGGGTGTCTGTATCAGCCGGAGAATCAATTATGGCCCCTAGTTTGCAGTTGTCTGAGAACTTGATCAGCCATAGTCCTCCTATGCTTGCTTGTACCTCTGAGAAGTATATACTGAACAGGAGGGGTCCTAGGACTGAGCCCTGGGGGATGCCACTTGTAACTGGTTTAGAGACAGACGTAGAGCCTGCAACTCTCACCATGTGGGTTCTATCCATGAGCTAGTTGGCAATCCATCTTGTGACATAGGGGTTTATGTTCAAGATGATGAGCTTGTCTATAATACTAGAATGGGGAATGGTGTCGAAAGCCTTTGCAAGGTCTAGGTAGGCTGTGTGAACCTCCTTTCCCTAGTCTAACACCTTGGTAACCATCTCAAAGAAGTCCACCAGGTTTAAGAGGCATGATTGGCACTTAACAAAGCCAAACTGGGTAGGGTCTAAGGTTTAGAGGTTCCCAATGTCTCTGTTAATGAGTTCCATGATGATGCGTTCCATAGCCTTGCAGACCAGGCTAGTCAGGCTTATAGGGTGAGAGTTCCTGGGGTCCGTTGTGGCTCTACCTTTGTGGAGCAGGATAACTGTTGCTGTGCACCACTCTGTGGGTATGTAGCCTGTAGAGAGGCTGAGTTTGAACAGTGTGTTTAGGTGAGGGGTTAGTTAATTTTGGAGCTCTTGTAAGACACAGCCTGGGACACCGTCCGGTCCCATTGAAGCTGTGTTTTTGGCTTTGGATAGGGCTGTTTTAACCTGTGTGTCAGTGATTGATGGGGCCCTTCATTCTTCTGGTATGGTTATGGGCCCTTTAGGGGGTGAGAGGGGGGTGAAGTTTGCACTAAACCTGTCTGCCAGAATATTGGTAATATCAGTCGGTTCAGTGTATTTTGTGCCATTCTGCACTAAGTCAGAGCAGATCTGAGAGTTTCCACTTAGGTTCCTGACATAGCTAAAGAATGCTTTGTGGTTATCTTTGGAGTTATTGGCAATTTTTCTTTCGAAACTTGCCTTGGATTATTTAATGAGGGATCATAGTTTCTTGCTGATACTGATCAGGGATGTCTTTCCTTCTTGGGAATTTACTCTTTTCTGTACTAGTTTCCTCCTTCTGTTGTATAGCTTGTTTATGGCAGGGGTCCACCAGACTGGTTTCCTTTTCTTGGAGGAGTGAGTCTTGGTTTTACTTGGGATAACATGAGCCATGCATTCCTGCAGATGCTCATAGAGTGCCTTTGTAAAGGTTTCAGCAGCTTGGACAGCATTGTTCTTTAGCATGGGGGCTGTGAACCTTTCTACCTCGGTCTTAAGTAACGTGAAGTTTGCTTTTGAAAAGTTTTTCATGGTGGTTTCCTTGATTGGAGGTGGGGCAGAATGTGGATATCCAGAGTGATTAGCCTATGGTCTGATCTAACCAGCGAGGGGTTGACCTCTGGTGTGGAACACCAGTAGCCCATGTTGGTGATGACCAGGTCCAATATGTTGTTCCCTCTGGTGGGGGTGTTGACCAGTTGATCCAGGGCATTCAAGTTTATAAATTCTAGGAAGCGTTGGGCAAGGGAGTTAGTACTTGAGTAGTTCTCCCATTTTATGTTTGGGTAATTGAAATTTGATTAGCAAAACCCCAGAAAATAGGGACAAATTCTAAATATTGCTCTTATAAACTTAGAAAGTTGTTAGAGTAAAAAGTCTCATATTACCATGCATTTTCTGAAGGATATGAAGTCTGAAACTTAAATGGCTATCATTATTTACTGAATTCAATCCTCACTGATTTGCTACAAATATCCAGAAAAACACAAATTTTATGAGGAACAGACCCAAAAATATGAAGCAAAAATCTGGATGTTCTGCAAAAATCTGGACAATTGAGAGGTATGAGTGGAAGTAGTGCCACATCAGCTAACATCAGATAATGTGGCTGGCCTACATACACAGGGATGCTGTCTCCTCCCAGCAGATGTTCAATCACAGACACTGCCCATTTCAACGTATTTTTCCAACCCATTCGGCAATAGGTGGAGGCAGTCACAAAAGTTAGCATGTGCTATATCTACAAGCCTAACCATTTCCTGCAGACCCTATTGGAACATGCCTGCACCTCCATGGTGGTCCTAAACATATGACGAATGGCATGAAAAGACACACCAGGATAAGGGTGGACAGCAGGCCTCCTCAAAGCACCCCTAACAACCCTCCTGGTTGGCACCTCACCCATACTCTGGCTATGGCCAGGTTCAACAGGCACTTAAGCCACAGTAACCACACTAACCTGATCAAGTGTCTCACCCTCAATCTGTCCAATATCTGAGGGTTCACTCAAATAGGTTTGCATAGGCCTACTGGCTGTGTTCAATGGAAGTACAGGGGATGTCTAAATGTCAACCTCAGTGCCTGATTCAAACTCTGCACTGTGACGCTGTTTGGCCAACATCAGAGTCTGCTGATACTCTGACATCAGGTGGTAAGAGTCCTCCACTACCACTGTCAGGATCACGTGTGATAATAAGCAGCAAAAACAGGAAAGAAATTAATCGCTACACTACTACAGTTGAATATATGCTAACAAACTAACACTGGTGCCACTATCACAGATGGTAGAGCAATGCACACACAGTCATGACATCTGCCTCACACACATGGATAAATGCATATTTCTGTCGAATGCTCATTAGTACAGAAATAAAAATGTTTTACTTACCATGTGCAGATGACTTTACAATTACTAGAAAAGATGGTTCTGGAAGAAGTTAAGCAAAAGCTAAGGACACCATTGTCACAATAACAATAACACAAGGTGATCAATTTATTGCCTTTGTATGTCAATTAACAATACTTATAACTGAAACATGGCTAACACACCCACTCCAAGCCCATGTGTAATGAACAAAAATGCGTTGTTAACTGTATCAGTCTATAAACCAGGTTCACCCACCCCCCAAAAATATATTAAACTAACTTAACTAGTGCTTTCATTATTTTACTATACAATAATTTGCTAAAAACTGACATATGTAAGCTTACTTTGAAGCTCCTCCTGGGACATACTTTTCCTCCTGAAACAGCAGCACCGACATCAGTCGCATGTTGTTCACTTTCTACTGAGCTGTCTGGATTCTGGTCAGCAGACAGAACTTTTAATTTTGTATCAGTGGTGGCTATGTTGTAGCTTCACCAGGTGTAGCCAGCTGTCCACTGGCCACTGCAGCTGCTCTCCTCCAGGCCAGTGAAATCATATCAGTGGTCTTATGATGCATCTAATCCCCATGCTCTGTCTCAAGCATAAAGGCACCATGTTCCCGAAATGCTTGACAATTACATCATTCTCAGAGTCACTGAAGGGAGGGGGGCTTGCAGGGATTGGGCCACTTGTCTGCCATAATCCTAGGTGACATAAAACAAAACAAAAAAGAAGGATGCTACACATAAATATCACATAAATAAAAAGCCCTGCGTAGGTATAACACATATTATTGTTTTTTAATTATTACCTACTGGAGAAACACAAAACTTCAGTTATTAAAATATAAAAGCTTATGAGGTTGTAACATATCACAGTCACACACAAACCAAGGTTTGATTCAAAACACAGCCTAACAAGAGCAAACCTCACAAATAAAAAGAAGAATTTGGTTGTGGCAACACACAAATGGAACTTGGCTCCCCCACTCCCAAAACAATAGGCAAATGACAGTTTGCACCAAGCAATGAATGGCAAAACAGGCAATTGTTTTGCTTTCCAACAAAGTCTCAGAACATGTGTAAACATTTACCACAGAAAAGTAATTTTTATGCAATTGCCAGTCACCTCTAACTGTGCCCAGCACTTCCCTAAAGGTGTCTATGTGCCATCATAGAAGGCTAATCCCCTGTGTCATTGATAATATAAGACATGTACATTTCAGTGAAATAACATAGAAGAGTAAAAGAGAAACAGTTCTAACAATAACACTTGTGATGAAAGTTAATAAAACAGTGTATCTGGGAAAGTAAAATGCCATGCCTGCAATGAATATGCCATCAGTAAACTTCTATGAAGTGTGTTCAAATAAAAGTTGGATTTTCTAATTACACACATACACACGTGTGTGTGTGTGTGTGTGTGTGTGTGTGTGTGTGTGTGTGTGTGTGTGTGTGTGTGTGTGTGTGTGTGTGTGTGTATATATATATATATATATATATATATATATATATATATATATATAATTTTTCCTAGTTACGTGTGAGCAAATCTAGTATACAAGTGAAAAATACAATCATACCTTATCAAGATCAGTAGTCTTCTGTGCAAATAAATCCAAAGTAATAGCAATCTTCTTCAATGTAATCCACATATCCACATACACAATTCTCTCCACCTTCAGGTTCCCTTGCTACATGGTTACCTTTTTATAGTGTAGATTCAGGCCTGTTAGCACAGTAAAGATGTAAATGAGGTGTGACCTAATTAGAACTGCTGAATCCCAAAATCTTGGCTCAGTGTGACAGGTGTAAACATAGTGCAGGCACTCCCTCAGTGTTAGTTGCTAATTCCTTACAACTCTGAATGATTACAGGTAGGGAGAAAGAAAACACAACAGCAATTTAGACTCCCTTATCTGCAGTGGGCGTGTCACCCAGGTTACACTTACAAAGTGTAGAAGTAATTGTATCAAGGTTTTAAATGTAAGTAAGCAGCAGCACACATTTCTCAGTTTCTGTTGACTAATTTCCAAACTCCCCTGACATTGTTGAAAACTGTATATTATTGCCATTTAATAATGTCATACATTTTAAGGACAGTGATACAAAATGTCTAATGACTGAATGTCTCAGATTACTGCTCAGATAAGAGAAGAATGAACACCGTTCAAAGAGAAGACACAGCTGCATTGCTGCAAACAATACTCATAAATGGCTGTGTGATCAGTCATTGCACTAAATCTGTAATTAACACATGTAGAAACAATTGAGAGTGTACAAATGTTATATATCTTGTTAATACTGTAAATGAAATGGGACTTGCTTGTATGCAGAATTATTTGCATTCCTCCTGCAAAGCTGTTTCTGTGGCAAGTGGGATAAGACATCCTTATTGTGTTTTGTAGGTTCACTGGTGTGACAGTTCAAATCCAGACTTGTGTAAAAATCTTTAATATGTGCTAAAACTGATTTTGTAATGCTGTTTTTTAATATAGCCATTTGCGTGACACGCAGCTTAGTGCAAACACAGTGAAACAGATAAATAAATTTTATGTAATGTACTTCTATGATAAAGACTACATAAATTACACCTGTAAATCAAGTGTAGCACACCTGGTCAACATGATTAACCACACAGTGTATACTATCTGTAAATCATGGTTCAAGTACTGCTTTTGTCTTTTAAGGATAAAACATAATATACACTGTTTACAAGGATAAAACAAGATAAGCTTTGCCTGTCACATTTGCACTTTTCTTAATTTCATGCAAATCTGACCTAATGGACCACACATGAAGCAGACAGAACACTTGCAGACAGGAAGCGGAAAGTAGTCAATTTCAAAATGGATACATGGTTGCATTTTTTTTTTACCATCGTACAAACATGCTAAGCAGAGTTGCATAGAAGTCAGCAATCTTTCCCAACACCTGCAGATAGGAAACAGACAGTAGAGAGTTTCAAAATGGATACATTTTGCCATGTGTGGTTTGGCACCACATAAACATGTTAAGTGGCATTGCATGGCAGTTAGCACACATACAGAGTAATGAATGTGAAAATATATAACAGCTGCCTAGCTGTTTCTGTAGCAGCAGTTGTAGTTTAAGGGATATAATTCAGGTGAACCTGGGTTGTAATCCAGGTCAGGGCAAACTTTTTTTAATTATGTTCCACTTTACTTTATTTAGAAATTAACAGTAGAAATATGCTTGGCATAGGAATAATTATCTATAGCAGGTGCATTGAGCATACACAGGATATCAGAGATATATTGCATGTGTTACTGTTGGTATCAGTGCAATTATGGTTCTACAATTACACGTTTATTTTCTGAACTTTCATGTCACAAATATTCATGGTTAAACACTCAACTTTTTAATGCATTATGTATAACAAATGAGCAGGTTTGACAAACAAGGTCTCAGTTCCAGTGCGCACTCTGCACAGTAATGATGGTAAAAAATACACTTACAGGCCAGCTTTCAGCAAATGGTATAAGTTAATGCTCACAATACAGGTGAGCAAGGGTTCTAATCTAGCACACTTCCAATTTTATTAGTGCTTTTCCACTCGCTTTTATAAAATAATAAACAACGTAAACATAATCATAAATAACAATACGTATGCATAGCAAAGGAGCTAATATGAATTAATGTGTGACTGAGTTATACTGACATTTGTGTTTCTGCAATTATAATTCTCTTTTCTGGCCTTGAATGGACTTCAGACTTCAATGGTACTCATACAAACATAAATGTATAAAGCAAACCTTGTCAGGTCATACACATACATGGTTAACCCCTAACTCTGATATGTGTATTTCTATATAATTAATGAACATGTCTGGCAAGCAATTCCAAAGATGAAAAATCACCTATGTGGGAGAATATGTTTTGTCTATGTATCATACGTTTGAATCCCACATTGTACAAATTAATTTTATTAGTGTATAAAGTCACACAAAGAATGTGTCATGTCATATAATTTACACCCACGATACTTGTCAGGTTAAATAATCTAACAGGTACACCAGGATCCAAGCCTAAAACTAATGCAAATTGGCACATTACCCTTCTTAGTCCAAAAACGGCTTCCCGCTCTGTTTGGCACTATTGCTCTCTTCTTAACGTCATGCAAACTCAGTTGGCATGGTTGTTCAGGTTTGTGCACTAGCATGAAATTTAATAACACAAATTGATGGGAAAACACTCAACTGTTACTGTTTGCCCTGAATGGACATGTCTGGAGGTAGAAGGGGAAGGTGCTCAATTTAAGGCTGAAAGGTGGGTTGTCAAGGAGTCCATAATTTTATTGGATTCCTTGTAAAGCGCCACAGCCAAAGGTTTCTGCAGGGGGCTTACACCAGGTCTCAGTACAAATCTGAGGCTTGGAATAATCTGGCCAAGGCTGCATTCAGTTTGACTGGCATTCCACACACTGGAAAGCAGTGCAGGCACCACTTTAATGACCACAAAAGGTGCAAGCAGGATACACTCATCCAATGTCTGAGTTTATGACTACTGACATCACACAGTTGAGTAAGTATACAGATAAAGATAATTTAAATTAGATAGAAAGCTGCATATAGGGAAGACTAGTATGCACAATGCTATTTTCTTATTCTCTCCTTTTCATTCCAAAGTCAACCAGGAGATAACAGCAAAGAGGGAAGCCCATGCTGAACATTTAGAAAAACTGAGGGAAGCAAGGGGTATGTATACAACACGACATACATATTATTTTATCTAAAGTATTGATCCTCTATATAGTAGTAGCAAATTAAGCATGCATATCTTAACTGTAAAACCATGCATGCTTCAGTCTGTAACACAAGCCAACTGTAGGAGACAATTCTAATACTGTAGTCAGATGTTGTAGGTTCAGAAAGCACAAATACTAAATATATAGTAAAATCATTTCAAAATATTACATAATTTCAACAGAAGTGGCATACATGCCCTGCTGATAACTTAATCCTTATTATTTGATCAAGTATATGTGCAATATATGCGTATTATAAGGATTACTTGGAGCAATTGTCAGTTATAATTTGTCGTTGTTAAAAATATACTTAAATGTAAATGTAAAAATAAATTCTTTATATTGTACTAATATATTGTAATATCTCTTTTTTCTCTCACTCCAACCCTTCTCTCTCTTGTTTTATTTTTATATGTGTGGTCACAACATTTTGATGTCATCAGTTTTTGACAACTCACAAATGCTTTACAGCACAGAGAGGTAGGCCAACCATGGTGGCTCAGCTTGCCCCCACTCAACCTGCTCCTGAGGCAATGCCCAGCACATCAGGGACCCAATCTGACAGTACTGCCTCTGCTGCCCCGGCACTACCTGGGCCCTCCACATTAGGTAACCTCACCCCAGCAGCTGGTGAGTGGTGCCACAACAGGAGTATTGGCATAAGTGGGGATTATATCACTCACCAGGAGATGCCAGGCTTGGTGTGAGAAGTCATGGACAGTGCCACTGGTGCACACCTCCACCAGATGGAGATGATGCTCTTTGTTATGGAGCATAAACAAAGATGTCAAGCACTCCAATAGCCAGTGTAGTAAGGAGGCAGTGATGACAGTTTTGAGGGTGAGGACGAGATTCTCAATTTCTCCATGTTTGATGGGCATTGGCATCTGATGTCCCCTTCTTATCCTCAATCATGGTGTCCCCCAAACTGCTCTGTCCCTCGCCATCCCTTTGTCTTGTCTTGATTGTCCTGTTTGTCTGCATCCACTTCTTCAGCTACCTGAATTAAATGACCCTGACATAACTACATCCTTTATTCAACATTCCTCTCTTACTGAAGATAAACACAACTATGGGCACCTGCCCCCCCCAAAAAAAATGTTGTCCCATACATAGCTGTCCACTTTGCTCATGATTCTTCTCAACACACTTGATTTGGTGCAATTGGCTATGCAGCACTACTGGGTTGTTGTCATCCATCTTTGTTGAGGTGACAGTCCAAATGCATCCAATAGTCTGTCCATGTTTATTTTTCAATGCTAAAGAAATGTATAGGTATGGTTCTTTCCTAATTCCTTCTGGCACATTCCTATATTGCTGCACCCCTTATTGATTCCCATTTCACCACTTTCCTATCTACCCCATTTTCACACCTTTAATCTGGTCAAAAAGTAGAATCACACACCACACATAAATAATAAACCCCAATGAAACCCTTCACTTTTTGTCCTCTGCATTTGCACAGAATTTGGTATGGCACAACAATGCCAAGCAACTGTGAATGGCTATTCACGTCCTATGGCATGTTGTGGTTACCTTCAAACAATGCTGCATAAACCTGCCATGCTAAAGAAACACACAGTTAAAGCAGAATAAAGGCATTCACATTAAAAATTTCATATAAAATATTTATTTAGACTGATGACTGTATACATATGTAACTCCAAATGTGTACTGTTGACGTAAATCACTTGAGTACTGTATGTTTTTATACATTACTTCACTGCAGTCTTCCCTCTCACATTTCCAATAATTATCACATGTAATTATTTAGTTACACCATGGAAACATATGTAAAATAATTAGACAGAGCTGGATTCAAATCCTGTATCATCTGTACACAAAATGAGAACTCATTGTTCTTGCACCTGCTGTCACTGAGTCAGGAAGGCAGCAGCTGTTTTTCTTCCACTCAGTACTGTCCAAAGTGCTGAAAGCAGTGCTTCTCCACTTAGCATGTTTGTGCAAAGGAAAGTGAATCAATAGAGCTCTTATAATTTCCTCAGTGAAGCAGTGGCACATGTTTGCTGTTGCTTAACTACAGTCAAAAGGGAAACCAGTATAAATACTTTTTTCAGGTCATACAATTTGTGACACAACATTTCCGATATAAACTAGTTATGAACACCATAGTATCTACTGGGAAACAGCTGCATATATCTAATTTCTGCTACATGCATTCCTGACAGCTTTTTGCATCGCATCTAGTTTGACAAGCTGTCACTTAAAGTATACCTGCACATTTGAAACACAACAGGAAACACTACATCCACACTTTGAACATCACTCTCATAACAGGATATGTTAACCACATCATATAATGATGACGACATCATCTATAAAGACCAGTATGACAAGGCAAATACATATTCAGGGATGTTGCAATCATTAAATATTGTTTTTGCAGGTGGCAATAAAATACTTACATGTGTGTTAACTTAGCACTGCAGCCACATTATTTATGTGTCTGTATGTATGTGTGTTCATAGTAAGAGGAACATTAGTCTGTATCCTACTGTCATCAGTCTGGTCCCATGCAAAACTAGTGTCTTGACAGTCTTATATGGCTACCCAGCCATTTTATGCAGACCTCACAACATCTTCCTTCAAATATCTAATGAGGATGTCATCCACTACACATTGTCCTGCAGCAGTGTAAAAGTCACATTTGTGTCATGGCATCTGCGTTAAGTGCTGACTTTTGTAGTTATGTAGGGTTTCTAATCTCACTGCAGTAAACTGGTGTGTGTGTTTGTGTGCGTGTTTCTAGTCAGAGAAGCGTAAGTGTGTAATCTACTGTCAGCAATACAGCCCATAGAGTACAAATATTTTGACAGACTTACATGGCTAACCATCCATTTCATACAGGCCTCCCAACATCATTGTTCAAGCATTCAATGATGATGTCATCCACTATAAATTGTCCAGCAGGGATGTAAAGTTCAGACTTGTACTGTGGAGTTTGCATTAAGTACTGAGTTCTAGCTTGTGTACCTAGTTAGGTAGGGGTTCCAGTCTCACTACTGTCAATGTGTGTGTGTGTGTGTGTGTGTGTGTGTGTGTGTGTGTGTGTGTGTGTGTGTGTGTGTGTGTGTGTGTGTGTGTGTGTGTGTGTGTGTGTGTGTGTGTGTGTGTGTGTGTGTGTGTGTGTGTGTGTTTGTGTATGTGTGTGGGTGTCTAGTCAGAGAAGCATAAGTGTGTATCTTACTGTCAGCAATACAGTTACATGGAGTACAAATACTTTGGCAGACATACATAGCTAATGAGCCAGTTCATACAGGCCTCCTAACATTGTCACTCAAACATCCAATGATCCACTACAAAGTGCCCAGCACTATTGTAACAGTCAAGACTTTTGCCATGACACCTGGGTTGATTACTGAGTTTTCTAGCTTGTGTACCAAGTTAAGTAGGGGGTTCTGATCTCACTGCAGTTGACTGGTGTGTGTGTGTGTGTGTGTGTGTGTGTGTGTGTGTGTGTGTGTGTGTGTGTGTGTGTGTGTGTGTGTGTGTGTGTGTGTAGTCAGAAGAGAAAAACTGTGCATCCCACTGTCAGCAATAGTGCACCATGGAGTAAAAATATTTTGACAGTCATACATGCCTACACATCCATGTTATACAGGCCTCCTAAAATCTTTGCTCAAGCATCCAGTGATGATGCTGTCCATCTAAATTGTTCAGCAGCATTTCAAAACTCAGAAGTGTGCCATGGCACTTAGGTTAAATACTGAGTTCTCTACCTGGTGTACCTAGGTAGGTAGGAGTTATATTCTCACTGAAGTCCACTGGTGTGTATGTGTGCAGTCAGAAGAGGGTAAGTGTGTATTCTGCTGTCAGCAGTCCAAACTCATAATGAACAAATAATTTTGATAGTCATACATGGCTACTCAGCAATGTCATACAGGCCTTCCAACATCTTCTCTCAAGCAGCCAATGAAGATATCATCCACTCTAAATTGTCCACCAGCAGTACAAAAGCAGAATTGTGCTGTGGCACTTGTGTTAAATCCTGTGCTCCATAAATATTTAGGTAGGGGGTTCTACTCTCACTGTAGTTAACTGGTGTGTATGTGTGTTTGTGTTCACTTGGTTGACATTTAATAGACCAATTTACACCAACACGTGAGACACACCTACCACCATATTTTTCTCACCAGACACTGCTGATGTTTTCACCTATAAAGTGTTGTCTGACACATTAAAAGACAGTTGCACTGGCATTAAATACTGTGCTTTGTAAATAAGTAGGGGTTTTAATCTTACTGTGGTCAACTGGTGTATGTATGCATTCAGCAATTAGTTTAGTGACAATTTTAGAATGACACATGAGTCCATAGCCATGCCATACATTACTATGAGCATCTTCTTTTAACATGCATTGATGATGTCATCTTGTATAATATGCACTTTGATAGTAGTCAAGACAAACCAGTGCTGTGGCAGTAACATTCAGTACTGTGTTCCCAAACTACTTTACCTAGATATAAAACAGGTTCTAATCTGACAGCAGACACTGAGTGTATATACATCCAAATATTACTTTTGAGACAATTTTATACAGAGATGTGACTCCAGATCCATGTCAGACATTCCTCCTAACATGTTCTTCTCAGCATACTGTGTTACTATCATACTCCATAAAGTGTAATGAGACAGTCTTAAAATCAAACATATGTGGTGGTTCTAGTGTTACACTGAATGGCATTCATCTTCTATACTTACACAAGTGTAATATTCAAATCAGGCCCAGTCTACTACTGTGTGTGGTTGGTGGTACATTAATGTATGATCTTTGGAATCACTATTAATTTCACTACCACTTAGAGTAACCTTTAAATTAGCCTCATGCATCCACCATCCTTTTTTCCCTCTGGTCACACGACACCCTTCCTACAGAGGAGTGGAGGATGTCCTCATATCAACAATAAATACACACACATGATGAAGCAGAATCCTTCCATGAGCCTCTGCATGCCATCTCCAGACCACTGAATGTGTGATTGCTAATTCTGCCATGGGGTGGTGCACATGTCACATACAAAGACAGGCACTATATAATGCAATCCAAAACATACACACATATGCACAATAGTCTTACTATCTTCCAACATATAGATATAGGGAGTTAGTCTGAAATGGTGTAATAATGGGTAGGATTTTATGTTATGTTGGCTATTAGCTTAATAAAGTCCTATGACCCTATGAACATTTGATATGTCTATCATTGACATGTGCTATGTTGAGAAGTGGATGTACAGTATGCCTACAAGAAATTATTACAATATGTGATGGGTGCTAATGCATTGGTGGCCACTACTGCCATTTCATTATATGCTACTTCTGTAGCAGCTGTGATACTATGCCATCTGAGAACTGCTGACATGACATGATACACTTTTATGTGTATTGTTGGCTTATTAGGACATTTGTTGTTGTAGTGAAGCAGATTAACAGTTCTCATTCCACCATACCAGTGACACTCGCAGTATGGCACAGGCATGCATGTGTCTACTTACCATCATTAAATGCTCTGCAACATATATCAATATAAATTCATACTGATTACAAAGGCACATATGTCTTGTTTCATCCACATGTTGTAATGCTGTGATATACACACAGATATCACATGTTTTGATTTAATTACAACCTTGTGAAATTCATTGCATGTGCAGTTGTGTTGCTGTTCCCAAGGATTAGTTAGGTGGTCAGCAGTATTATTAGCATTTATGTCAGGAAATGTTCTGCATGAGCCACAAACAACTAATTTGTTTTGTGTCTTTATATTGCATCAGGCCACTCAAACATAGCCTTCCCATAAATCACATATAGGCATATGTTGTGCAATTTGATGTAATTCTGTGACAGTAGTACAAGTGTAACACTGTGTGAACAGATGCAGTGTGTGGCATGTGATGCATGACCAATGTCGTATTTGTAGGTGTTGTCACAAATCATTATTTCAATTAATGTGAAATGTTAAGGGGAATACACAACTAAGCACAGAGCTGTTTGTGGATGCCACCAGCCATACTCAACCAGAGAAAATAGACATTCTGCTAAATGACAATTTCTCTCACACTTCATCCTCCAAACACCACTGACCATCAGCCAAAGAATACATGCAAACATTAGTTATATTTTCTTCTCAGGAGAGCAGCTCATATGTGAGCTCTCTTCAGCTGATAACACAGAATCAATGGGCCCTGACAACATCACAGATTGCCTATAGCGTGACTTAAAACCTGACCTACCAGACACAGTTGGACCCTTACTTCAGCATAACCTCCACATAGCCTATATTCTTATAGAAGAGTGTACAGTAACACTCATCCGTCTGACTGGGGGGGGTGGTATTACCTGATGCATAATGTTATGCACCTGTCTCTCTGCATCTGTGAGACAGACCAATGTGTAATCGTGGACCTCATCAAACAGAATATAGGTAGTCACCTGACTGTGTACCAAACCCATGTTTTATTTGTTAAGGCTACATCATGTCTGTTACATTTGTTTGATGTCTTGAAGAAGGTCACCAAGGGCATGCATGAAAAAAATACAATCATCCTGCATAACTTGACCTGGCAAAGGCATTTGACCTAAATCCACATTCAGTTATTGCAAAGAAACTGCCTCAAGTGGGCATAAGCACCTACATCATCATCAAATGGGTAGACAAATGAATCACATACATGAAAGATAAAGTCAAACTGCTGAAAATGAAAAAACTGCAAGGAACCACCATGAAAATAAAATGCAGAGATTTAATATGAAACGAGCGCATTCACGCACACTCAGGTGCGCTTCATCAGGTTACAATTAGACAAGAGAAACAGCTTTCCTTTTATACAGTGTCAGAACTTACAATTAAGCAATCAAAAGCAGTAATAAGACAATTTTAAAGATACAATGTATCAAAAACTTTTTAAGAACACAAATCTTCCTAGTGGCTAACGATGTTAGGATCCAGACCTTTAAAAATACCCTACATAAAAGCTACATAATTCATTACTTATTGGCATAAGTTAATCAAATATAAATCATTAAAAACTCCTGCATTCATTATTCATAGATTTAAATGGCAAAATCAGTTAGTATCTGACATTATAAACCATAGGCAATACTTTTTAAGCGCTCGGTTTATATCCCAATGTATCAATCCGAAAACGGAAGACCATGTTAGACTAATGGCACCCATAATTTATAAACAAACACTGTTTGTTTATATTCACCTAGTTAAAAAAACATAGCACAAAATACATTAAAAAGTAAATCACATAATTTCATCAATAACCTATCCATCATGAAAAATAATAAAATCTCCCAAAGCCAAAAGATATACCCAGTTGGTTTTTAAACATATATGAATATTGCAGCTACGGGTAGCACCAAATATTGGCTCATTAGTCATATAAGAATGCATATATAGACAGATGATATAACAGTCAAATTTGCGATCAGGTATATTAGTAATGATACCTACAGTCTACGACTGAAACCAATAGATTCAACCACGAGCGATAGGTTCTTGCGACCACAATCCACAAGCGCAAAACAGTCAGCTGTCCGAAAACCGACAATAAGCTGCACTGAGGTGTTAAAACAACTTTATTCCACAACAAATAACATGAAACGCTTAAAGCGTTTTTCGTTTGGAACAATGTCCAAACTTCATCAGACAAACACTGGCTTACGCGCCAGTTCACATTTAAATATTACTCTCAGCTGATGTCACATAAACCCTTAAAAGGGCAATCATCCCTTCATTATGATTATTTAAAAACTGTATGGTTCGAACTTTCTACAAACAAGACTCCTATACAGTATGAACATACCAAAGTCTACTAATTAAATGTCTTCTAGTTAAATACATAACTTCCTAACATGTCATTGTTAGTATAAATATATCCTACCTATTATTTTTATTATTGTTACTAATGCTAGGTCATATGATAAAATATTTATAAAAACATGTATTTAAAATTAATGTGTTTTGTATATGTACCTACTACCTAATAAAAAGTATGTGTATATATATTAATATATTAAGCATTATATTGTGTTTATGTAGTAGTATGTACCTAATTCTTACTATACTAATTCTATTGTAAACAACTACAAACGAAAAACGCTTTAAGCGTTTCACGTTATTTGTTGTGGAATAAAGTTGTTTTAACACATCAGTGCAGCTTATTGTCGGTTTTTGGACAGCTGACTGTTTTGCGCTTGTGGATTGTGGTCGCAAGAACCTATCGCTCGTGGTTGGAGCTTGTTTCCTTCTTTCTTTGTGGTACGGAGTTTGTTTGTTTTTTTTTCAACACTGAAACCAATAGATATTTGATGAATATTCGCAATTCATATGGCAAGCTGATCATACCCATATGGTAATGCTGAACATATCATAAAAATCATTTATTCTCCTTCGTGAGCCATATTGCCCCATACTGAAATTATCAGTTAAGGCAATATGTGACGCAAGTGAACAAAGGCTCAAAGAGCCATTCAGTAACGAATGGTGTATATTAATAATATAAAATCTAATTCATAAAAAAGCAAAAAGCCAGAAAGCCAAACAAGGTGGCTAACCTAAAATGTAGAGTGCATGATCAAAATGTTAATAATAACAAGAACATGGGGCCACGACCAAATAGATAGATAAACAAATAAAAGCCAAGCGATGTTAACCATATTAAGAAGATCCTAATAGGACAGGCCAGATACTGACCATGGTATTAAGTCCAGGTTTTATATGGGCCTTAAGCCTAAGTATCCATCTTAATTCAAACATCTCGATGGTGCCTATAAGGTCTCCATCCCGTTTATTAGGATTGATAATCTGCAATACCAGAAAACTAAAACTGTGCTGGGATTGATCTTGACAATGTACAGCTAAAATGTTTGTGACATTACCCTTTTTTATATCGTATATATGATTGTACATACGATCCCTCAGTCTGCGTGATGTCATTCCCACATAATATGCATCGCATTGGTTGCATGTTGCCAAATAGATGACATTCTAGGTGTCACATGTGGCATAAAAAGTAGGTTTGAAAACCATATTAATACCAGGTATATCAAATCCTTGAATTCTATTAATGTATTTACATAATGAACATTTACTGCATGGATAGGTGCCTGTTTTAAAGTTAGCTCTTATATCAACAGGGAAAACGTCCAATTTTTCTTTACAAAGCAGTCTCTTAATATTCAAACAGTTGCTGAATCTAAATAAAGGTTGCTTCCCGACTATTTGTGACAACAAAGGATCCGAAAGCAATATTTTCCAATTACCTCTGATGATTTTTGTCAACTGATCTACATCATTAGTATACTTAATATCATATGCTAAGCCCTTCTTACTTTCCTTTAAGCGTGGAATATGATCTTCCCTTCTTCTACCAGAAGGTATTTCAACCAGATCACTAGTTATCTTTCTAACTAGATCAGGAGGGTAGCCCCTATCTACAAAATATTCAGTTTGGTGTTTTATTAGCTCCAATGTATCCTGCTCATTGCTACACAGTCTTAATATCCTGGTCATTTGTCCCTTTATAATGTTACGGAACACATAACGTGGGTGTAGGCTATCATAATGCAGGATGCTGTTTTTCCAACATGATTTCTTATAAAGAGTCGTGGTTAAGCTATTATTTATCTATTTTATGATGGAAACATCCAAAAAGTTTGCCCTTGTGCTGGAACACTCATAAGTAAAGCTAAAAAATGAAGTGGTGGAATTCATATACAAAACGAATTCCTGTAATATTTCTAGTCCACCATTCCAAAAAATCAAAACATTGTCTACAAAGCGCCTGTATAGAATGACATGCCTGAATCTGGGGTCCTTAAAAATAAAGTCTTTCTCCCATTGATAAACTACTATGTTGGCGTATGCATTAGCACAGGGAGTGCCTATGGTCACTCCCCATGTCTGTGCATAGACCTTGTTATCAAAAAGGAAGACATTATTATTCAAAATCAAATCCAACAAACAACAGATATTCATGGATTCAATACTATCAATCATGCCAGATTCAGCAAGATGAACTCTTATAGCATCCAAACCATAGTCATTGGGAATGCTAGTAAAGAGACTTTTGATGTCCAAGGTGACCAGTAACGTGTCTGCATTTATTTTACTACATAGTGAATCAAGTTTAAGGTCTCGCAGAAGATCATATGTATTCTTCAGAACAGTGGGAATCGCATTGACCATACCACCTAGCTTAGACTGAACATACAACGAGGCATTTTGAGTAACCCAATGTTCGCCAGATACTATCGGGCGTGAAGGGGGGGGGTCTTCATTTTTGTGCAATTTAGGTAATCCCTTGATCAAGGGGATCAGGGGAGAATCTATAACCAAAAAGTCATAAAGTATTTTATCAATAGATCGAGTCATGAGTAAATCATATATTGTATCATGTACATATTTAACAATAGATGTTATTCTCGACCTATCTATTACCTTATATGCTTTGTCATTACTAAGCATATTAAGCATTAATTCTTTATATAGACATGTGTCTAAAGCAACAATCCCCCCTCCTTTATCAGCTGGTTTAAAAACTGTAGCTGCATCATGACAAAGATGGTCAAGGGCAAGTTGTTGTGCATGGTTTAAATTAACAAAGATACCCTTGTGTTTCTTTTCCTCATAATATAGATAAAACTCATGCTCACAGGCACGCATAAAGCACTCAACAGAGTGCGGCATTGGAGGAATATAACAGCTTTTCCTCTTACATAGTTGAACATTGTAATTACAATTGACTTTATCAGAAACATTGTCCTTAAACAGTACCTTTAAAGACAGTTTTCTAGTGAAGAGACGTAAACCTATAAGCTTCTCAGATGGCGTACTTCTTTTAGAAGGAATAAACGATAGACCTTGATTCAAGATGAACTGATCGTCCATAGAGAAAGTCCTCGAAGTCAAGTTAAAAAATAGGCAATTCAGTTCCTTGTTTTCCTTCTCGATTCGAAGGTTTCCCCTGACATTTTTCTTTTTACTCTTCCCCGGCTGATTGAGCGCGTGCACACTGCGCTCTTGTAAGGAAGGGGGAAGTTTAAAGACAAGGGTGTTGAAAAAATGTTTTTAGAATTACTGTCTTTTGGTCTTGCACCCAAATTATCCATATTAGTTAGACCCTGTTGATTACATGGCAAAGAAGAGCTGGATGAACTAGGCTCTCATTCAGGAGTGCCCGTAATGTGGTTATTACTCAGCGGACAAACAACCAAGGATACTGAAGATGCATTAGGCTCACCATTCATCACATGTGAAGTCTCAGGTATAGCAACAGGCTCACGTCCCTCTTGTTGGTTTACTTTAGGCCAGACAAAGATGCGACCCAGTTGAAAATCCTGGTAGTCACGTCTAAGTTTCCTGAGCTTTATTTGTTCCAATTTGTTGCTGTAAATGGCTAGTTGCTTGTTCATACTGTTAATCTTTGATGCACAAAAGTCAGTTTTGTAATTCACAGTGATGAAATTATATTGTTCCTCCACCTTGTTGAGAAGGTCGGCCTCAATGGGAGAAAAATATTCTAATAAAAGGTGTATATATTTGTTACCAAATTCGATGTTGAGTTCTTGCCACTTTCGCAGTAGCTCCGGGTGACTATCACCGTAACTCGGCATACACAGGACCCGCATACCACGCGGGATAACTTTAAAATGAAGACATGCTTGTAGGTGTCTCTTCTGCCAAACAAGCCTGTGTAGCCGGTATAGGTCATTCTCTAGGTTCCTCAGCCGGCCAAAAAAATCATGCAGATTATCATTGCTGTTAGTGTTTGTCATAGAAGCATCACCTTTAATATCTAAATTCAGCAACGGATTCTCTTTTTGGTAGAAAAGACAATTCCAACTATCGGTTCCAGATACACCTGTTGGGTTGTAATCGAGTTCGATGTTTGGCACATCCATCATGTAACGGTCGGTTAAGAAAAGAAACAGCAAAACTATTAGCAGCAGGCAAATACCGACCATTCAAAGGTTCCTTCCACCACAATCGCTAAATCCACATTCAGTTATTGCAAAGAAACTGCCTCAAGTGGGCATAAGCACCTACATCATCATCAAATGGGTAGACAAATGAATCACATACATGAAAGATAAAGTCAAACTTTGTGAAGTCACCTCTCTCTAGAATCCAGTGACCAGGTCATATCTCAGGATTCTGTACTAGACCCTTGCTTATTCATTATTTAAGACTCAGAAATCAAGACTAACATACACATCCTTTGTCTAGCCAGCATTGTGGAGGAATGCAAATGTGGACAATCAATGAATCCAAGATTTGTATTGTTATCATGCAGACAGTATTAACATACAAAGGTTTGTTGCCAGAGACATGGAGACACAGTAGATTAACAAAAATCAAGGGGGATTAGTTCTTTTATGAAACCAAATACACAATCTAATAACAATATAGACAACATATCCCTATGAGCAGACCAGGTGGTATATAACCTGTGAACTCGGGTAGCTGTTTTGTGGAACATCCACCAGCATGTGCCCAGAGTAGTGACTAATCCCTTGTATGTAGCTGAGTATGTGCAGGACATCTGCATCAAAGGGCATTATAGTCCCATTGGTCTCAGCCCTCATTGCACCAATAACTGAGTACAATGCATCCTTTAGCATGCACCTCCCAACACATCTTCCATGGAAGATTTACTCAAGTGTATCACTTTTGCCACAGTGAGCTCCCACACATCTTATTGGCCATACCTAAGTATTTTTCTTACTACATAATCATTAGGAGTTAACAGTGCAGAACTTCTTCCAAGGTGTTATATACAAGATGCATGTGTGATATGTGTTTCTGTGATACACACAGTAAATACATAGCTGATTGAAAACATTGATGGCATGGGTTACATTCATGAAAATGTGGATTGACACACACACACACATATATATATATATATATATATATATATATATATATATATATATATATATATATATATATATATATATATGCCATAAAAAACTGTTAACTAGCCAGGATTGCTCATAATTTAAACTACAGGTATTACAGTGTCCCTGTTGACATCTCCAAAGATGTTAATTTTTGAGGAAGGTGTGCTTGATTCCCCTTATAGATTACTGACAAATCATGACAGATGTACAAGTGTGTTCTTGCAGAACCATGTATAACAACTCACAATCACATATTTTATGTTAATGACACAGATTAATGGTGGTATTATTTTCATATCATCCATGATTGTGCGTGCTTCTGTCTACTGCTGTCCACGAGTCTGTTGCTATGTGTCCCGCATGGCTGAGATCTATGCTGACATCACATTCATATTCACGCAACTCATTTTGCACATCTTCACAATATGCCCCTACCCCCTGTTGTATATATCTTCCTTGATAAATGTCCTCTCCAGTGATCGTGTCAAGATGCTTATATCACAAAAATTGTCTCCATTTATACATGACCTTGTGTGATAGTTGCATAATATACAATAACTGTGTGATGATATGACTATATCCATGCAGGCGGTATAAACAGCAGTACATACTGTACCATGTAGATATATGATTACTGTTCATGCTACAACTATTTTGTTTTTGTGGTAAACATACATTGACGTGCCCTCATCTGTTGAACATTATCATATTTCACTGGTTCTCTTCCCCTGTGTACATTCTTACAATTCATGTGCATGGCCCTTTTCAATACACACACTTTCCCAGAATATCTATTTATAATGCATAAATGTACCCTTGCTGATCACTGTCAAAGGTTTTATTCAGTATGCCTACAACAAGTTTGCACACTACTCTGGAGTGACTATACTTTCCATAATGTGTTAGAACTTTATACATTGTCTTATATTAACCCCTAGTAGTCACTATGGTCATCCGTGCAATCCTGCAAAACTAGTTTGCACATAGGTAAACAGGTTTCAATGTCTGCAGGTGTCTGTGCTGCTTTACATGGTTTCCTGGCTGGAAAACCATGCTTGTATTTGTGCAAGCATAATGTGTGGCATGCAGATGCAATTAGCACTACTGCTCATCATACTAACACATAAAACCCATGTAGGCTTCACGTTAAGCCTACACGGAGTTTATTGAATCTCTTTGACTGGCAATTTAAACCACTCTAAAGAGTTGTTGGGGGATAAGCATTTATGACAGAGGGAGTTATTCAGTTTCTGAAATGTAGGTTTGCAAAAGAAACTTGTTCATACCTATTTCTAAGAGGGAGTGACTGTTATGATTTATGATATTAGTAACAGGTATACTTTTGAACCATATTACAGAAATATATAAAGTGTGTTGACAGAGATATTATGTCCAAAGATACCTCACTACAGACTTGAGACTGTACTGACCTCAGCATAGGAATAATAAAGTATGGGGGTAAAGGGGTGAAACTGCCACATCAACATACATAGGAAATACCCCCCAGCCACATAAAAGCTTACACTATGAATTGCTGTTTCTAGTTTTACTTGTAGCAGAATGTGGTGATGTGGTTGTTGAACTGTGCAATATGGCAAAACAGGTTCAAAGAACTAGAACTTGAAAAGCCGATCTAAGAAGGTCATCAGTCTGAGTCACTTGGTTGCTGCCTTGAGCAGTTGGTGATCTTGGAGCTATAATACAAAATATGGATGATGGAGGCACAACCTGCCACATTGTTGCATAGGAGGACTAAGCCCACTGCATAAAATGCCTGAACCATAAATAGTATTTTTTACCACCTCCTGGAAGTGAGAGGAAAGCCCAAATAAACAGTCAATGGAGTGTAGACACACGAAGATTTATTAAATCCACTTCAGACTCAGTTTGTGCCCCAACCTTCTAGGACTTTCATACCAATCTCCTGAACCCATTTTTCTGGGTAGCCCATGGCCACACACATATTGATAAGGTTACCAAGCTCAGTCTTAAAATCAGAGAGCATAGAACACATTCTAGCACCTCTGATCATCTGACCCGTTATGATGTTCTTCTTCATAAAGTGTAGATGATTACTATCATAAGCCAAAAAACTGTTGGAATAGGTTGGCTTACGAAACACTTTAGAGGTAAACTTACAATGAATGATGTCTCTAGTAATGGTCACATCAAGGTAATCTATGACATCAGTGCAAAACTTGTGGGTGAACTTAAAATAACCACAAATGTTGTTAATGTAGTGAGTGAAGTTGTCCACAACTGACCTCTCACCCTTCCAGAGGACAAAGATATCATCCAAATAACGCAAGTATGTCAACCATTCACAAACAAAACTTCTATCAAAAATGTATCTCTTTTCCCATGATGCCATCACTAATTTAGCATACATGGGAGCACAGCTTGATCCCATCGTAAACCCGTTTGATTGTTTAAAAAACTCATTTGCAAAACAAATGTAATTATTATGAAGAAAAATCTCCATAACATCCATGACAAAATTCATAAGAACTCCATTAAGTGTTGTGTGTTCCAAAAGGGCTTCTGAAAAACGTTCCAGACCAATATCATGTGGAATGGAACTAAATAAGTCAACCACATCTATAGTGGAAAACCCTGTTGCTTCACCAAAAAAATTCCTGCCTAATCCTTGATTAAAAATCTCCTGAACCAGTTAAAACATGGGTAACAAGATGAAGTGTGTCCTTAAGTAAACGATCTACAAATACTCTTTGTGAGTAAGTAGAACTGTTGTGTGCAACTACTATAAGTTAATAAGGTGGATGGTACTCATTCTTGTGTACCTTCGAGATACCGAATACTGTGGGAATAAAAGGATGATTATTGTATAAAAAGTTGTAAAGTTCTTCATTAATCACCCCTTGAAGCAAACTGTCTTCCAAAAATAACAGTAATTTCCTATACACAATATTTATTTCGTTCCTAGACACATTTTCATATTGGTCAGTGTCATATAGCATACTAGCTATGTCATTCACATAGTCATTCTTCTTTACCAGAACCACCCCTCCCCCTTTATCAGGCTTCATTATCCTGATATTGTCAATTTCTCTAAATTTCCTCAAAAGTAATGCTTCATCCTTACTAAGATTATAAAATCAATATGTTTGTGGCCAGGGGGCACCCTGAAAAATGGGTTCATGAGATTGGTATGGAAGACCTAGAAGGTTGGGGCACAAACTGAGTCTGAAGTGGATTTAATAAATCTTCGTGTATCTGCACTCTATTAACTATTTGGGCTTTCCTCTCACTTCCAGGAGGTGGTTTTGTGTTTTTTTTTTTTTCCTAGTATTTTTTTACCATTTAACAGTGACATAATGGTGAGGTCACAGTAGTGTGTGATGTAGAAAGCCAGGTGGTCTTTGAATACTTCTAGTATTATTATAGATCAGGAAGACAGGTTGCTCAGGTATACTAACACTGCTGATATCAGGACCCACAGTACCCACTAAGTGACCCTAAATTTCCTGGAAGGTTGTAGATATCAGATTACTTCATCCTGAGATGGGAATTCAAGCATCAGTTATGTTATATTGCATAAGTTATGATGAATGAGTTAGCTGCAACTGAAATTCATCTTGAAAGCATTAACAAGTGGTGCCCAGACTATTGTATGGTGTATTATCTAATTTAGTGCAGCAAGAAAGGAAGGGGAGAAGTAAAGAAGGAAGACACAGTACTGGCAAGAATACAAAGAGAAATCATTAATAGAAAATAAGATATTTTATATTACGGAATACATGGGGTCTGGTGGGCGATACATGAAATGTGCAGTATTGTAGCAATAAGGGATAATAATAAACAAGATCCCTAATCCTACTGTATATATTTCATGTGTCATACAAACTAGACCCATATAAGTGTCATCTATCTATATTTTTTTCTTGTTAATTTTATTTTCATAGGTTCATAGGTTCATAGGTAGGTACTAGGTTACTGGCCCTAGGGCCTATATAAACCTAGCCAAAAAGGTACCTTGGCTTTTGCCACCCAAGAAAATTATTTTCCTGTGCCCCTGTTGAGCAGAGCCACAGAAGTGATCCCTGGGGTGAATTTACTATTTCCCATCCAATCATCAAGATTTTTCTTGAAGAGTGCTAATGAGGAGCTCTGTTTGACATAGATAGGTAGTCTGTTCCAGAGTATGGGAAGTCTCTGGGACAGGAATCTATCCCTCTATAATCTATATTTTGAATCATTGTTTCCAATTTCTTTAAATGAGATGCACTGATTACATAACTTACTTGTTGAATATTATTTATGTAATTTCCATGGGGTTTTATGAATGAGCTGTGTCATGGATGGCTTTCTATTTTAGCTCTGGGGTAAATTTTATGTTTCATTTTTTTATGTTTTAGGGCATTTGTAATATTCTTATTATAGTGTAGTAAGAATAAAGTTAACAAATTATGCAAGGTTTCAGACTGGTTCAGGTTCATTTCTTTTATTTTGTATTAGTCTAGATTAACTTTTTCATTTGAGGAGTGTATAGATTATTTCTGGTGGTTTGGCTCATGATTTTATTTAGTGTGTGTGTGTGTGTGTGTGTGTGTGTGTGTGTGTGTGTGTGTGTGTGTGTGTGTGTGTGTGTGTAGCATCTTTATGTTTTGTTTCTGAATGAGGTGGAGTACAATGATTGAATATGGGTTTTGACTGGTTGAGGGCTGGTTGATGACATACATGGAGAAGTGACAAACTAATGACGTTCATAGATTAGTGATAAATAAAAATATGTCATTATGACATTCCTAGAAAACAAACAAAAACAGCCAATGAGCATACAAATATTAGAGAAACATTTAAGTACATCAGCTGAATTTTCATGTTCAAAGTAGGTACATTTTTCAGAAAAGAGATTATAAGAAAACGAGGACGCAGTCTAAAGATAAATGGTGACAGGGTGAAGGGAAATATAAGGAGGTATTTTATAGAGAGTGGGTTATTAGAATAACATTTTTGAACAGGTGTGATCACTAAAGCCAGTTACAGAGTACAATGATACTCATTACATATGTGCAGAAATTCTTATAAATGGTAGAAGGGAAAAAATAAGCCATTGTTTAGGTACAATACGCAACTAATTCAGATGGCAGGGAAATAAAAAGACTAGGTGAACGAAGCGGTTCCATTACCCTACTGGTGGACGAAGACTGAATGCTCGAGCTTCAGCTGCCTCAGGTTCAACTCATCAATGATCTGAATTGTGCAAGAAGTAATTCCTTTTGGGGAGAATTTCCCCCTTTTTTGAGTTGGTGTCACTGTAGAGTTGATATATATAAGTTTAGGGGTATGTGGGGCTTGCCCCAAATATAGGGGGTGCAGGGGGGTTTGATCCCTGTAAATGTACTTACAAAAAGTCTTTTTCAACTGGATTTTTTGTCAAATGGAGTTAAAGGATTCATACCCTCAGTACATTTGCTTTCATCCACTAATAGTAGAAGCAAGTGGTTCTTATCTGCCATCAGATTATTGTTTTCTTTGGTTTTGTAATTATTCAGATTTACTGCTTGTGATATAAAACCATACTTACCTTTTCCAAAGAAGTACATGTTAATGTCAATCATTTATTTTATTTTATTTTACATTTATTTTACATTTGTTGACCGGGCTAGTCTAGCTGGATACATTTCCATTTTCAGTAGAGGCCCAGGGAGAAAAGCTCCACATAAAATTGAACACAAAATGTTACAATAGACAAGCAAATGGACAAAATCATCATAGATGAATAGACAAATAAAAAATATAGTACCAATAACAGATATATACAAAGAGAGGATCACATTTATAAAAATAACATTAAGTAGCTGAAATAACATCAAGAACAAGGCACAAAACAGAGAGCAAAATAGATTAATAATATTATAAAGAACTAATCTTAGTAACAGAAGGAGAAAGAGAAGCACTAAAATAGGAGATGAGGAAGGGAAGCAGTATAAGAAAAGAGAAGGGAAAGTAGTGACAGATTAGCATAGAGGTAAGATGAAACAGAATACTCTAAAAGGAGGTAGACTGAAGCAGAATACAGTAAGAGAGAGGGAAAGTAAAGCAGTAGGAAAGTGCAGAGTAGTAGGATAGCGCAGAGGAGGTAAAGGATTAGTCAGGTTTTGAACAGGAACAGAGCCAGTGGCTTTGGAAGTAATCTTTGATTTTGTGTTTAAAGAGAGGCAGAGATGTAGTAAGTGTAATGTCGCTAGGAAGCAGATTCCAGTTCCTTCCTACAGTATTATTGAAGAGAGAGTCACCCTTTGTTATGGTAGCCATAAGTTTACTGGATGAACGAAGGGAGTTTAGGTTGTTATAAGGGATTAAAAGTTTAGAAAGAATTGGGGTTTTGTTTGGTTGGTATAAGATTTTATGGGCAATA
The DNA here is from genome assembly GCF_019279795.1 of Protopterus annectens. Lineage (NCBI taxonomy): Eukaryota > Metazoa > Chordata > Ceratodontiformes > Protopteridae > Protopterus > Protopterus annectens. Next base: position 228,435,087 of record NC_056750.1, read on the forward strand.
GTGAGTTGAGGGATTAACAGAAGGTTTTGTAGTTCAAGCCAGCCTAGAAGTTTCAGGTTAATACAGTGATGAGTTCTAAAAGGATTACTAGTGGCAAAACGGGCAATGTTGTTGTAGCAAGTAACCAGTTTGTTAAGGTTGGCTTTCTTAAGGTTAGTAAAAATTGGTGAGGCATAATGAAGAGTAGACAAAAGATGAGAGTGGGCAATCTTGGCTCTGGATGATGATGTTAGGAAAGGTTTAATTCTATATAGGCTTCCTATTTTTCTATTGACTGTTTTAATGGTGTTGTTGATATGCTGGTTAAAGGAGAGGTTGTTATCAATTGTTATTCCTAGTAATTTTGTTGTTGGTTCAGGAGCAATGAGAATGGCATTATTTGAGGAGATGGTGAAATCCAAGGGGGTGGATCTAGTGCTAGGAGAGAAAAGGAGCAGTTTAGTTTTTTTGGCATTGAGGAGGAGGTTGCGTCTGGTGAACCAAGTTTCTACAGTGTTGAAGACATTTTGAGTAATAGATGAAAGTTCATTAGGAGATGAAGCAGAGCAGATAAGGGTGGAGTCATCTGCATATTGAATGCAGGTAGATTGAGGAATAGCTAAGTGAAGATCATTGATGAACAGGGAGAAGAGAAGAGGTCCTAGAATGGAGCCCTGAGGTACACCGATGGAAACGGGTGTGAGTGAGGAAATTTGGTTTTCCCAACGAACTGCTTGCTGTCTATTGCCAAGGTAGGATGTAAACCAGTTAATGGCAAGATTATCAAAGGAGAGGGATGTAAGAGTGTTAATTAAAATGGAGTGGTTGACCATATCGAAAGCTTTAGAGAGGTCAATGAAGAGAGCAGAAGAGAGAAGGTTGTCGCGATTCCTGTTGATAGTATCTACAAATGATAGGAGAGCAGTGGTAGTACTGTGATGTGGTCTGAAACCATGTTGACAGTTTGCTATTATGTTGTTTTGAGAGAGATGCTGTAAAAGTTGTTGGTGAATACATTTTTCCATTATTTTTGCTAAGGGAGAAAGGAGGGCAATTGGTCTATAGTTTGAGTACTCAATGGAGTTTCCACCTTTATGTAAAGGGATAATATGGGATACTTTCCAGATGTCTGGGATGGTTCCCTCTTGGATTGTCCTGTTTATAAGTATAGATACTGGATATGCAATTTCTTTGGCAGCTTTTTGGAGAAAAAGTGAGGGGAGCTTGTCAGCAGAAGGGGTACACGGCTTCAGTTTGTGGATGAGTCTAGAGATGAAAGATGTAGGAACAGGTTGTATTTTAAAGTTATTTGAAGGGTGTGTTTGGTTTATAGGTGGGCTGGAGTTATTAGTGCTAAGTTGTTTAGTTAGTGATAGAATTGTGTCAGTAAAAAAAGAGTTGAAAGCATTTGCAGTGAGGTGGGGAGTATCTGGGTCGGCATTGAGAGGGGTGGGAGTTTTGGATGTTCCTGGGGAGAGGAGTCTATTTATAGATGACCAAAACTGTTTGGGGTTGTTATGGTGAGTTTGTTGAAGTTTGCAGTAGTAGGTTTTTTTGTCAGTAATTATTGCTTTTTTTGTCGAGTTTCTAAGTTGGCGGAAATGAAGAAGGTCAAGGGAATTTCTATGGTTTCTCCATTTAGCCCAGACTTTATTTCTGGAGAGAATTAGCTTTTTAGTTTCTTTAGAGAGCCATGGGGCAATATTGGGTTTCATTCTGATGGTGCGTTCAGGAGCATGTTTGTTGAGAATGGATATAAAAGTGGTGTTAAAGTATGATACTGCATTTTCAAGGGGAAGGGATTTCAGGGGGCTCCAGTTGCATTTGCTGAGTTCATTTTGAAATAGGTCTATGTTAAAATTTTTAGTAGAATGTATTTTTTGAATGTTAGGGGGGTTTGGGAAATCAGTTCTTTCTCTAGTAATAAAGGTTAAAGCATGATCACTTATATCATCAGGCAGGGTTCCTGCTTTGTAGGCATGTTTGATTTTGTTTATGAGTATCCAGTCTAAAATACTCTCTTTATTGTTAGGCTTGTTGATTCTAGTGGTTGAAGTAATAGTCTGGGTGAAATCATATAGGTTCATATGAGAGGAAGGATTATCTGCATTGATAGTGTTCCAGTCAACATTGATGTCACCTAGAATTATAGTTTCTTGGGGGTAAGTAGCAGATACCCAGCTGAGAAAGGGTTCTAGTATGGGTATATTGTTTCCTGGTGGCAAGTAGATGCAGATAATGTAAAGGGATCTTTTGGTGTTTATTTGGAGTTTTGTTATGATGGCTTCTACTTTGCAATCTGGGGTAGGATAGGCAGGAAGAGTAGAGATATTAAGCTGATTCTTAAAAAGAATAGCTACTCCACCACCTTTACGTTTTG
>NC_056750.1:228442445-228539945 GCF_019279795.1 Protopterus annectens
GTTTAGATTATATCTTTCAGACCTATCCTTTTCATCTGAGGTGTTCTACAGTCTGTATGCAGATGACCCAAAATTGGGTAAACTGATTACAGGTGTGACAGATAGGGCACGTCTGCAAAGGAACTTGACTAAATTGACCATTTGGGCACAGGAGAAGAATTTACTGACAAGTACGTCAAAAACTTAGCATATAAGATTTGGGAGAAATAAACTGAATGGTGAATATTTAATACAGCACAAGTGATTGAAACTGTAGATTCATTAAAGGACCTAGGCATATGAATAAATCCTGCTTTGAGTTTTTCTAATCATATCAACCGATTGGTTAATGATAGCTATAGAGCTATAGGTTATATAAAATGATTTATAAAGTCTAGGAAATCAAAAATGATGACGTCATTGTTTCTTAATTACATCAGACCAGGGGCGGCTCGTGGCATCAGACTGCCGGACTGCAGCCCCCTCAGCTAAAAAGAAGAAGAAATGTAAAAAAAAAAAAAATACCTTTGTAGCTGTTTAATATAAAAATTCGAGTCCGCGACTCGGAAGTATGCGCATGCACACTTAACCGCCTCGGGCTGCGGTGGTTTTAAACAGATTTTTTTGTTTTGTTTTGATTGCAGCCCGGTGGTGTAATGAAGGCATCATTGTGATGCCCAGCAGTCTATGCGGTTCCAAACCGCATAGAATTGGAAGGGGCTCGGACTGCAACATCCGCAGGCACGTCATGACGTGCTTGCTGGGCTAAAGGCTGCTGATTGGTTGTTGCTCTCTTCCCGGGCTTTATGTGCTGGGAAAAGAGCGAGAATCAGTCAGTTGAGTTGTGGGCTTGACTTGTGGTGTCCGATTTTATTATTTGGCAATTGGCATTGGATTTTAATTTTTTTTTTTATTTGGGCGGATTTTGTCAGCTGTGCTGTGCAGCCTGTGCTAGCCTAGCCTGAAGGAAGAAGAACAGAAGAAGTAAGAAGAAGAAAGAAAAGAAGTTAGAGAAGAAGAACAGAGTGGAAGGTGCAGAATTAAAGTAAGTATTGTAGCTCATGTAAATGTGCAGAGAATCCCACCCACCCAAGGTAGACACAAGTACTAGAGTGGCTTTTCATCTGTCCTTGATTTTTACAGAATGGTCTGGTTTCTGCATATTTTTTGTACTGTTGATTTATGCTTATTACTCAAAGTGCCTGTTGCTCTGTGTTTAAGTAGCAATACTTTAATGACCATCAGGTAAGCTTGGCTGAGATTGCAAGATGCAAGTAAGCTTTAATAAGCATACTGTTAAAGAATTGCCAACATTGAAAGCCTTTCTGTTGCCATGTAGAGAATACTTAACTAGATAATGTATAAGCCTTGGGTATTGAAATGCATATGCCAGTATTTGTAATAAAGGACAGAATTACATTATTTTAAGAGTCTCATTACACTTGGAGACTTCCAGTCATCTCTGCAGGCTTTACCCGTAAACCAAATGCCAATCGCGTGGTCCATAACCTGTACAGTAATCCTTTTAAGCAATGTATCTTGAGCTTATTTCTTGTTTGCTTTTCATTTTTTACTTTAATCATGTTTTCCCCATGAAACAAGTAGATGTCAGGCAGCAGGTCTTTTTTGGATAAGGAACATTTTTACAAGTGGGGGCATCAGAGATTTCTACTTTCAGTATGTTACTTGTTACCTTAATAAAGCTTAATATAAATTATAATTAGAACTGCAGTGCAAGAAGTGGTTTGAGTTGAGTGCTGCTTGTTTTTTTTATACTTGATTTTGACTGGCATTCCATTAATGTATTTAAAAAAAAGTAATTTATTTTTCATGCCTCACAACCTTTTTTGTTTCCATCTAGATATTACGCTGTCATGCAGCCAATGCATTGAAATATTTTTATTCTTCTACACTTCATTTTGTCTTGATTGGACTCTCATAATGACGGTTTGGCTCCCAGGGCAGTATATTTAGTTTTTGTGGTTTGCTACTACAGGTATGTGTGGTAGGGAATACCTCAGGCTTGAACCCTGTACCTTGTATACAGGTGTTAAAGACCTGAATTCCCTACCCACCACCATTTGTAAAAAAAAAATTCAAATTTTTGCCTCATATTTGATTTTATCTGTTCCTCATAATATATGTGGTTTGTAAATGCTGCAACGCTTGATATTTGATAGTGCAGTGGTAGCATTGTTGCGTCACAGCGGCAGGTTTTCAGGTTTGATTCTTGGCTGGGTTGCCTTCTTTGTGGGGTCTGTATCTTCTCCCTGTGGTTGTATGGGTTTGCTTTTGTGTCCTCCCATGTTACAAAGCATGTCTGCATTATTTCTTCCTGGGCCTCTGCTGAACATTTTTTTTTGTTCCAAGTCAGACTGTCCTGATTAACAAATGTTAAATAAAATTGACAGGCATTTGAATTTCAGACTTCAGGTTTCTAAAGGTTTCATTCCTTGTATATTTGATGGGGCAGTGGTAGTATTGTTGCCTCACAGCTATAGGTTTTCTGGTTTGATTCTTGGCTGCGGTGCCTTCTGTGTGGAGTCTGCATCTCCTCCCTGTGTTTGTGTGGATTTGCTCTGGTGCCCTGTCATTTTACAAAGACGTGTCTGCAGTATCTCTCCCTGGGTCTTTGCTGAAAATTGTTTTTGTTCTGTCAGCAGTAAAATTGACAGGCATTTGAATTTCAGACTTCATGCTCTTCAGAAAATACATAGTAACACAACTGTAACACAACCTTTTATTCTAGCAATTTTCTAAGTTTATAAGATGAATATTTGAAATTTGTCCCTATTTTTGGGACTGTATTCCCCATTATTGGCTTTGTCCAGGTTTTTTGTGCTAAGGTTGACAGCTATGATAAGAACTGAATTCACTGAATATGTTTGAGGGCTGTATTCCCTCATTACTGGGTTTGTCCAGGTATTTTGTACTAAGAGGTTGACAGCTGTGGTGAGAACTGAATTCACTAAATGATAGCCATTTAAGTTTCAGTCTTCCTCTCTTTTACAAAGCAGCTGATTTGGCGTAGTGGTATGTTGCTGTGACTGTTCTGCACAGGGACCTTGGCAGTAAAATGTATGGTGGTAACACAGCATTTTATTCTAGCAACTTTCCAAGATTATACAAGCAATGTTTAATGTGTCCCTGGTTTTTGGGCTTTTGACCCCCCCCCCCAATACATTTTAGCTTTTTCCAGTTTTCTTGTGCTGCGAAGTTGAGATGCAGTTGAGTATTGAGTAGATTTTACAAGGAGCTGAGAGCTGCAGGGGAACAGAAGTTTAGTGTTGCTTAAGTGAAGTTAGTTTGCCTTATTAATGTTGTGTGCTTGCTTTTGATGCAGAAGGCTGTGGGTTCTACTCCCACAAGGGGTGGATGCTGCCGTACTGAAAATGTTCTCCTTGGTGAATATACTAACTATGAGTCTATCAGTTTGCCATCCATTTCCTCTTGCAATATTACTAGCTTATTGTTTTAATGTAATATAGGCAATTTATTCCTGAGGGGCAACAGACACTTTATTTTTCGATGAAACCATGAAATATAAAGGTGTTTGATAGCAGCAACCTCTTCATTAGTTACAGATTTCTTTAATGTGGAATTATTTAGATGACTTTTACTTCTTCAGAGATTGTGCATATTTACTGATAATGGACTGTAGAATTGTGCATATTTACTGATAATGGACTGTAGAATTGTGCATATTTACTGATAATGGTGGACTGTGGAATTGTGCTTATTTACTGATAATGGTTGACTGTAGAATTGTGCATATTTACTAATAATGGTGGACTGTGGAAGTCTGAGTAGACTTTTATGATAAATGTTCTGAACTGGGCAGTTTTGCCATTATGGGTGCATGTGTTTTGTTTCATTGCTTACTGGAAAAATGTTCAAAACAAATTTAAAACGCCCTCTAACAACTCTACTGTATAGTACAAGCAATATAATTTAGTACAATGAGGAAGGTGTATCAAAGAGCACATGTATGTTTCATATGCAAGGGGCCTATGATTTGAAAACAGCCCAAAATTAATCTTTATCTGCCACTGGCAAAATGTATTTTCTTTGAATGTGGGTTTCAATGCTGTTTCAATGAATGTGAGTTTCAAGGGCAGAGAAGTTTTAATGCTAAGTTTTCATTGTGAGACTGCATTGCTTTGTTTAGCAGATGACTTAGTGTTTGTGCTGTAAAATACAAAATAAAACTTTCAAATGAAGTCCAACTCATCATAAAAGTAAAGCAGTATGCACATTAGTGTTTATGGTAAATGGAGTGAAATAGCCAAGTAATGGTTCATTGAAATGGCTGCAGAGGCTCCATTCAACCATGATTTTGTCAGGGGGGAAGGGCAGCAAACTCAGACAGGCCCAGCTGAACTATACCTCCCAACTGTCCAGATTTTCAAAGAATGAATAGATTTTTGCTTCTTATTTTTGGTTTGTTCTTCATAAAATTTGTAGTTTTCTGGCAAATCATTTAGGAATTAAGTCACTAAATATTGATACACTGAGTTTCAGACTTCATAACCTTCAGAAAAATGCATGCTAAAGTAAGAACTGTTATTCTATCAACTGTCTCAATTTATACAAGAGCAATTTTTAGTACTATTTATATGTTCCCCCAATATATTTGGCCTTGTTCAGATTTACTGCATTAACAGGTTGAAAGGTACATGCAAATAAATTGCTTTATAGAATTAGGCATAGCCAACCTCTCAACTGTCCCTGATTTTGGCTCAAAATGTTGTTCATCCCTCTAATAATCCCTCCACAAAATAGCAATTTTGGAAGAAAACATGGAGGGTTTACAATTAAGAAATAACTGTAATAATCAAAGTTATAGATTACTTGAAATGCATGTAGATTCTTTTATTTTGTCTGCTGCTTAAGTTAGCAGTACTAATATTAAAGTGTCCCTTCTTTGATAGGTTCCCAGCTGTATTGTGTGGCTATTTTATATTTTTGCATCACATTTTTGGTCCATTTTTCATAAAATTGTGTTTTTTGGCAAATTAGTGACAAATCACTAAAGACTGAAGTTAGAAAATAATGACAGACATTTGAGTTTCAGATTTTATACCCTTCAGAAAATTCATACTAATGCAATACCTATTCTATTATCTTTCTAAGTTTATTAGAGCAATATTTAAAAATTGTCCTTATTTTTGGGCCTTTGCCCCACTTCTGTGTATGGCTTTGTCCAGATTTCTTGCTCTGTGGTTGAGAGGTATGACAAATGTGTAAGGGCCATCACAGTCAGCCAGAGACATTTCAAATTGTGACATACTTGTTGCACCCCACTCCCCCATGTAGTGGCTCTGGATGTGTCCAAGCAAGGCAAGAAGTTATGCAGTGTAAATGTGCAGTGTGTCCCCCCATCCAAGGTAGACACAAGTACTACAGTGGCTTTTCATCTGTCCTTGATTTTGCAGAACGGTCTGGTTTCTGTCATATTTTTGTACTGTTGATTTATGCTTATTACTCAGATTTATGCTTATTACTCAGAAAGTGCCTGTTGCTCTGTGTTTAAGTAGTAATGCTTTAATGACCATAAGGTAAGCTTGTCTGAGATCGTAAGATGCAAGTAAGCTTTAATAAGCATACTGTTAAAGAATTGCTAGCATTGAAAGCCTTTCTGTTGTTGCCATGCAGAGAATACTTGACTAGATAATGTATAAGCCTGGGGTATTAAAGGACAGGATTCCATTATTTTTAAAAGCTCATTACACTTGTTGGAGACTTCCAGTCATCTCTACAGACTTTACCCATAAACTAAACAGAATGCCAATCATGTGTGGTCCATAACCTGTACAGTAATCCTTTAAGCAGTGTATCTTGAGCTTGTTTCTTGTTTGCTTTTCAGTTTTTACTTTGATCATGTTTTCCCCATGAAACAAGTAGATAGTTGTCAGGCAGCAGGTCTTTTTTGGATAAGAAACATTTTTACAAGTGGGGGCATCACAGAGATTTCTACTTCCAGCATGTTACTTGTACTTTAATAAAGCTGAATATAAATTATAATTAGAACTGCAGTGCAAGGAGAAGTGGTTTGAGTTGAGTGCTTCTTGTTTTTCTTATACTTGATTTTGACTGGCATTCCAGTAATGTATTTAAAAAGTAATTTATTTTTTCATGCCTCACAACCTTTTGTTTCCATTTAGATATTAAGTAAGCTGTCATGCAGCCAATGCATTGAATATTTTTATTCTTCTACACTTATTTTTGTCTTGATTGGACTCTCATAATGATGGTTTGGCACCCAGGACAGCGTATTTAATTAAAGTTAGTTTTTGTGGTTTTGAGCATAGCTCCTCCCCTTTATAGTTGGTCACACCCCTTCCCCATTGACCCCACCCATTAATCTGTCTCCTGCAGCTCCCCTTTGATTTGAAGTCACCAGCAGCCACTGCATCAGACCCAAACTGGAGTATGGAATAAAAATATGGAAACCTTATAAGAAAACAAGCATGAATAAACTGGAAAGTGTACAACAGAAATATGCCAAGGTCATCCATAGATGTAAAAACTTAAGTTATTATGAAAGACTAAAATATCTGAAGTTGTAGTGTCTCTTATACATATTTAAGAGGGGATCTTATTCAGGTATATAGTGCATTTAGAGACAACTACCTCTGAAAATGTTTGTAGTTATCAAAAGGTAGTAGAGAATCATCAGACAACCTATGTAGAAGATCCTATAGGAATGAGAGGTGTACTTATGGGTTCTCTGACAGAACAGCCGATGCATGGAACACACTACCAAATTACCTTAAAGCAAGCACTAATTTAGATATTTTTAAGAACAGCCTGGGCACTTATTATGGGAACAAGTGTTTTGGTATATTAGCAGGTTAGATGAGTATTAACGCTCGTGCTTGAAGTATTTGTATGTATGTACTCATGTGTGCAAATATACAATGGGAGCTAGAATTATTGCTACTCATTTGTTACCTACTTTTCCTATTTAGGGTCAGAGGGTAGTTGAATTTTAAATTATAATATTTTTAGTATTAAACTAGCATTCAGTTTAGTTTAGCAACTTCCAATATTAATGTCATGGCCTTTAATTCTGATTATCTCTTCAGGGAATTTAAAAAAAAGTGATGATAATGCCTGCAACAATGGCATAGACAGAATGAGAGAGAGAGAGAGAGAGTTAGTTTCTGCCCTGCCCACAGCTCGGACACCCTAAGTTCATCTAGCAGCTCAGGAACATGGTGGTGCAGATATCAAGGATGGGCATATCCATCCTGTTTGGGGGATGGGATGCTTCACACACATGACCTGTGCCACCACTGTAATGAATGAGCCTCACCTGGAGAGTGGGGGCTCATCAGGACCAAGGCAGCTGGTGCCAGGAGAGAGATATTGTTGTGGCCTCCTGAGCCTATGAAAGTAGCCCTTGTTTTGTCATGTTGCAGAGTATGTGCATGCAGACAAGGTGGCATCACTATTGGAGTGATGCAAGTGCTCATGTCACCATCAGGAACAGGTTTATATCAAAATAAAAAAAATAGCTCCATACCTTGGATGTCAACTGATGAGAGCACAAAGCACCCCATGCCTGGATGATGGCCACTCTTGGATAAAGGAGGCTTGATGGGTTAGTAGGGCAAAGTCCATCACATGCATGTGATGGTAAGTAGAAAGGGAAGGAAAAACTTTGCAAAAAAGTATTTATTAAGTATCTTGTTATAGCAAAGGGCTTCCTACTTATTTTAAGATACTTTCCCTCTGCAATTTTAAATAAAATAGTTCTATGGCTTCCAAATTCTTGATGAGGGAAACAGAAGAAAAAATACACTGCACATTTTGTTAACTGCTCTGCATCTGTATCTGAAGGAAGCAACATCTAGCTTTGGTTCCAAAAACACCAGCTTAGAGTTTTTTGCTTGATGTTAAGAGGAACATCAGTCACTGTGTCACTCATCGCACAGTAGTAAATTGCCGAGTCAGACAGCTGGGCTCTAGAGATATTCAGAAACACAAATTTCTTGGAAACATTCAAGTGTGATGTGAAACGACCTGCTGTTGCTTCAGTTTTAGCTGTATTTAGGTGTAGATCTAGGTACTTTAAAGGCCCATTTGCTTTCTGCTGATACCAGTACAGATATGGTTGACCTGCTGTTGAATAATTGCAGGATAGAATAGCATCTTTCTCTGCATAAACAGTTTTGCTTGATTCTGCCTGTGTTACTTCATTTCCATTTGTGGTACCTGATAGAAAAAGTCAAGCAAAAAAGAAATATTTTATACATAAATGGCAAGTGCAGTCTGTTTTGTATTAACATTCAATGTACGTGAATCATCTTGCCATATTACTACAGATGTATTATGTGTTAAATATATACAGCTATACAAATGATGACAGTTATTGTACACGGGGTTATGCTATAATGCCATGATCTGATACTTCTTCTATTACTGTTTATGTCTGAGGTTATTTTAAGCTACATTCCAATTACATGTTTAGCACTATCACAGTGCACACAGACCAGAAATGTATAACTGTCTATATCACTGTACTTTGGCTGAAAAGGGTCCTTGTGAATCATGCCATATGAACAATCAAAAAACAGTAAATAAATAAGCATATAAATGCTTAAATACTATATTACTTTCTTACTGTGCTTTAATATTATGATACATTATATAGAATGCAATATAAAAGTATGGAACTTACCTATTAGTAGAATAGTAATATAGACATTATGCCTTAAAATTATATTAATGAAGAATCTAAGAACTGCAGCAGTAAACCTGAGCATGTTTACCAAAAGTTAATACTGTTTTGTCTAGAGAAGGAAAATTCCTGCCCTTTTAATTAAACTGTTGTTGATGGAACAGAGCCAACTATATATCCACCACATTTTAGAAGTCACATTACTCACTTCCGTTCAAAGCATCAAACACTGTGTGGTTTAACTCTGTGCTGCCCAGAGCATGATTAGTAGCTGTGAACTAAAGGGGCAGACCTATGAGGAAGTGAAGTCATTAAGTCAGATAATAAAACAAACAACTGAAGGTAGATTGAGGTGGTTCAGAAATGTAAACTCACTGCATACACAGTGCCCTTGAAAAGTGGGTATTCTGAGATTCTTTTATCTTCGGAAGGATAATGTGCCTCAAAATTATCTAGCTCAGTTAACAGAAAGAATCAGTTGAGCTTAATTCTCTTTAAAGGCATGCAGATAGCATTATGCAGCTACTCCCCCCTACTGACAACTTTAATTATTACATTATAGGCATTCAAAGAGATTTCTTTCAGTACAGAAGGATCGCTGTGATATAGACTAGTCAAGGCAGAATCAGTATTGAGGTATTTACCTGAGGTACCTCCTTCCCTCCTTCTACAAATTCATGTCAGTGGAGAAGGTCAGCAGATCCTGAATCAGTAATCCTTGTTTAAAGCATCAGATGAGAACAGACCCAGTCAGGAAAGGGTAGTGTTACATACTCTTCAGATACGCAAAGTAGATAATTTCATATAGAACCCTTTTACACACCTCTCAACTGTACAGATTTTCGCAGAATGTCCAGATTTTTGGCTGTTTTTCATAGAATTATAGTTTTCTGTCAAATTAGTGGCAAATCATTAAAGACTGGAGTTAGAAAATTATGACAGACATTTGAGTTTCATACTTCCTACCCTTCAGAACATTCACTCTGATGCAAAACCTGTTATTCTATCAACTTTCTAAGTTTATAAGAGCAATGTTTAAAAGTGTCCCTATATTTGGGCCTTTGTCCCACTTTTATTTATGGATTTGTCCAGATTTCTTGCTCTAAATGGTTGAGAGGTATGTATATTTTGTAGTATGTTATAATCTGCATCCTTAGATGATCAGAGAATTTATTCACCGTATTAAGTGAAATAAATTAATTTTATATCACCATAAAATTAATTAGTGAGTTTTTAAAAATGCAAGTTATTCCTTTCTCTTATTCCCCTCACAAGGGAAACCATTATTTGGTCATCACTACCACTGATCCTCAGGACTTCTGCTGCTAGTTTGTCTTTGATACCCTAAGTCTGGCATAACAACTCCCATGTGCTTAGGTAAAATGTTCAATTGCTTAGTCCACCTCCTGGCATAGTGAGTGGGAGGATGTGAAGAAGTCATCATAAAATGCTAATGGTGATTACTTTAGATATCCTTAACCTTTCTCCATAGAATGGTCCCTGTGCATTAATACTAGGCCAGTCATCATAGGTGCGCTTCTATATGGGGACCACTGAAAGTATCTGGACCTCCTCACTGTGGTCCTATTTCTCTTTAAATTACTGTCTTGCTCCCATCTTCCAGCAGGACAGCACTGCACTGCCACATCTTTCCTACTGCCATTGGCTGTTATCCCTACCTACTTAATCTGATAGCTCTTTTGCCTGTTCGTTCATTGAACTTTTGACTCTGTAATGAGTATACTGGTCTGACAAGTTTTCTGCTCATATTTAATCTTTTTTTTTTTTTCATCATCCCAGCTGTGAAACTTTTTGTAGCTATTCTTTGACAAGATATGTACTTCATCTTCTTTTATATAAAAACTATTTCTAGTGTCAGTGAAAGAAATTGCTAGAATGAGATCATTCCTTTATAAATACTAACATCTTATTTTTCATGCAGATCTCTTCAATTTAATATTAAAACAGAAAAAAGGGTGGCATTCTCTGTGTGACACATTTTAGATGAGCGTCCTCTCATGGCCTTGTTGTCTGGCACTTAGTGCAGAGGACTAAGTTAATGAGCTATTACAAGCTGCTTCCTGTGATACAGAGTTTGATTCCCATAGTCTCCATTTGCCTAATAGTATGACTTTGAGCAAGCCACTTAACCAAATAGTGCTCCCTTGCTGATCCTGAAAGAGGTCCATGTGGATCAATCCATGATAAATAAATCATAAAGATGATAATTTTATTTATGCAATCATTTTAATTTTTATATTTCTAGAGAATGTAACCTCAGCCATCATTTCATGACTTGTCCAGAAATATGCACTCTCTGGAGTTGAAGTGCGGATACACTTGGGGATATTAGGGTGTACAATTCCGGGGTGGCCACGGTGGTGCAGCGGTTAGCGTTGCCACCTCACAGCAAGAGGTTCTCTGGTTCGATTCTCGGCTGGGGTGCTTTCTGTGCAGAGTCTGCATGTCCTCCCTGTGGTTGCGTGGGTTTCCTCCGGGTGCTCCGGTTTCCTCCCACATCCCAAAGACATGCTGTAGGTGGATTGGGCACTCTAAATTGGCCCTAGGTGTGAATGCATGCGTGTGTGCGCCTTCTGTGGAAGGCTGGGCACCGGGCTGGCAACTCGACATCGTGAAACTCCACTGCCAATCATGAGCGGACAAGTGATCCGCTGTGGCGACCCCTAACCGGGAAAAGCTGAAAGAAGAAGTAGGGTGTACAATTCCAAACATTCTGACCATGCCTATGGTGGAAACTGATGCAAACATTGCATTCCCATGCAAATGATATTGAGCAGACATTACTGCTTCCTGCCCATCTTCTAATCCCACTCCATAATACTGGCATTGCATACCAGTCAACATCCCGGACTGCTCTATGGCTCCTGTATGTGATCTAATGTACAAAGACTGTCGTGTTATCACCTGAACAAGATGAACCCAGACTATCTTTTATCAAACACTCCAGCTATTCCAATATAAAAAAGTAAAACAATTACCTGATTCTTATTTAGCATATCCGGCTTAGTAAATATTATTAAGCAAAAACTAAAGTGCAGTGTTCAAGCTTTCATACAATGGTGCTTCTTCAGGTATTAAGAAGCCATTCTAAAACCATCCATTTAAATAACTGGTTAAAACTACATGACCGTATCAATTACAAAGGTAGTTGTAATTTTAAAGCAACAGTTCACTTTTCCTCCCTTGTTGTTTACATTTCATTGCTCGATTTATGTAATAGGACCACTTAATCCAGGAAGTACATCTCCCCTGAACATAGTTATCCATCTGTATTCAGCATATTCTGTCTTTGTTTTTATATTGCCTCCTTTTAAACAATCATATATACATCGCATTTACTCAAAAGTGAATGTGTGTATCATCTTTCTCTAGCTGATGTTTGTAAAGGGCATTTGTATTAACCTGACACTTTATATCTGAGAGATCACAAATGCATTCCTGAACTTTCCTATTTCATTTAACAATACAGAAAGCTGGGTATATTTTACCAGTGGCTAGATATACAATACTTGTAGAATATTTGAAGAATCACTTTCAGCATAATTCTTAAATAAAAATATTTATTAGTTGTACTGTTTATAAAAGAAATATATGTTCCTTACAGCATTGCTTTTTTTAATTACTTGCTCTCTTATAAACTAATACGGCTGTACAGGTAGCTTAGCATGAAAAGGGTCTTCAGTTTCACAGATCCAGCCAAAGAAAATGCATATTTGCTTGTACAAAGTGTGTTTTGTAAATATGTAAATAAGGTTAAATCTCTTATATTCCCTAAAATTAATAAAGACACACACCTTCAATTTTGCAGTATTGCAATGTATATATGAAAGTTTAAGAGGAGGTAATATAAAAGCAAACATGGTATATGCTAAATATAGATGGATAACTATGGTTAGGGCAGATGTATTTCTTGGATTAAATGGTTCTGAAAAAACAGCGTTGATATTTAGACAATAAGGGAGATAAAGTGAATTGTTGCTTTAAATTGCAACTACCTTTGTAAATAATAGCATCATAGAATTTTAACCAGTTATTTAAATGGATGGTTTTAGACTCACATTTTAATATCTGTAAGGTTTACTGTTGTATCGAGGCTTGTACTTTGTATGGTTCCTAAACTGGATCTGTTTTTCTGTTTTTGTATCTTAAGTTGGATTTATTGTTTTTTTTTTTTTTTTTTTGCTTAAAGATTTATAAAATAATAGTTAAAGAGAGTGGTTGGTGCCTTGGTGTTTAGGCAAGTTGCAAATTGCGAAATGGTGTTCTTGGTATCACATGACAATGAGTTAAATGTAGAAATTAAAGTTATTAAAGTTTTGATTTGGCTAAGAAGAATAAAAGTGAAGTTCCTCCTCATGAAATCAGACGTAACAGACCCCAGTAGCTGTTGGATTTCAAGTGGCAGGTTAGAGGACAGTGATAAAAAACAGTGAAGGCAGAAAAGAAGGCGTTATAAAATTATTTTCAGAAACCTTGATGATAATTCTGGATATGAGAGTAAGCTGAATGGGAAGACTGTACATTTGGAACAAAAAGTAGTGAACTGTCTGGCAGGCATTGCTTAGCAAATTAAGGATAACATATGAGGTAAAAATGCCTAGCTAACTCCTTACAGATATGGATCTATCTGTGTACAAAAAATAATATATAATATAAACAGGAAAAAGTGACAGATCCATGAATGAGACAGCATATACAGAACAGGAGACGATATACAAGATACGTGGGAGCAATTGGAGGAGCATGCTTAGTGGTTTGAATCGGTGAGTTTTGGGGTGTTAGGGGATATCTGTGGGATCTGCAGGAGAATGGAGGAGGTTCCAAGTAGAATAAAGGCACTGGAGATAGTACTGGACTGGCTAGTAAAGGGAAAAATGGGAGGACTGGAACTGGATAGAATGCAGCAGGAGGCCAGCGGGCAGGATTGGGGTGAGAAATCATAAAGGGGAGAAAGGCAAAACTTATGAGGGTACATTTAGAAGATGCAAGAGGATGAGTCCAGTCACAGAGAGACTGGGAGATGTAGCCAGGAAAGAGGGTCCAAAGAGAAGAAAGATAAAATGGAAGGGTAGATGCAGACAGCAGTGACATATAATAAAAGTGAAATAGAAGACACAAGTGGCCGTACAGGAGTCAACACACTGGTGGTAGATTGGAAGGTAAAAGGGAAAGAATGGTCATGCTGCTTGTGGGGATAGGACAGGAGGACTGGGAAATGGATTAGGTAAGGCACCTATAGAGAGATAAGCAGTGCAAACAATGAGAATGGCTTTTAGCTGTGGAGCTACAAGGGAAGTTTTCAATTAGAAGTGACATGGGCCAAGAAGTAAAGTAAACGAGAGCTGATAACGAAGACAGTGACGAGGGCTTCAATGTATGGAGACTCAGTTATCAACAAGATTAAGAGTTTTGACAAATGGCCTAGTGAAGCCAGATTAAAGTGCAGCCATTTTTGGTGCCTGTGCTTCACAATGTCATCACCAAGGGGGTGAGCATGCACATCATGGTATATGACAGCATTAATGTCTAGCCAGAAGAGACAGGTGAGGAGGTTCTGTGTAGCACAGGGGGTAAGGTAGAGGGGTACCAGGCTAGGACAGTGGACATAGTATTTTGAGACAAGAGAGGGTTAAGGGGTATAACAAACATCTGTTGCACTAAATAAGAAATAAGGGCTTTGGCAGAATGGGGGAATCTGACAGAAATATAAGTTCTGTGTCTGGGACACTCTACATCTTAGCCCAGAAGGGGCAACAGTACATAAACCTAGATTGCAAAGGTTCATAAGTTCCTTCTAGGCCTAAGGCCAAAGGAGACCATGATGAAGATCAGCCACATTACCCAGTACTGGTGGAAGAATAACAATGTCCCCCATTAAGTAGTCTTTATATCTCCTGGAAAAAATTTGCAGTCACTCATCCAGTCATTCAGTCCGGTTTGAAGGTTGCCATGGAAATACTATGCTTGATAGGTAAGGGCAGCTTGTCCCAGAGACAAGACTCCTCTGGGTTAGACATCTGTCATGCCATCTGGCGTAGTTCATGTTGTAGTGCAGTTTCATAACTCCAGAAAGGGGGTTTGCTTTGCCACGGAAGGACTTCATAGGGTCCTAGGTCATTCCTAGCACAGAAGGCTGGGCAGAGATTACCCCCAGAAATCTTTACTGAATGGAGGGACAGGGCTTTTAGTCTATCAGAGCAGCTAAGGCTATTGAGACCAGAGATCTTTAGCTGAGGTTTCTCAGACTAGTTTAGATGTTTAACAAGGTACATGCTGAAAGGAGCATAAGTCTAAATATGGGCCTAATAAGGAATGAATAAAGTGGGACCATAACTCCTTTTGACATTGAGGAGATATCATGAAGAATAAGTTGTGCAAGGCAGAAGGATTTTCTAACCACCACAAATACATGGTGGTAAAGCAGACTCTGATATCAACATATGTGCCGGAGCCCTTGATAACTGTCAGATTTAAGGGGAATGTCACCTATAAAATAAGCAGTACTGATGTCAAATTTGTGAAAAGATAATGATTAATATACCAAACATTTGTTTGGTCCTGCCCTTGCTGGAGAATTTGAATATCAGAATGGGATATATCTGCCCCTGGTTTGCAAACATCAGCAAACTTAGTTAGCCAAAGTCCCTCGATATTGGATTCAGTAACACAGAAATATATGCTAGACAAGATAGGAACCAGGACAGAGTCATGTGGAATACCACTGTTGATATTTTTCTTGTACAGCAAATACCCCTAGCCTTAGCAGTATGTATTCTGTCAAATACCTAATTACAAATCTAGCAAACTATGTATGTGTTAATATTGAGCTGGGAGAATTTGTCAATAATCTGAGCATGAAGGTTGGTGTCAAAAGTCTTGACGTGGTCTAGTTAAGCAGTGTGAACTGTATGCTCCTTATTCATGACCTCAGTAACCCTTTCCATAGAACTCAACCATGTTGAGCTGGCATGATCGATATTTTACAAATAAATAAATAAATAAATAAATAAATAAATAAATAAATAAATAAATTTTGTAACTTTTGATCTGACTTGCATGCTGAACTTCTACAATTCAAATAGACAACTTTAGTCCTCCAACAAAGCCTTAATTGAAACCATCACATGCAAAAACAACTCCGGGGAATCGCTATTTGGCCATGAAATATTCCACCTGACCTCAGACTACAAAACTCCACACCCTCCT
The DNA here is from genome assembly GCF_019279795.1 of Protopterus annectens. NCBI lineage: Eukaryota > Metazoa > Chordata > Ceratodontiformes > Protopteridae > Protopterus > Protopterus annectens. The sequence continues at coordinate 228,458,338 of NC_056750.1, forward strand.
TCAAAAACCTACTTAAAACATACCTCTTCACCAACCATCTATGCACCTGTAATTGACCCTCTGAAGCCTCGTCCGCTTACTATTTCTACACCCCATCTGTCCTGGACAACAACACAAACAACACCATCTAACTATACCTATCCATGCATGAGCAATAACCTGTATATGAGTGTATGTGTGTGTGTGTGTGTGTGTGTGTGTGTGTGTGTGTGTGTGTGTGTGTGTGTGTGTGTGTGTGTGTGTGTGTGTGTGTGTGTGTGTGTGTGTGTGTGTGTGTGTATATATATATATATATATATATATATATATATATATATATATATATATATATACATATATATACACACACACATTATATATATAAATATATTATAGTGTGTGTGTATTTAAGTGTATGCATATATATGTATGTATACTCTTGCATGTATATTTGCTTGAATGTATATATGGAAAACTTAAACATTTATATACTCATATTCAATTGTGAAATATCTTGCAATGCTCTTGCAGGTTCTTATCTACTCTCATTGTATATTCTGTACACTTGTATTTTAACCAAAAGAGGGAATATCCTCTTATTGTATACTAATGTATGCTACTACTCTGTAATGCCTCTCTTGTAAATTTTTCTTCTCTCTGTAAACTTATGGAGTTTTCCTCCCCAGGTCTCTGCTGAAAATGGACACTTGTTGTCCAGTCGGCCTATCCTGGCAAACAAATGTTAGATAAATAAAAAGAAATATCCAGATCATATAAAATCTACTGTCATTGATTATTAGCTCAGCTATAACATGCTCCAAAGCCTTGCAAATAATACTAGTTAGACTAATAGGCCTGTAATCCCCTGGGTTAGTAGAGAGATAACTTTTATTTAAGGGCACCACAAATGTCATTCTGTCCACCTTGGGGACACAAACACAACTATTTTACATAATCAAACTCTTAAAAGTTTGAATGTCATATGGTCGATACCATATGATTGAACTTTTAAAAGTTCGAAAATGTAATAAAAAATAAACCAAAGAAAATCCTACCTGAGTGGTTTAAGTAGGGGGGCAAGCCCCCCCATGCACCCCCTACACCCCCCACACTTTAAATATACCAACTCTGAGATCGCACTACAGTGTAGAAAAGGGAAATCTTCCCATTCTGCACTCTCTGTTGAAACATTCAAACTTTTAAAAGTTCGATCATATGGTGTCAGCCATATGACGTTCAAACTTTTAAGAGTTCGACAATGTTATATAGACCCGAAACAAACAGCGTAGAGACACAAGATAAAGAGTCAATGGAAGAGTATTGCTAGGTGGGTCATGTTTCTTAGCAGGTATATGGGGATAATGTCAGAACCAATGGCATTAGTATTTTAATTCTGGAAGGTCCTAAATGGACATGGTCTAAATTGAGGGAAAATGAAGGGATGGAGAGGAGAATGACTGGCATGAAGATGGAACAGAATTTGTCTACAAGAATATTAACAATGTCCTTTGTGGTCAGATAGGAAGATACCACTAGAGATAAGTTCAGTACAGAACTGGAGTTTACTTCTAAGCTTGCTCATACATCTGAAGGAGGTTTTATACTTGTCTTTTGAATTAGCTGTAATCCTAAGTTCATAGCTGGTGTTACATTTCCTTATCATAAGTTTGGAGAGACTTACTTATCAGTTTTAATTCTCCTTAATAATGATGAATTGGGCATTTGTAATGATGTCCAGAAGCTTTTCAATTTCTTTAAATAGTTTGCTGATGTGATACTTTCACCATATGGGCTTAGTTCTAAACTTGCCACCACACTTATACCATGTTTGTACAGATGTCTTAATGTAGCTCTCAAAGAAAGAGCAACATTCAGAGCCGTAAGCAGCATCCTCAGTTACAAGGTTTGCTGGGGAGCTATTCAACTTGTGATTATCCATAAGACAAGTATATAATAAGTAATTGGTTTTAGAATAGTCCCTGAATGTAGGGGACGTATTATAGGCAACAAAACAGGTTTTCATAGAGACAGTCAGAGCAAGATATAATAACTTGACTTGTGAAAGAGTAATCTGGGGCAGTGCAATTAGTGGAAAGTAGTGGTATATTGTGGTGGTGGTGGTGGTGGTAGCATTGGACAAGTGTATTCATATTTACAAAGCCCAGAAATACCTGATCATATTTTCTATTGGTAGAAAATGTTTGCCTGTTTGTATGCAGATAGTCGAAGTTAACTTTTCAAGGATGAGACCTTTAAACGAAGATGTAAAGGAAAGCAGCGTCACATAAGCTAAAGGGGGCTGCAGATACTGTGGCAGCTGACAGAATAAAAGAACATAGCAGAAAAAAACAAGCAAAGATGACTCAGAGCATGTCAGTGTATTATTACTATGCTTTGCAAGAAGTCTGCAGATAATAAAGGAGATCTGCAAGCATTGATATGAGAGACACTTATGGACATTGCTCATATCACAGAAACATAGGCCAGTGACAAGAGGGGCTGAGAGGTCTAGATATATGTTGTTCAGGAAGCTGGATGGAGGTAGCTGTCTACATAAAGACAAACATCAAATTAAAATAGAATCTTATGAAATGAGTTAAGGGGTGAGCATGATCAGATACTAGGCTTGGTGCATTTATTTATTTATTGCTTGATGGTGCCCTGAGGGTTGAAACAGAGGAGTAGGGTCATGCTGGTGTATTAGCACAGTGGATCAGTATGCAAAAATAACAAGGGTGGATGAGCAGAGACGGGAGGAAAGAATAAAGGTATAAGTAGATGAAGATGGTTATACACATGATAATCTGATTCTACCAGGAACAGGTTTGAAGATTCCCATCTCAAAGGTACAAAACAAAAGGAATTGACTGCAGTCATGGACTATGAGGGGTTTGCTCAGCTGATGTCGCCATAATTGTTGAATGTGTAGCTTTGCGTGAAGAGATTAGCAAATGTGTATTTAAATGAGAGTTACATCTAAAGGGATAAGTGTAATAAATGACCTTCTGACTTGAACAATTCATTAAATATTATTGAAGACTGCACTTCGTGTGCTATGGCTTGTCTCTTGACAATGTTGAGCATATACATGTTCTCTGAGTACTTATATGAAATAGTATTAAAAATAAAAAAAAACATCATACTGGAAATAATCCTTACCAATTGCTGTTCATAGGTTCATAGGTGTTTACTAGGCTAATGACCACAAGGGCTTTTTAAGCCTAGCCATGCATCTCAGATCTCTGACAAGTCCTGATACCCTTGACAAGTGTAAGCATGGGCCTGGGAGATGAAACATTTGCAGGTTGTCTGTGTTCATTAGAGACATAGGTGCCAAATCAGGGATGAATTTCCAGTTTCCCTTCCAATTTTCTAAGTTGCACTTGAATTGGGATAGAGAGGAACTCTGCTTCACATGGATGGGGAGCCTGTTCCATAGATGGGGTAGCCTTGGGGATACATACCCATCTCTCCAGCAGGTTATATTTATATCACAGGCAAGGTTTAAATCTTTACAATGGGTAATTCTAGTGCTGTTTGTTTTGTGGATATGAGGAAGGTCCATCAGAGTGGGGTCTGACAATACCCTGTATGCCAGGCATAGATCTCCCCTCAAAAGCCTGTAGGGGACAGACTACAGGGATATGACCTTGAGGCAGTCTGCATAAAACATTTTACTTATGCCCTGTATTCTTTTGTTGAGGAACATCTGTGGACGTTCCAACTGTTGTATATGCCTGGTTAGGTACAAAGCAAAGAGGACATTGTACTCAATGATAGGTCTGATGAATGCCAAATATAGTGGAACAATGAATTCCTTGGACTTAGATGTCATACCTTTGTTTATAAGTTGCACAACATAGAACAATTTCCTCAGCACTGTAGACATGATTGTCAAAGGCTAGATGACTATCTATGTGTATCCCTAAGTCCCTGACTACTGGGCCAACTCTAAGGGGTGTGTTATTACAGGGATGGATGACTTTCCAAAGGATACTATTATGCATTTCTTGGCATTTATTTTTAGTCCATGGCTTCAACACCAGTTGTTCGTCTGTGTCAGCTTTTTCTGGAGAACATTTCTGTCAGTGTGAGATTCAATAACAGCTCCTTATTTGCAATCATCTGCAAATTTAGTCAGTCAGAGACAACTGACATTGTCATTGACTTCTGAGAAGTAAATGACAAAAAGGAGTGATCCAAGGACTGATCCCTGAGGTACTCCGCTTTTGACTGGCCTCTTTGTAGAGGTGGACTCCTCAGTTCTAACTTCCTGAGTCCTATCTATGAACCAGTTGGTTGGCCACTGGGTGACATATGGGTTTTAACCTAACCTCTTGAGTTTGTCAACAATGCCCAAGCGTGGTATTGTGTCAAATCCCTTGGCCAGGTCAAGCTTGGTAGTGTGAATGATTTTGCCCTCTTCCATTGCATTGGTGACATTCTTAAAGAAGTCCACCAGGTTGAGTAGGCATGATCTGCCCTTGATGAAACCAAACTGGGTTAGGTCCAGTGTCTGGAGGTTTTCTATATCTCTATTGTTCATCTTTATGATAATTCTTTCCATGGCTTTACATATAAGACTAGTGAGACATATGGGTTTGTAGTTTCCAGGGTCTGTAGATGGCCCACCTTTGAGCAGAAGGATTAATGTTGCCTTTCTCCATTCATGAGGCATGAAGCCTATTTGTAGGATACAGGTAAATAGTAATTCTAGAGGTCCTGATAGGTCATGTTTCATGCTGTTTAGAAGGCATCCTGGGATATTGTCTGGGCCCATTGATACAGTGTTCTTGGTCTTGAGAGCATTAAGGACCTGTTCCTTAGTGATAGCAGGGGGAGTTATATTAGATGATATTTTCTGAGGGAAGGTTGAGGGGAGAGAGGGATATAGTTGGAGCTAAATTTATAGCCATGAGGTTTGCTATATCTTTTGGCTCAGTATCGTTGGCTCCATTTACAATGAGCTCTGCACACAATTTTGTATTGCTTTGAGGTTGCATTGTGGACATAGCTAAAGAATACATGGTGGTTCTCCTTAGCCTGGGAGGCCAAACTTACCTCAAATTTGGCTTTGGTAGACTTTATTTGTCCTCTGACTTGTTTGTTTAGTTTGATGAGAGTGCTTTTATCCTGCTGGGTACTGTACCTCCTAATTTTTACCATGATTTTCTTCCTTCTGTTATACAGCCTATTGAATTTGTGATTCCACTAGGGTGTCTTGTTTTTTGAGTTAGTTCTGTACTTCTTCCTGGCAGGTACAGCTGCCTCTATACAATTATTAACATGCTTGTACAAGGTTTCTGTGAACAGTTCTGCATAGTCAGCAGTGTTCTCAGGCATTATGGGGGCTTTAAATTTTGACAGGTTCTCACTTAATAGCAGAAGGTTAGCCTTAGAATAGTTCCTGAATATTCCAAGTTTAGCTGGGAGTCCATGTTTTAATTTTACTTCAAAGGATACCATTTTGTGGTCTGACCTTCCCAGGGCAGGCATTACCCTAGGATTGTGCAGCATTGTCCCATATTAGTGAGGACCAGATCCAGTATGGGTGCACCCCTGGTTGATGTATTAATTATCTGGTCCAGGTAGTTTATGTTTACAAAATGCAGGAATCTCTGTGCCTGTGTATTTGGTGTCATATAGGATTCTCAGTTAATAGTGAGGTAATTAAACTAACCAATGAATATGGCACTGGCTTGGATGATTAGTGTTTCTGATAAGTTTATGTACATGGGATGGGTTTCCTGGGTCATACAGGGGGACCAACAGATTGAAAGGAAGTGGTACTGGATTTTGCCTATGGTGATTTGAATGTGGAGTAGCTCAAGTGCATTTTCCTGTTTGACCAGCCTTGAAGTATATTTATTTTTCATGTAAAATGAGACACCTCCACATTTAGTCCTTGCCTGTGAAGTAGCTGGCTTAAATGTGTGGAAGGCATTATAACCCATGCCTTTAAACCATGTCTCAGTGACCGCAAAGACATCAGCACTCTCTAGGGTAAAGATAGCTTCTAGGGAGTGGAGTTTTTTGTTTACTCTCCTAGCACTGAGCAGTAATACTTGCTTACCCATTTCTTGTTTTCATCTTTTTGTTGTTGCTACCATGACATAGGCTTAGGGGGAAAAAATCAGCCATTTTTAATCTCATTTTGTATTTGAAAGTTGATTAAAAAATACAGTCTTGTTTACCTGCACTTTAAAATAAAAACATACATTCCTGTTCACATTTTCATAGTTTTCTTCAAATAAGGAGTATAATATTAAAGGATTTTGACACAGGCCTCTTTGTCCTTGCAAACAGTATTCCATTTTATAGTCTATCACTGAATTACCAATTCCATGGCTGCATTGATTAGATATTGGGCTCAGACAGTCTACGTGTCATCTATGAATATATGCAAAGCTTCATGGAAAGTTAGAGTATTGAAATCTTTTGATTCAATGATCTGAACAGTTTATTGTTGTATACTGATTTTAGTGTTATTATTTAAAAGCCAGAGAAGGCACAGTGCACAACTTCCTATCATTTCACAGGTGAGAAAGCAGTCGATGTATTTTACACTTTTAGCTTTTAGAAGGAAGTGAGATAGACTTTCTGTATTAAAGGACATATTTCAAGATTATTGCAAGCAAAAACACTTCAAAAACCTTTTTGTGTGTATTAGTGCCATTTTATTGGCTAGATTATTGCAAGCAAAAGAATCATCATATATAAGATATCCAATGTTCATTTTCCACTAAAGGATATGGATTTGAAATGACCATAGGTGATTTTTGTCCTTGGTTTGAAACACAAAGTACAAGAATTTTAGTTTGGGAGTTTTCAAAATGTATTAATAAGCGACATGATTGGGTGCAGAATCAGAATAGGCAGATTATTAAGAAGCTGATTACACAAAAAGCATTATGAGTAATGTAAACTGTGTGGGTTTCAAGAATGCAGTTGAAGTATATACATTAGGAAATTAAAATATATAAAATAAAAATGGAGTGAAAATAAGAGCAAAATAAAGTCTGTAACTGATAAAAATAATAATAAAAAATAGAATTGTAGTGGTTGCATGGTATCCAAGACAGCTTCTGCTAATAAGGTGTACCTAGTTAGGTAGTATTTTGAATCTCACTGCAGTCAACTGGTGTGCGTTTGTGTGTGTCTAGTCAAAGAAGTATAAATGTGTGTCCTACTGTCAGCAATACAGTCCCGTGGAGTACAGATATTTTGACAGACATACATGACTAACCATCCATTTCATTCAGGCCTCCAAAATCATCACTCAACATCCATTGATGATGTAGTCCACTATAACTTGTCCAACAGCAATGTAAAATTCAGACTTGTGCCATGGAGCTTGCATTAAGTGCTGAGTTCTTTAGCTTTTCAACCAAGTTAGGAAGGGGTTCCAATTTTATTGCTGTCAACTTGTGTGTGTATGTGTCTTCAGAGAAGCATAAGTGTTCATCTTACTGTCAGCAATATGGTCACTTGGAGTGCAAATAATTTAACAGACATACATAGCTAACTGTCCAGTTCATGCAGGCCTACCAACATCATCGGCAACATCCAGTGATGATGTCATCCACTATAAAGTGTCCAGCAGCATTGTAAAAGTCAGACTTGTGCCATGACACTTGCATTGCTTACTGAGTTTTCTAGCTTGTGTACCAAGTTAAGTAGGTGTTCTAATCTCACTGCAGTTAACTGGTGTGTGTGTGTGTGGGTGTGTGTGGGTGTGTGTGGGTGTGTGTGTGTGTGTGTGTGTGTGTGTGTGTGTGTGTGTGTGTGTGTGTGTGTGTGTATGTATGTGTACATAGAAGACCATAATTGTGTATCCTGCCATCAACAGTACAGTACCATGGACTAAAATTATTTTGACAATCATACATGCCTACACATCCATGTCATACAGGTCTCCCAATATCTTCTCTCAAACATCCAGTGATGATGTTGTCCACTCTAAATTTTCCAGGAGCATTAAAAAACTCAGAATTGTGCTATGGCACTTGCATTAAATACTGAATTCTCTACCTGTTGTAGGTAGGAGTTCTAACGTCATTGCAGTCAACTGATGTGTATATGTGTAGTCAGAAGAAGATAAGTGTGTATAGTATTGTCAGCAATCCAAACTCATAATGAACAAATAATTTTGACATGGCTACCCAGCAATGTCAAAAAGGTCTCCCAACATTTTTTCTCAAACAACCAGTGAGGATGTCATCCAATCTAAATTGTCCAGCTGCATTACAAAAGGCAGAATTGTGCTGTGGCACTTGCATTAAATACTGTGCTATATAAATATTTAGGCAGGGGTTCTACTCTCACTGTGGTCAACTGGTGTGTGTGCATGTTTGTGTTCACTTGGTTGACATCCAATAGACCAATTTACACCAGCATGTAAGATACTCCAACTACAATCTTCTTCTCACCAGACACTGCTGATGTTTTCGCCTGTAAATTGCTGTCTGACACATTAAAAGCCAGACTTGTGCTGAGACACTGGCATTAAGTACTGTGCTCTGTAAATAGGTAAGGGTTTTAATCTCACTGCAGTCAACTGGTTTTAGTGTGCATTCAGCAATTAATTTGGTGATAATTTTAGAATGATATGTGAGTCCACAGCTATGTCAGACACTACTATGAACATCTTCTTTTAACATACACTGATGATGTCATCCTGTATAACATGCACTCTGACAGTATTCAAGACAAGCCTGTGCTGTGGCAGTAACATTCAGTACTGTATTCTCAAACTACTTTACCTAGATATATACAGGTTCTAATCTGACAGCAGGCAACCTGAGTGTATATACATCCAAATATTACTTTTGAGGCAATTTTACACAGAGATGTGACTCCACACCCATATCAGACACTCCTCTTAATGTGTTCTTCTCAGCATACTATAATGCTATCATGCTTCATAAAGTGCAACAGACAGTGATACAATCAGACATATGTGGTGGTTCTAGTGTTACATTGAACGGTATTAATCTTCGATACCTACACAGGTGTAATATTCAAATCAGGCCCAGTCTACTGTTGTGTGTGTGGTACATTAAGGTCATTGTATGATCTTTGGAATCACTGTTCACTTCACTACCAATTAGAATAACCTTTAATGCAGCCTCATGAATCCACCATCCTCTTTTTTTTTCCTGTGGTCACATGACATCCTTCCCGCAGAGGAGTGGAGGATGTCTCACATCAAAGATGAATACACACATCATCAAGAATAGTCCTTCCATGAGCCTCTGCAAGCCATATCCAGACCACTGGATGTGTGATTGCTAATTCTGTCATGAGGTGGTGCACATGTTACATATGGAGAGAGGCACTATCTAATGCAATCCAAAACATACACACATATGCACACTATACTTACTATCTTCCAGCATATAGATATAGGGAGTTTGTTTAAAATGGTATAATAATGGGTAGGATTTCATGTGATGTTGGCTATTAGCATAATAATGTCTTATGACACTATGAACATTGGATATGTCAATGTTACTGTCACTGACGTGCTATGCTGAGATGTGGATGTACAGTACACATATAAAAGGGTATTACAATCTGTGATGTGAGCTAATGTATTGATGGTCATTGCTGCTGTTTAATTACATGCTCCTTCTGTAACAGCTGTAGTAATATGCCTCCTGAGAACTGTTGACATGGTATGATACACTTTTATGTATATCGTTGGCTTATTTGGACATACATTGTTGTAGTGGAGCAGATTAACATTCTACACATTTCTCATTCCACCATCCCAGTGACACTCACAGTATGGCACAGGAATGCATGTCTCTACTTACCATCATTAAATGCTCTGCAACATATATCAATAGAATTCATACTGATTACAAGGGCACATGCGTCTTGCTTCATCCACATGTTGTAATGCTGTGATATACACACAAATATCACGTTTTGATTTGGTTGCAACCTTGTGAAATTCATAGTATGTGCAGTTGTGTTGCTGTTTCCAAGGATTAGTTAGGTGGTCAACAGTACCATTGTGTGACTATTAGCATTTGTGTCAGGAAATGTTCTTCATGAGCCCCAAACCACATATTTGTTATGTGTCCCTATATTGCATCAGGGCACTCAAACATAGCTTTCCCGTGAAACATATATAGCCATATATAACTGTGTGAACAAAACCAGTGTGCGAAATGTGATGCATGACCCAAGTTCTATTTCTAGGTGTTTTCACAATTCGTGTATTTCAATAAATATGACATGTTAAGGGGAATGCACAACTAAGCACAAAGCTGTTTGTGGATGCCATCAGCCATACTCAACCGGAGAAAATAGACTTTCTGCTAGCTGACAGTTTGTCTCACACTTCACCATCCTGTCACCACTGACCATCAGCCAAAGTATGAATGCAAATCTGTGACAAGATCACAGGTTGCTTATAGCATGCCTTAAAACCTGACCTAGCAAACACAGTTGGATCCCTACTTATGACAGCCTCCACACAGCCTATGTTCTCTTAGAAGGGTGTACAGCAACAGACATTTGTTTGACCGACGTGAGGGGCCATCACCTGATGGATGGAGTTCTTGACTCATACTCCTGACTCTCTGCACCTGTGAGGTAGACCAATGTGTCATCTTGGACCTTATCAAACATGACACAGGTAATCTGCTGACTGACTATCAAACTCATGTTTGATTTAAGGCTACATCATGTGTGTTACATTTGCTTGATGTCTTGAAGAAGGTCACCAAGGGCATGCATGAAGAAAACACTATTGTCCTGCATAACTTGACTGGTTAAGGCATTTGACTTAAATCCACACTCAGCCATCGCAGAGAAAGTGCCTCAAGTGGGCATAAACATCTACAATATCAAATGGGTAGACACATGGATCACATACATGAACGATAAAGTTGAAGTGTGTGAAGACACCTCTGTCTAGAGTCCAGTCACCAGGTCCATACCTCAGGATTCTGTACTAGGCCCTTTCCTATTCAGTATTTAAGTCTCTGAAGTCAAGACTAACATATACATCCTTTATCTAACTAGCTTTGTGTTGGACTGCAAATGTTGACAATCACTGAATCCAAGATTTGTATTGTTATCATGCAGACAGTATTAACACACACAAAGGTTTGTTGCCAGAGCTATTGAAACACAATAGATTAACAAAATTTCATAGGGATTAGTTCTTGTTTTTTTTACTCAAATGAGGGATTAGTTCTTTTATGAAACCAAATATACAATCTAAATACAATATAGACAACACAAACCTAAAGCAGACCAAATTGCATATAACCTGTGAACTTGGGCAGATGGTATGTGGAACGTCCACCAGCATGTGCCCAGAATGGTGAGTAATCCCTTGTGTGTGGCACAACTTCTGAGTATATGCAGGGCATCCACATCAAAGGGCATCATCCTTCTATTGTTTGCAGCCTTCATCACACCAGTAACTGAGTACAGTGCACCCTTTTGCATGTACCTCCTAACACATCTTCCATGAATGATTTACTCAAGTGTATGACTTTTGCCACAGTGAGCTCCTACACATCTTATTAGCCATACCTAAGTATTTTTTGCTACATAACCATTAAGAGTTTTCAGTGCAGAACTTACTTCAAGGTGTTCTTCAAGTTGTTATATACAAGATGCATGTGTGATACATGCTCCTGTGATACACACAGTAAATACATAGCTAATTGACAGCATCAATGGCAAGGATTACATTCATTAAAGTGAGGATTGTACCATGTATATACCATACAAACCTATTAACTAGCCAGGATTGCTCATAATTTAAACTACAGGTGGAACAGTGTCCCTCTTAAAACCTCCAAATGATGTTCATTTTTGAGGAAGGTGTGCTTGATTTTCCTTATAGATTACTGACAAAGCATGACAGTTGTACAAGTGTGTTCTTGCAGAACCATGTATAACAACTCACAATCACATATTTTATGTCAATGACACAGATTAATGGTGGTATTATTTTGATATCATCCATGATTGTGTGTGCTTCTGTCTACTGTTGTCCATAAGTCTGTTGCTATATGTCCCACTTGGCTGAGATCTATGCTGACATTTCATTCATATCCAGGCATCTCTTTTCACACATATGCCCCTACTATCTATTGCATATACCTTCCTTGATAAGTGTCCTCTCCAGTGATCATGTGCTTATATCACAAAAAATTATCCCAATTGATATATGACCTTGTGTGACAGTCACAAAATATACAATAACTGTGTAATGATATGACTATACCCACACAGGAGGTATAAACAGCAGTAAATACTATATCATGTAGATATGTGATTACTGTTCATGCCACAACTGTTTTGTCTTTGTGGTGAACATACATTGACTTGCCCTCATCTGCTGTACATTACCATGTTTCACTTGTCCTCTTCCCTGTGCACATTCCTACAATTCATGTGTGGATTCCTTTTCAATACACACACTTTCCCAGAATATTTATTTATAATGCAGTAAATGTACCCTTGTTGATCACAGCCAAAAGTTTTATTCAGTATGCCTACAACAAGTTTTCCCCAGGACAAATTTGTAACACTCTAGAGAGTTGATGGGTGATAAACATTTATGACAGAGAGAGTTACTCAGTTTTCTGAAATGTAGGTTTGCAAAATAAATTTGTTCATACCTATTTCTAAGAGAGAGTGACTGTTATGAGTTATTATATTAGTAACAGGTATACTTTTGGATCATATAACAGAAGTATAAAAAGTGCATTGACAGGGATATCATGTCCAAAGATACCTCACTACAGACTTAAGACTGTAGTAACCTCAGCATAGGAATATTAAAGTATGGGAGTAATGGGGTGCAGCCTCCATATCAAGATGCATAAGAAATACCCCCCAACCACATAAAAAGCTTACACCATGAATTACGGTTTTATCTTGTAGCCAGAATATAGTGATGTGGTTGTAGAATTTTGTAATGAAGCAAAAGAGGTTCACAGAAATAGAACTTGAAAAGCTGATCTGAGAAGAAGGACATCAGTCTGAGTCACTTGGTTGCTGCCTTGAGCAGTTGGTGTCCTAAGAGCTATAATACAAAATATGGGTGATGGAGGCACAACCTGCCACATTGATGCATAGGATGGGGTAAACCCACTACATATAATGCCTGAACCATAAATAGTATTTTTACCATTTAGCAGTAACATAATGGTGAGGTCAAAGAAGTCTGGGATGTAGAAAGCTAGGTGGTCTTTGAATACTTCTAATATTATTATACATCAGGAAGACAAGTGGCTCACATATACTAATACTGTTGACATCATGACCCACAGTACCCACTAAGTGACTCTAAATCCCCTGGAAGGTTGTAGTTATCAGATTACTTCATCCTGAGATGGGACTCTGTACACTTAAACATCAGTTATGTTATACTACATAAGTTATAAAAAATGAGTTAACTGCTACTGGAATTCAGCTTCACAGCATTAACAAGTGGTGCCCAGACTGTTTTATGGTGTATTAAGTAATTCAGAGCAACAAGAAAGGAAAGAAAGAAGGAAATAAATTAGATTGTACTAGCATGAATACAAAGAGACATCATTAATGGAAAATAAGATATTTTTTATTATGGAATACATGGGGTCTGGTGTGCAATACATAAAATGTATTGTATTGTAGATATAAGGAACAATAATGACCAAGATCCCTGATCTTACTATAGATGATATTTCATGTGTCACACAAACTAGACCCATATATTTACCATTCATCTGTACGTTTTCGTGTTCATTTTATTTTGAATCATTGTTTCCAATTTATTTAAATGAGATGCACTGATTACATAACTTACTTGTTGAATCATTTATGTAATTTCCATGGGGTAAGCTGAGTCATGGGTGGCTTTCTATTGTAGTTCTGAGGTAAGTTTTATGTTTTGTGCTTGTGTTTTAGGGCATTTGTGGTATTTTATAGTAGTGTAGTTAGAATAATTTAAAAAGAAAATTGATGCAGGGTTTCAGATTGGTTGAGGTATATTTCTTTTATTTTTATTAGTCTAGATTAACTTTTTTCATTTAAGGACTGTAAAAATTAATTCTGATTGTTTCGGTTATGATTTTAATTATTTAGTGTGTATGTGTGTATAGTATCAGCATTTTTTGTTTCTAAATGAGGTGGGGTGCAATGATTGAGTATGGATTTTGACTGGTTGAGGACATACACAGAGAAGTGATAAACTGATGACATTCATCGATTAGTGATAAATAGTACAAGGTCAGATGTGTGCTGTGGTGCTTGCATTAAGTGCTGTGCTCTGTACATAGTTAGGTAAGAGTTCTACACCCACTAAGGTCAATGGGTGTGTGTCTGTTTTCACTTTGTTGACATTCAAGAGACCGTTTTAGACCAGCATGCAAGATACTCCTACTACGATCTTCTCACCAGACACTGCTGATGTTATTACCTGCAAAGTATTAGAGTGAATATGCACTCTAACTTTGTGTCAGATATTATTCTTTGTCACTGTTTATCAGTGCCTGCTGTCTATTTTGTTTGTAAATGTCGGGGGTGTAAATAATTAATCTGTAAGTTGTTTGAGCTTTATCACTTGGGAGAGTAGGTGGTTGTACTGGCTTTCTCACTCTATGGAGAGCTGATGTATGTTTACTTGAAATGTACTGAATTGTGTGCTTCCAAGATTGCTGTGCCCTAGAGAGAAGTAATTTTGTTGTATTTTAATAATCTATCTTTCTCTGACTTGCAGTGATCTCAAACTGAGAATATTTAAGCAAGGGGCATTGTAGAGCAAAATCTATCAGATTCACACACACACACACACACACACACACACACACACACATACACACACACACACACACACACACACACACACACACACATACACACACTGCATGCAGTGCTCACACTGTTCATAACTATTGACAAGACCCCCAAGGTGGAATACTGTGTGCAGTTGTAAAAAAAAATCATTTTAATCAGTTCATTGATATGCTAGATGCAGTTTAGAGGAGTGCAAAATTACTGGGCAGTGCTGTTTATCAGGCATTTTATGCAGAAAGGCTAGATGGGCTTAATGTGTGTGGGTACTGAAGAAAAGGGAAAAGGAAGAAGAAAAGGAGGAGGTTGTTATAATGGTTGGCATAATAGTTAAGGTCTTTATCTCAGAGATACAAGGTACAGGATTTGATTCTGACCTCTGGTTGTTGGCTAGGCTTGTAATAGTCTGTAGACTGGTAACGTATGAACCTATGATTGTACTTACATAACCTCTTGAAAAGGTTTTGCCATGTGAAGAAAATGGCCTTAAACATATTGTTACGGTACTTGTGTTATAGCTTTGAATACATATTGACTATTTTGCTTAATCTTTATATTGTAAGCATGCTGAATGTTTTCTCTCTCGGTCTTCTCAGCAAATGTACTATTCTTTCAGTATGGCATTCCTGAAAAAAAAAATCTGGCAGAAACATTTAGGTGAATCTACTGTGCATCTACTGTATTCATGTGTTCCAAGTAGGTCCATTTTTCCGAACATAGATTATAAGAAAAAGAGGATGCAATCTAAAGATACAAGCTGATAAACTGAAGAGAAAAATAAGGAGGTGTTTTATAGAGAATGGTTTATTATAGTAACATTGTTGAACAGGAGGGATCATTAAAGCCAGTTACAGAATACGAAATCATAACATATGCAAGGAAATTAAAAATAAGCCATTGCTTAAGTACAATATGCTACTAAGTCAGATGGTAAGGAAATAGAAAGATTAGATGAACCAGGTCACCCCATTACCCTACTGACACGTGAAGAGTGAAAGCTCGAGTTTCAGCTGCCCAAAGTTCAACTCATTGATGATCACATTTGTGCCAGAATTGATTCCCTTTTTGGAGGAATTTCTCCCTTTTTTGAGTTGGTGTTACGGTGGAGTTGGTATATATATATATATATATATATATATATATATATATATATATATATATATATATACAGTGGTTTATGGGGCTTGCCCCAAGCATTGGGAGTGCAGGGGACTTGACCCCTGCCAATGCATTTAAAAAGTATTTTTCAGCAGGATTTTTTGACAAATGCAGTTTGGGGATACAGATCCTCGGTATATTTGCAATCATCTACTAATAGTGAAAGCGAGTGTTTCTTATCTGCCATCAGATTATTGTTTTCTTTGTTTCTGTAATTATTTAAATTTGCTGCTTGTGATATAAAATCATACTTATCTTTTGCAAAGAAGTACATGTTATTGTTAATTATTTAATTTAACTGAAGTGATGTATTGCATCGTATTGCATACAGGATAGGTGCAGCTTCTGTAAACACTTCATGAAGAAAGTTAAAATTACCAAAAACCACAGGAAGTGCAAGAAGGCGGAAACAAGGTGAAAATTTCTTTTAGTATAGTAACATATTTAATGGTTACTATTCTTCCAAACACTTCATCATTAAATGGCATACACATAATGACCACTCATTCTATACAATTCTTAAGTTTAAGTTTAAAAAATCCAATCACATAGAGATGCTAATAAAGTGATTAAACAATAAAACAATAAAGCAATTAAAACAATAATCTGATAAAACTAACATAGGTATCAAAATAAATGTCTTAACCCTTTCTTAAATATCAATTTTTAAATATTTTTTTTTTATCAACCAAAAAGCATTTTATATTTATAACATCATTTCACCCAGGTAGATGATTTGCAGCAAGCTTAATTTGCCACTTGGTCTCTCTTTTTTCTACCTGTTTTTTAAAGTTACCCCATATCATTATCTTCAGTAATTAAGTTTAGAATAGTAAAAGTAATTTTTTGTATATTTGACAACTAACTGAATGCCTGTATAAGGCATTTCTCTCATCTTTTATCTTTATTGCATGAAGATGTTCTTAACTCTCTTACCCAGGCTTCTTGTGGCCATACCCACATAGAAGGCTGGGCAGCCTGAGCACAATGCACTATATACTGCTCCTCCAGTGTTACAAGTGAATCTTCTGTGGAACGTAATAGTGTATGATAAATGTTCAAGGGCAATAAAGGGTCCTTCATAATGTACCTACAAATACTACAATTGTTACATTTAAAAGTTCCATTTCCTTTAGAAGTGTAAGGTAGAGGAATTCTAGTGTTATCCTGTTCTAGTAGATGTTTAATAGTACCATTCTACTTATGAAAATAATGAAGGGTTTCACCTAAAACATTAGCTGAATCATCATTACCCATAATCACATTCCAATTGCTAGAAATGTTGCTTTTGATAGTACCACTGTCTACAGTTATAAAGCTAAATACTACTTATGATCCATTGCTCAGTAGTGTTGGCCAATCAGAAAAGCATCTGTTGAGAAATAATTTGATAGCCTTTTTAAGAGAACTGGAAAAGGTGCTTAAAAAGTATTGAGTCATTGTTGTCAAAAATAAGTATTTTAAACATTGTGTAAGGCGTAACATTGTACCTAAGGAACTGAGATTTTTCAAGGTTCCCAATAGTATTACATGTGAATCTCCTTTTTACAGGAACTGACTTCATTTTTCTAACAATGCTGCCATGGATTTTTTGAAGTTACTAAAAACAACAGTACTATGCTTGAAAACTTAAGAAGTACATTGACACAAATAGACATCAAAGTTAAAGAACAATTGCAGAAGTGTGCTGATATGAAACCAGAGTAGAAAAACATTTTTGTGGCTGTTGGCAGATTTTGAAAAGACGGTGGTGCAACATAATTACAAGAAGGTGATTTGAGATATAGTGACTTCTGAATCTGGTACAGCTTATGTAGTAGATGCAGGAGGCAAACAACAAACAGATTTTCATAAAGGTGACACTTATTCTACAAGATATGATAAAGATAATCAGACAGTTTTCACTTTGCACAATAATGTGCTCAGGCTGCCCAGCATTCTATGTGGGTATGTCCACAAGATGCTTGGGCAAGAGAGTTAAGAACATCTTTAAGTAATAAAAATAAAATATGACAGAAATGCCTTATGTAAGTATTCAGTTAGATGTCAAACTTACAAAAAATTTACTTTTACCAGTCTAGACTTGGTTACTGAGTATATGAGATGGGGTAACTTTAAAAAAAAACAGATAGAAAAAAGAGAGACAGAGTGGCAAATTAGGCTGGCTGCAAATCATCTATCTGGTTAAAATGATATAAATATAAATTGCTTTCTGGTTGATAAAAAACTGACTATTTAAAATAGACTATTTAAGAAAATGGTTAAGCCATTTGTTTTGATACGTACATTGGTTTCATCAGATTTTTTTTGTTTGTTTTATTGTTTGATCATTTTATTATCATTTCTATGTGATTATATTTGTTAAACTTAAGAATGGTGTAGAATGTGTGGTCATTAAGTGCATGTCATTTTCTGGTGAAGTCTTTGGATGAATAGTGACTATTAAATGTGTTACTGCGGTAAAAGAAGTTTTCAACTTGTTTCCTCCCTTTTGCTCTTCCAGTGGTTTTGGTTATTTGATTGCTACTGAATTGTTTTTTGGATTTGTTCAGTTTTTGGTAGTAAGAAAGTTAAAAGTATTGACCAGGTGAATTTTATTAACTTTAGCACTAACTCACCAAAAAAGGAAATTATTTAGTCTTTTATGGTCCTACCATTTTAACATCCCTTATTCAACATGTTTAAAAATAGATTAGTTTAGTGTAAACTGCACTTATTCTTAGCAAAATGTATGGAGATAAATATGCAGTGTTAATTGTCACTTGTCTAATTTATGCAGATATGTTTGTAGATATCGAGTAAATGCTACAAAATGTGCCATATCAGACGTTTGAGACTTTACAACACTTGAAGCTGTAAAGTATGAAATTTGCTTTTATACATTGAAAGCATATTTTTTTGCAGGGAAGCAACTCCCCTGAAACTCACAAGTGTGGTCGCCCCTACATCCTTCTACTTTGATACATGCACACACACACACACACACACACACACACACACACACACACACACACACACACACACACACACACACACATATATATATGGGTCTACCTGATAACACTGACACACCAAAGCACCGACAACGAAATAACCGACACAACAAAACCGAAAGTTCAAAAACACGAAACTTCACATGCCAGACAAACCACAGTCCCGACAATCAACATAACAAATAACTTTCAGAAAAACACACACACACAACGCAAGCACACCAAAAACCTTACAAACCTACACTAAACCTTACATACACAACTATGTATGCACTAACCTTAACTCAAACCCTAACCCTAAGGTCCGTCACTATCGCACACTTACCTTACCCACATCCTAAACCTAACTCACTTAATCCACCCCTAACCCTTAAGTCTGTCACTATCGCACACTTACCTTACCTGCACCCTAACTCACTTAATCCGCCCCTAACCCTTAAGTCCATCATTATTGCACACTTACCTTACCCGCACCCTAACCCTAACTCACTTAACCCGCCCCTAAACCTAATGTCCATCACTATCGCACACTTACCTCACCCGCACCCTACCTTAATGTCCGTCACTATCACACACTTACCTTACCCACACCCTGACCCTAACATCCGTCCCTATCGCACACTTACCTTAACATGTCAGTGTTCTCAGCATTGGGATTCTCAACTGTTGGTCTTCTCTGTTGTCGACCTTCCTGTGTCGGTTATCTTGTTGTCGTTCTTTTCAGCTTGCGGCATAATCAGGTAGACCCATATATATATATATATATATATATATATATATATATATATATATATATATATATGTATAGTAGTTTGAAGATCACTATACCTCATAAAATAGGGAATTCTCTAGGATACAGCAGTTTCATACTTAATATATATGTACCACAAATGCGCTAAATTATATATTTACCCCAATTGCACTAAATTCCATGGAGTTTCAAGATTTATGCTATTAATCCTCAAAGATACAATGGGAACTAGAATTATTGTTATTAATTTGTTCTTTCATTTTCTGATATCTGTTTTTCCTATTTAAGGTCAGAGGATAGTTGAATTGTATATTATAATTTTTTTTTAATATTAAACTAAGATGAAATTTAGCAACGTCCAATATTAATGTTATGGCCTTTAATTCTGATTATCTTTTCAGTGAATTTTAAAAAACTGCTGATAATGCCTGCAAGAGCGGCATAGATAGAATGAGAGAGAGAAAGAGAGAGAGGACCCTGTCTACACCACAGACAACACCATGCCTCGATGCGCCCCCCCCCCCCTTGGATAGGGGATGCTTGATGGGTTAATAGGGCAAATTCCATCACAGCAAATGATGGGTTAGTATGAAGCGGGCAAAACCAGTGCATAACAGTACCCATTAAACATCCTGGTATAGCAAATGCTTTCTACTTATTTTAGGATACTTTCCCTGAAAGTATTAAGTACGACCTCTGCAATTTTAAATAAATTAGTTCTATGACTTCCAAATTCTAGAAGAGGGAAACTGAAGAGACATGCAGTGCACATTTTATTATCTGCCCTATATCCGGATCTGAAGGAAGCAAAGTGTAGCTTTGGTTCCAAAAACACCAGCTTAGAATATTTTTGCTTGATGTTAAGAGGGACATCAGTCACTGTGTCACTCATCTCACAGTAGTAAATTGCTGAGTCAGACAACTGGGCTCTAGAGATATTCAGAAGCACAAATTTCTTAGAAACATTGAAATGTGATGTGAAATGACCTGCTGTTGCTTCAGTTTTAGCTGCATTTAGGTTCAGATCTAGGTACTTTAAAGTCCCATTTGCATTCTGCTGATACCAGAACACATATGGTTGAAGAGTTGTTGAAAAGTTGCAGGATAGAACAACATCTCTCGCTTCATAAACAGTTTTGCTTGATTTTACCTGCGTTACTTCATTTCCATTTGTGGTACCTGATAGAATCATTCAAGCAAAAAAAAAAATAAAGTGGTGTTTTCATTTATTTTATACATAAATGGCAAGTGCAATAAAATTTATGTAGCAATTTAAAAAAATTAAAGCAATGTAATGTCATTTAACTCACAATGTTTGATAATCTGAATGACAGTAAAGTTTACTTTGACTTTGACTTCATTTTAACAGTTTTGGGGTTATGCTACAATGTCATTATTTGATATTTCCTCTATTACTTGATATGTTTGAAGTTGTTTTATGCTACTTTCCAGTTACATATTTAGCACTACCACAGTGCATAGAGATGGGGAAATGTATTACTGTCTACATCATTGTACTGTGGCTGAAAAGGGTCCATGTGAATCATGCCATATACGCAATCAAATAAATAGACAGTAAATAAATAAACATACAAATGCTTAAATATTATATTATTTGCTTATCATGGTTTAATAGTATGACACATTATATAGAATATAATATAAAAGTATGGAACTTACCTATCAGTAGAATAGTAATATAGACATCATGCCTTAAGGTTATAATAATGAAGAATCTAAGAACTACTGGACTAAACCTAAGCATGTTTACCAAAAGTTAATACTGTTTTGTCGAGAGAAGGAAAATCCCTGCCC
Source organism: Protopterus annectens (assembly GCF_019279795.1). Lineage (NCBI taxonomy): Eukaryota > Metazoa > Chordata > Ceratodontiformes > Protopteridae > Protopterus > Protopterus annectens. The sequence continues at coordinate 228,479,845 of NC_056750.1, forward strand.
TTTTAATTAAACTGATTGTTGATGGAACAGAGCCAACTATATATCCACCACATATTAGAAGTGACATTACTCCCTTCCGTTCAAAGCATCTATGTGTGATTTAACTCTATGCTGCCCAGAACATGAACAGTGTCTGTGAATACAGCTGTGAAGTGAATGGGGCAAACCTATGAGAAGTGAAGTCATTAAGCTAGATAATAAAACAAACAACTGAAGGTAGATTGAGGTGGTTCAGAAATGTGAACTCATTGCATACACAGTGCCCTTGAAAAGTGGGTATTCTGATATTCTTTTATCTTCGGAAGGATAATGTGCCTCAAAATTATCTAGCTCAATTAACAGAAAGAATCAGCTGAGCTTAAATTTAAACCACTGCCTTCTCTAATTAAAGGCATGCAGATAGCATTATGCAGGCACTGTCCCCTGCTGACACCTTTAATTATTACATTATAGTCATTCAAAGAGATTTCTTTCAGTACAGAAGGATCGCTGTGATACGGACTAGTCAAGGCAGAATCAGTATTGAGGTATTTACCTAAGGTACCTCCCTCCCTCCCTCCATCTCCAAATTCATGTCAGTGGAGAAAGTCAGCAGATACTGAGTCAGTAATCTCTTACAGCTTCAGATGAGAACAGACCCAGTCAGGAAAGGGCAAACCTTTTTGTAGTATGTTATAATCTGCATCCTTAGATGATACAGAGAATTTCTTCACTGTATTAAGTAAAATAAATTAATTTAATATCACCATAAAATTAATTAGTGAGTTTTTAAAAATGCATGTTATTCCTTTCTGTTATTCCTCTTACAAGGGAAACCATCATTAGATCATCAGTACCACTGATCCTCAGGACTTCTGCTGCTAGTTTCTCTTTGATACCCTAAGTCTGGCATAACAACTCCCATGTGCTTAGGTAAAGTGTTCAATTGCTTTGTCCACCTCCTGGCACAGCGAGTGGGAGGATGTGAAGAAGTCATCATAAAATGCTAATGGTGATTACTTTAGATGTCCTTAACCTTTCCCCATAGAATGGTCCCTGTGCATTACTACTAGGCCAATCATCGTAGGTGCGCTTCTATATGTGGACCACTGAAAGTATCTGGACCTCCTCACTGTGATTCTACTTCTCTTTAAATGACTGCCTTGCTCCCAGCTTCCAGTAGAGGACAGCACTGCACTGCCACACCTTTCCTACCACCACCCCCCCCCCTCCCAGGATAGAAGTTACTGCCATTGGCTGCTCTCCCTACCTACATAATCTGATAGCTCTTATGGCCTGTTCATTTATTAAATCTTTGACTCTGCAGACATTATCCTACTGGGCCTGTAGTTACATCTTCATGTGCCCATGAAGTCTCTATGAAAAACAGGATAGGAATTTCACAGTTTGATATTTATAATAAAAAAAACAGTTGTCAGTTTCACATAAATTTAAGGAAAGCATGTCTTTAAAGTCTGTCCTGAAGTACTGGTCTGACAAAATTTCTGCTCATATTTAATCTTTTATTTTTCATCATCCCAGCTGTGAAACATTTTGTAACTGTTCTCTGACAAGATATGTGCTTCATCTTTTTTATATAAAAACAATTTCTAGTGTCAGTGAAAGAAATCGTTAGAATGAGATCACTCCATTATGAAGACCAATGGCTTATCTTCATGCAGATCTCTTCAATTTAATATTTAAAACAGAAAAAGGGTGGCATTCTCACAGACAGGGTGACCCATTTCAGATGAGAGTCCTCTCACAGCCTTGTTGTCTGGCACTTAGTGCAGAGGACTAAGTTAAGAAGCTGCTTCTTGTGGTACGGAGTTTGATTCCGTTAGTCTTTGTTTGCCTAATGGTATGACTTTGAGCAAGCCACTTAACCAGATACTGCTCCTTTGCTGAGCCTGAAAAAGGTCTACATGGATCAATCCATGATAAATAAGTCATAAAGATGATAATTTTATTCATGCAATCATTTTAATCGTTATCATTCTAGAGAGTGTAACCTCAGCAATAATTTCATGACTTGCCCAGAAACATGCACTCTCTGGAATAAAGTGCAGATACACTTGGGGGTATTATGGCGTACAATTCCAAATATTCTGACTATGCCTGTAGTGAAAAGAAAGCATCACCTTCCCATGCAAATGATTCATGAGCAGACAGTACTGCTTCCTGCCCATCTTCTAATCCCACTCCATAATACTGGCATTGCATACCAGCCAACATCCCAGATTGTTCCATGCCTCCTGTATGCAATCTAATGTACAAAGACTGTCATGTTATCACCTGAACAAGATGAATTCAGACTATCTTTTATCAAACACACCATCTATTCCCACATAACAAAGTAAAGAAATTACCTGATTATTATTTAGCATATCCGGCTTAGTAAATATTATTAAGCAAAAACTAAAGTGCAGTGTTCAAGCTTTCATACAATAGTGCTTCTTCAGGTATTAAGAAGCCATTCTAAAACCATCCATTTAAATACCTGGTTAAAACTACATTACAGTATTAATTACAAAAATAGTTGTGATTCTAAAGCAACAGTTCACTTTTTCTACCTTGTTGCTTAAATTTCAGTGCTGGATTTATCGTAACGGAACCACTTAATCCAGGAAATAGATTGCCCCTAAACATAGCAATTGATCTGTTTTCAACATATTCTGTGTTTGCTTTTATATTGCCTCCTCTTAAGCAATCATATATACATTGCATTTTCTCAAAACTGAATGTCTGTATCATCTTTCTTTAGTTGATGTCTGTAAAGGACATTCATATTAACCTGAAATTTTGCATCTAAGAGATGTTAACAAATACATTCCTGAACTTTCCTATTTGGTTTAACAATACAGAAAGCTAGGCCTATTTTACCAGTGTCTAGATATATTTGTAGAATATTTCAAGAATCACTGTTAGCATTCATTCTTAAAGAAAACTATTTATTATTTATATGGTTTATAAAAAATATATATGCTTCTTACAGCATAGCTTTTTTTTAATTACGTACTTGCTTATAACCAAATAGGGACTGTACAGGTAACTTACTACCTAATGTATCTGGCTAGACATCTCCAGCAGCTGGAGAGATCACAAAGGTACCTAACCAAGAGGATTACTGGCCTCAAACAGTTGCCCTATGCAGCACGATTGAAAAAGCTAAGACTGTTCTCTGTTGCATACCGCTTTCTCAGAGGCGATCTCTGTGTAACGTACAGAGCCATGTCCAACCCAGAATTGTTCAACATGCTCCATTTTAGCAAAACCAAATCTACTCAAGCTACACGCTCTAGGGATATAAACCTCAACACGACAATGAATAGAACATGCTGGAGGGATAGATTCCCTTCTCAGAGACTTCCCTTACTATGGAACAGGGTCCCGATCTACATAAGACAGAGCCCCTCACTATCACTCTTCAACAGGAACCTTGATGAGTGGATGGGTAACAGAAAGTTCACACCGGGGATCACACCAACAGCACTACTAGATAGGGGCCAAGGGTACTAGCTGCTAGTACAAGGGTCTAGGGAACTACTAAAGGGGTGGTGAATACCGCACAATGTGGCTGGGCTAATATATGCCTTCAGGCAGATAGCCCAGTACCAACCTATGAACCTATGAACCTATAAGGGCCTTCAGTGATACAGATTCAGCCAAGGAAAATGCATATTTGCTTGTGCAAAGTATGTTTCTTTTAAATATGTAAATAAGGTTAAATCTTTTATATTTCCCAAAATTAATAAAGACACACACCTTCAATGTTGGTGTATTAACATGTATATAAGAAAGTTTAAGAGGAGGTGATATAAAAACAAACATGGTATATGCTAAATATAGATGGATAACTATGTTTAGAGCAGATGTATTTCTTGGATTAAATGGTTCTAAAAAAAGGCATAGCTTATTAGTCTAGCACTTTGCAAAGACTTCTTGTACCAATTATTGTAGCACACAAAAGTGCTACCAGCACTAAACGTTCTACAAGGGAAGAGCTCCAGTACTTACTATTAATTCCCACCCTTCCAGACATGTCTAAAGGTCAGTTCCCTGTGCTTACTCCTATTAACTTGCTGAACTTGGGCATTCTGAGGCAGTGTAGCAACTGCCTCATGTACACTGACAACCATCTACTCTTACCTCCCAACACTCAGACTTGTGAGAGATGCATTTGTATATCCAAATTGGAAGCCACCCACTCTTCAGCCAAGACCGGAATAGCTGGTCAAGAAGAGAAGGTCAACACTTGCACCACACCACATGGAACACATAGCCCTCCAGAACACACACCAGCACTGCCTTCACATAAAAACACAAACCGCACATCCACCTTTACGGAGGCTCTCAATAAAAATCTATGCAAACAGCAGAGACCTCCAAGGCAGAAATGCACTTGACCACCACAACACAACACTAATCATGAGACACATAACTCTCCTAAACAGTGTGCCACTCAACCAAAGCCCCAAAGGCAAAACAGCTTACCCAGCACACTAGCCATAGATGACTCAATAATGAGGCACACTCATGTCCCACTCACTAGGCTGAATAAGGGGAAAGTAACAGTCAACTACCTGTTAGGTGCTAGGATCCACTACATAATGCACGCACTCAGGTCCCTCAACAACAGGTACAAGTATGATTCTGTCATTGTACATGTGTGGGTATAAATGACCTGAGACATACCTCCCTGGACTACATGAAAAGAGACATGGAGGAGCTCTCAGATTATGTAGCCCAGGTGGGTATGACCCTAGCCCTGAGCAGCCTCCTACCATCACCCAGAATAATACCACAGTACAAGCAGAAAATGATTGATTTCAACAATTGGCTAAGTTTCTGTTGTCATTCTAAGGGGATCCAGTATCTGTCTGCCTGGGATGACATGACTGACAGACCTTGATGCTTTGCCAGAGATGGCCTGCATTTGTCACCTTTGGGCTTTTGGATACTGGTTAAGGCTCTTGCCACCCCTATAGTCCCTATTTTAGGCAGTGTTCCAAAGACCAAATTACCACCATAACTGCTATAAACAAATGCAATCTGAGGATCATGCTGCTCAATGCTAGAAGTCTAAATCTCAAAATGCACTCTCTCGAAGCACTACTTAAAATGGAGAGCATCGACATTTATGCTGTAACAGAGATCTGGTTCAAGGCAGCACAAAGCACCCCTACATTGCCAGGCTATAACTCATTCTGCACCTTTCAGCCCCAGAACTTGGACCAAAGCTCCAAAGGCAGTGGTGTTTCCATATTCATAAAGGATGCAAGCACCTCCAGACTGGTAGCCCAACATAACACATCAGAGATACTTCAGGTGCAGCTAACACTGGGTAAGACAGCAATTCAGGTTGTAGCCTGCTATAGGTTCCTAATCATGTCCCAAGACTCACACTTCATGATTCTAAGCACCCTGAAGAATATTACGGTCCAACCTAACACTCTCATACTGGGTGACTTCAACTACCCCTCCATTAATTGGGGAAACTACTCATGTACCAATACACTTGCCCAATGTTTCCTGGAATTCATTAATTCCAATGCCCTGGACCAGCTCGTTCTTACCCCCACTAGAGGTAGCAACATCCTTGACCTGGCCATTATTAACATGGGTGACCATTGCTCTACACCAATAGTCAACTACTCCCTGGTTAGATCTGACCACAAATTAATCACCTTGGAAATCCACACCCCTCCCACTCACCATCCACAAAGGTAACCATGATGAAAAACTTCTCCAAAGCTAACTTTGGGCTCCTCAAACAGAGGTCGCTAACTTAATGGCACCCATGCAAATGGAGATCAGTTGCATGACTGCCAAATCATACACTAATTCTTCCGTATGAACATGTACACAAATGCATGGATCTCACCATACCCAATAGAACCAAGATGCTCTCCTCCAAAAAAAGGAACCCAATCTGGTGGTCCCCTGCCATAAACAAACTCTACAACAGAAGGAGGAAACTGATGTGGAATAAGGTGAAATCCCAAGACTGGAAAAACTCTCTTATCAGCCTAAACAAAAAGTTGAGATTCCTCATCAAATCCTTTAAAGCTAGCTATAAAAACAGAATTGCAGCAGATAGTAAAGACAACCATAAGGCCTTCTATAGTTATGTAAAGAATCTCTACAGCAATGCCCAGATTTGCTCTGAGCTACTACACAATGGTACCTCCTACACCAAGCCAACAGATATTGTCAATATACTGGCCGACAGATTCAGTGCCAGCTTTACCCGTCTCTTTCCCACTGAAGGACCAATCACAATACCAGTAGATTGTCAGGCACTCAGCATTACTGCTGCACAGGTTAAAACACCACTCCCCAAGGCCAAGAATACAGCTTTTATGGGACCTGACAATATCCCTGGCTGTGTTCTACATGAACAACCGAGTGAACTGGCATCTCACCTGTGTGCCCTGTTCAATCACAGCCTCACCTCAAGTTTGTCACTACCAAGGAGGAGCAACTACAGACTCTGGAAACTATCACCCCATTAGCATGATAAGTCTGATATGCAAAGCTATGGAATGCATCATCACGGACCTAATAAACAAGGATATAGGGAATCTCCAAACTCTGGATCCCACACAGTTTGGTTTTGTGAAGTGTAGATCATGCCTGCTCAACCCAATCAACTTCTTTGAGTCAGTCACCAGAGCTGTGGATGAAGGCAAGGTGGTTCATACAGCCTACCTTGATCTGGCCAAGGCCTTTGATACCATTCCCTACTCAGGAATCATAGAAAAACTCACTAAGCTAGGCATAAACTCCTATATCACTAGGTGGGTTGAAAACTGGCTCACTGATAGAACCCACAGTGTGAAAGTAGCTGACCAGTCACGAGTGGAGTCCAACAGGGTTTGGTCCTGGGTCCTCTCCTGTTTGGCATCTACTTCTCTGAAGTCCAGTCCAACATGAAGGGACTCTGGCTGACAAAGTTTGCAAACAATTGCAAGTTGGGAGCTATTATTAACTCCCCAAGTGATCTTGACATCCTACAGAAAGGCCTCACTGAGACCAACGACTGGTGTCAGAACCATGGCCTTAAGCTCAATGCCAAAAAATGTGTCATCATCCCTTTTGGGAAAAACCCAGTTCCCATGAATTACCACATCGATGGTAGTCCACTGAACATAGAAAGCGTTGTAAGAGATCTGGGAACACAGGTTGACAGCAACCTCTCTTTTCACCACCACATTGCCACTGTGGTCAGAAAGTCCTTCGATGTGGCACATCTCATTACTAAGAGTTTTGCATCCAGGAAGAAAGAGGTCATTATCTCCCTCTACTCTTCCCTCATTAGACCAATCATCGAGTACAATGCCCCATTTGACATGTACCAGACTAGACACCTGTAACAGCTGGAGAGACCACAAAATTACTTCATAAAGAGGATCTTAGGCCTTAAACACTTGTCCTATATGGACAGACTCAAAAAACTCCAACTATTCTCTGTCTCATATTGCCTACTTAGAGGAGATCTCTGCTTGACTTACAAAGCCATGTCTGACCCAGCTTTGTTAGAAATGCTACATCTAAAGAAATCCCAATCCCTCCACACCACACATTCCAGAGACTTCAACCTCATTACCACAATCAATAGAACAAGCTGGAGGGGCAAGGTCATAACCCAGAGAGTGCCCATGCTATGGAATAGACTTCCCATACATGTCAAACCGAGCACCTCACTGGCCCTCTTCAATAGAAATCTTGATGAGTGGATGGGAAATAGAAAATTCATCCCGGGGATCAATCAAGTGGCTCTAGTTGACAGAGGCACTGGGAACTAAGGTCAGGTGGCACAATGCCAGGGTAATCCTATGGGCTAGGCTTGTAAAAGCTCCAGGGTCATTAGTCTAGTACACACCTATGAACCTATGAAATTTAGGCAATAAGGGAGATAAAGTGAATTGTTGCTTTAAATTGCAACTACCTTTGTAAATAATAGCATCATAGAATTTTAACCAGTTATTTAAATGGATGGTTTTAAACTCACTTTTTAATATCTGTAAGGTTACTGTTGTATCGAGGCTTGTACTTTGTATGGTTCCTAAGCTGGATCTGTTTTTGTATCTTAAGTTGGATTTATTGATTTTTTTTTTTTTTTTTTGCTTAAAGATTAATAAAATAATAGTTAAAGAGAGTGGCTGGTGACCTGGTGTTTAAGGAATTGGCAAACAGTGAAATGGGATGCTTTGGATCACATGACAATGAGTTAAATGTAGAAATTAAAGTTATTAAAGTAGTGATTTGGATGAGTACGATAAAAGTGAAGTCGCCCCTCATGAAATCAGACGTAACAGACCCCAGTAGCTGTTGGATTTCAAGTGGCAGGTTAGAGGACAGTGATAAAAAAGCAGTGAAGGCAGAAAAGAAGTCATTATAAAATTATTTTCAGAGACTCTGACGATAACTCAGGATATGTGAGTAAGTTGAATGGGAAGACGGAACATTTGGAACGAAAAGTAGTGAACTCTCTGGCAGGCATTGCTTAGCAAATTAAGGATAACATATGAGGTAAAAATGCCTAACTCCTTACAAATATGGATCTGAGTACAAAAAATAATATATAATAAAAAAAGCAAAAAGTGACAGGTCCATGAATGAGACAGCATATACATAACAGGAGACGATATACAAAATATGTGGGAGCAATTGGAGGAGCATGCTTAGTGGTTTGAATCAGTGGGTTTTGGGGTGTTAGGGGATATTTGTGGGATCTGCAGAGAACAGAGGAGGTTCCGAGTAGAATAAAGGCGCTGGAGATAGTACTGGACTGGCTAGTAAGGGGAAATTGGGAAGACTGGAACTGGACAGAATGCAAAAGGTGGCCAGGGGGCAGGATTGGGGTGAGAAATCATAAAGGGGAGAAAAGCAAAACTTATGTGAGTACAGATAGAGGATGCAAGAGGATGAGTCCAGTCAAAATGATACTGGGAGATGTAGCCAGGAAAGAGGGGACAAAGAGAAGGAAGATAAAATGGAAGGGTAGATGCAGACAGTAGTAGCATATAATAAAAGAGAAATAGAAGATACAAGTGGACATACAGGAGTCAACACACTGGTGGTAGATAGGAAGGTAAAAGGGAGAGAATGGTCAGACAGCTTGTGAGCAGAGGACAGCAGGACTGGGAAATGGATTAGGTGAGGCACCTATAGAGAGATAAGTAGTGTAAACAATGAGGGTGGATTTTACCTGTGGAGATAGAAGGGAAGTTTTCAATTAGAAGACACATGGGTTAAGAAGTAAAGTACATGAGAAATGATAATGGAAACAGTGAAGATGGCTTCCACGTATGGAGACTCATTTATCAACAAGATTAAGAGTGTTGCCAATGGAGCTAGTAAAGCCAAATTAAAGTATAACCATTCTTGGTGCCTGGGCTTCGCAAGGTGATAACCAAGGGGGTGGGCATGCACATCACGGTATATGATGGCATTAATATCTAGCCAGAAGATAAAGGTGAGGAGGTAGTGTGTAGAAAAGGGGGTGTGACAGAGGGGTACCAGGGTAGGAGAGTGGACATAGTGTTTTGAGACAAGAGAATGTTAATGGGTATAACAAACATCTGTTGCACTGAATAAGAAATAAGGGCTTGGAACATATAGAAGAAATGGGGGGACCTGACAGAGTTATCAGTTCTGTGTCTGGGACACTCTACATCCTAGCCAAGAAGTGGCAACAGTATGTAAACCTAGATTGCAAAGGTTCATGAGTTCATAGGTTCCTTCTAGGCTTAAGGCCAAAGGAGACCATGAGGAAGATCAGTCACATTACCCACTACTGATGGAAGAATAACAATGTCCCCCCTTAAGTAGTTTTTATATCTCCCTGGTAAAAATTTGCAATCACTCATCCAGTCATTCAGACTGGTTTTAAAGGTTGCTCATGGAGATGCTATGTTTGATAGGTAAGGGCAGCCTGTCCCAGAAAGAGGACCCCTCTGGGTTAGACATCTGTCATGTCATCTGGTGCAGTTCATGTTGTAGTGCAGCCTCATATCTCCAGAAATAGTGTTTGCTTTACCATCAAAGGACTTCATAGAGTTTTGGATCATTCCTAGTGCAGAAGGCTAGGCAGAGATCACCCTCAGGCATCTTTATTGAGTGGAGGGACAGGGCTTTTAGTCTATCAGAGAAGCTAAGGGTACTGAGACCTGAGATCTTTAGTGTGGAAATGTTGAGGTTTCTCAAACTAGTTTAGATGCTTAACAAGGTACATGCTGAAAGGAGTATAAGTCTAAATATGGGCCCAATAAGGAATGAATAAAGTGGGATCATAACTCCTTTTGAGATTGAGGAGATATCATGAATAATAAGTTGTGCAAGGCAGAAGGATTTTCTAACCACCACAGAGACATGGTGGTAAAGCAGACTCTGATATCCCCATATATACAGGAGTCCTTAATGACTGTTAGATTTAAGAAGAATGTCATTTATAAAGTAAGCAGTAGTGATGTTAAATTTATGAAAAGATAAGCCTATGATTAATACACCAAGCATTTGTTTGGTCCTGCCTTGCTGGAGAATTTGAATATCAGAATATGATTTATGGTAACTGCCCCCAGTTTGCAAACATCAGCAAACTTTTAGCCAACGTTCCCCAAAATTGGATTCAGTATCACAGAAATATATGCTAGACAAGATGGGAACCAGGACAGATCCCTGTGGAATACCACTATTGACATTTTTCTTGTACAGCAAATACCCCTGGCCTTAGCAGTATGGATTCTGTCTAATAGCTAATTACAAATCCAGCAAACTATGTATGTGTTAATATTGAGCTGGGAAAGTTTGTCAATAATCTGACCATGAGGGTTGGTGTCAAAAGCCTTGGCATGGTCTAGTTAAGCAGTGTGGACTGCATGCGCCTTATCCATGGCCTCAGTAACCCTTTCATACTTCTCAATCATGTTGAGCTGGCAGGATCTGCCTTTTACAAATAACTAACTAAATAAATAAATACTGTACATAAATGATGCATATCCTGATGATATAAAAACAACTACTGTCATCACTTATTAGCTCAGCTATAACATGTTCCAAAGCCTTGCAAATAATACTAGTTAGACTAATAGGCCTGTACTCCCCTAGGCTAGTAGAGGGACAACCTTTATGCTAGGGCACCACAAATGCCATTCTGTCCACCTTGGGGATACAAACAGTGGAGAGACTCAAGATTAAGAGTCAGTGGAAGAGTATTGCTTGGTGGGTCATGCTTCTTTGCAGGTATATGGGGATAATGTCAAAGTTCATGCAATTAGTGTTTTAATTTTGGAATGTACTAAAACGGGCATGGTCTAAATTGAGGGAGAATGAAGGGACAGAGGGAATAATGGGTGGCATGAAGATGGCACAAAATGTGTCTACAAGAATATTAGCAATATCCTTTGTGATCATATAGGAAGCTACCACTAGTTATAATTTCAATACAGAACTGGAGGTTACTTCTAAGCTTCCTAATACATCTGAATGAGGTTTTATACTTGTCTTTTGAATTAGCTGTAATCCTAAATTCATAGCTGGCCTTACATTTCCTAATTGTAAGTGTGGAGACTTACTTATCAGTTTTAATTCTCTTTTATAATGATGAATTTGGGCATTTTAATGATGTCCAGGAACATTTTAATTTCTTTACAGAGTTTTCTGATGTGATACTTCCACCATATGGGCTTAGTTCTAAACGTGCCATCACACTTATACCACGTTTGCACAGATGTCTTAATGTAGCTGTCCAAGAAAGAGTAAAATTCAGAGCTGTATGCAGTATCCTCAGTTACAAGGTTTGTTAGGGAGCTATACAATGTGTGATTATGCATAAGACAAGTATATAATAAGCAATTGGTTTTAGAATAATCCCTGAATGTAGAGGACTTATTATGGGCAACAAAACAAGTTTTAATAGAGGCAGTCACAGCAAGATGTTATCATTTGACTTGTGAAGGAGTGATCTGGGGTGGTACAATTAGTGGAAATGTATGGTATATTGTGGTGGTGGTGGTGGTAGTAGCATAAATCAATTCGTATTTACAAAGTCCAGAAATACCTGATCATATTTGCTGTTGGTAGAAAATGTGTGCCTATTTATATACAGGTACTGGAAGTTAACTTTTCAAGGATGAGACCTTTAAACGAAGATGTAAAGGAAAGGAGCATCACAGAAGCTAAAGGGGCTGTAGATACTGTGGCAGCTGACAGAATAAAAGACAGAACACAGCAGAAAAAACAAGCAAAGATAACTCAGAGCATGTCACTATATTATTACTATGCATCACAAGAAGTCTGCAGATAATACAGGAGATCTGTGATCAGTGATATGAGAGGCTTGTGGACATTGCTCTTATCACAGAAACTTGGGCCAGTGACAAGAGGGGCTGAGAGGTCTTGATATATGTTGTTCAGGACAAGCTGGATGGCGGTAGACCAGCTGTCTACAAAAAGGCAAACATCAAACTAAAATAGAATCTTATGAAATGGGTTAAGGGGTGCGCATGATCAGATACTAGGCTTGGTGCTTTTATTTATTTATTTAGTTATTTATTTATTTATGTATTTGTTTATTATTGCTTGATAGTGCCTTGAAGGTTAAAACAGAAGAAAAAGGTCATGCTGGTATATTAGTACAGTGTATCAGTATGCAAAAATATCAACAGTGGATGAACAGAGACAGGAGGAGAGAATAAAGGTATAAGTAGATGGAGATAGTTATACACGTGATAATTTGATTCTACCAGGAACAAGACTGAACATTCCCAACCCAAAGGTACAAAATAGAAGGAATTGACTAAAGTCATGGACCGTGAGGGGTTTGCTCAGCTGATGTGGCAATAATTGTTGCATGTATAGCTTTGCGTGAAGAGATTAGCAATTGTGCATTTAAATGTGTGTTACATCTAAAGGGATAAATGTACTATATGACCTTCTGGCTTGGGCAATTCATTGACTTTTATAGAAGAATGCGCACCGTGTCGTATGCCTGATCTTTTGACTATGTTGAGTATGTGTATGCCTCTCTGAGTACTTATTTGATATAGTATCAAAAATAAAGAGACATCATGCTGGAAATAATCTGTATCAACAACTGCTGTTTGCTTAGCCATTTCCTGTTTTTCTCTTTTTGTTGTTTCTACCATGACATAGCCTTAGGGGGAAAATCAGCCATGTTAATCTCATTTTGTCTCTGAAAGTTGCTTACATTTTTCAGTCTTGTTTACCTGCATTTTAAAATAAAAACCTAGACTCCTGTTCACATTTTCATAATTTTCTTCAAACAAGGAATACAATAATAAAGGATTTTGACACAGGCCTCTTTGCCCTTGCAAGCAATATTCCATTTTGTAGTCTATTACTAAATTACCAATTCCATGGCTGCATTGATTAGATATTGGGCTCGGACAGTCTGTGTGTCAACTATGAATATATTCAAAGCTTCATGGAAAGTTAGAGTACTGTAATTTGTTGATGCAATGATCTTAACAGTTTATTGTTATATATGGTTTTAGTGTTATTATTGAAAAGTAAGAGAAGACACAGTGCACAACCTTCATTTCACAGGTGAGAAAGCAGTCAATGTATTTTACACTTTAACTTTTAGAAGGAAGTGAGATAGACTTTCTGTCTTAAATGAGAGATTTCAATATTATTGCAAGCAAATACACTTCAAAAACCTTTTTGTGTGTATTAGTGCCATTTTATTGGCTAGATTATTGCAAGCAAAAGAATCATCATATAACTGAATGTCCATTTTTCACTAATGAACATGGGTTTGAAGTGACCATGGGTGATTGTGTCCTTGGTTTGAAACACAGAACACAAGAATTTTAGTTTGGTAGGTTTCAAAGTGTATTAATAAGAGACATGCTTGGGTGCAGAATCAGAATAGGCAGACTATTAGAGAAGATCATGACACAAAAAGCATTAAGAATAATATAAAATGAGTGAGCATTCAATAATGCAGTTCAAGTATAAACATGAGGAAATTAAAACATATAAAATAAGGATGGAGTAAAAATAAGAGCAATATAAAGCCTATAACTGATAAAAATAATTAAAAAATTAGAATTGTAATGATTGCATAGTATCCAAGACAGCATCTGCTAATAAACAGATAAGCAGAAACCATACCCAGTGTAACTGCTGTAGCTTTAGGCATGAAAAAGCACACTGCAAAGCAAATAGAGTCTATAGGTAATGCAGGAGTCATAACCATTTTGCAAAGGTGTAAACACTGAATCAAAGTGTTGCAGCATTATGTGAATATAGTAGAACCAAAGGAAAACAGTCAAATAGATATTCTATATATGCTGATGAGCTCATACTATAAATGCTTTGCAAATTCATATTCTTTATTGTTTTAGTCAGAAAGTCAGTGTTTCATATGATTAGTCAGTCAGATCAACCTAGACAATGTCTGATGCAAGGTTTTGATGCTTAAGTATAGAAGAATGTGGAACATTTGATTATGTAGTGAGGTCTGTGTGATATGTATGTTATTCAAGATATGAGTGAACCTTTGATTAAATCAAAATTAACCATTATCACTTCTTCATAGTGAAAATGCACTTGCGGTAGTCTAATTCAGCATGAGGAGTATTCATATCAAAACATAACTGAAATTGAGGCTAATGCAAGTACTTTAGATTAGAGAGTTCTACAAAATTGCTCTGTCAGAGTTTATATGCCAGCTTAGAAAGCAAATACTTGAAATATGAAAGACAGATTAAAAATATATATCAGATGTGCATAGTATAATACTTGGTTGTACATCTTGAAATAAAACAAAAGAAATGACTTGATATGCTTTCAAAACAAAAGAAATGGCTTAATATGCTTTTGTGCATTGCAGATGATATACAAAGCATAGTAAAATAATAGTACCATATATGTATATAAATACTCTTCTACATAATAGATTTAGGATTTAATATAAGAGGGATGCCACATATATAGTTATATGTAAATAAATTAGTAAATGTGGCTTTAAGTGGGAATTATAGATAATGTGATTAAAGAATTACATGACTTTATGTTCCCCCCACACCACCTTAGTAATGGGTGATAACCCTAACCCTAATGCTGCTGCTTCCCCAACCCTAACTCTAAACGTTAACATCATTAAAAATTCCTAAACACTGCCACTACACAAGACAGACTCAAAAACACAAACATTCACAAACACACACAAGCAACACTACATCATTCTGATATATGTATGTATGTGTGTATATATATATATATATATATATATATATATATATATATATATATATATATATATATATATATATATATATATATAGGTCTACTTTTCTTTGTCGAAATTTCATTATTTCGAAAAAGAAAAGTAGAGGACCACTTAAGCAAAAGTGCACTTAAATGAAAGTACACTTTCGCGAAGATCAATTCTACAAACCGATAAGAAAGGAAACAGGAAATACTGTGGCGCCGAAGCACACTACAGTGGGAAGAAAGGAATTTACCTGTTTTCCCACTGTAATGTGATCTTGGAGTTAGTATATTTAAGTAGTGGGGGCATGGGGCCCCCCACATGGGCGGGTGCAGTGGGGCTTGCCCTCCTGCAAAACACTTTTTTTGTTTCCTTTTTGAGTTTATCAGTTCGTTGAACCAATATTCGCGAAAGTGCACTTTTGTTTAAGTGCACTTCCATGTAAGTGGTCCTCTACTTTTCTTTTTTGAAATAGTGCAATTTCAACAAATAAAAGTAGATCCATAAATATGTATGTATATATATATATATATATATATATATATATATATATATATATATATATATATATATAAAATATTTATATATACTATTTAATCAAAAATATAGATCAACACATTCAACACACATGCCTCAAGAATTTCCTTCTCATCTTTGCTCAACCTGGGCAACTCTGTCCATCCCTTCCTTCTTTCTGCTATATACAAAAGAAGCCTTTGTTCACACTCATGACCCCATATGTCACATCCCTCTCAGCTCGCTCCTTTGTTGCTCTCACGTACTTCCTTTCTTGTCCTTTTGCTTGTGTCCTTGTATTGTTCCTCTTCTACCTTCATAACCCCTTTCCTTCCAGATGTTTTATGCCTTGTGTTTTTTCTAATTCTTAGCTTTGTCCTTCTATGTAGATATATTTAGACATATCTCATATTTTTAGTTGTTTTCTTTTTCTTCAAATCCTTGTCCATTCCCTCTAGTTCTCTATCCTCGACATATTCCATATCTTGTTTATTCTCTCAGTTTTCCCCATGTCCCCCATGTTTAACCTCCTCTCAAACTTATTGTCTCTAAAACACCCAAACCAGAATATTTGTCTTTGTATTTGTTACCCTTTCCTCCTACTCTAAACCCCTCCAGGATTTAAACATCTTTGCAGGTCAGACCTAATGCTATCAGGAGAGGCCTTCTAAAGGCATGTAAATTGGCAAATGCGATATGTTTGTTTCAGGTACATGTGAGGGAATATAGAATAGAATTTACCTTTTTGCTGATGACACAAAAACAAAGTTGCAGCAGTAGGTGATGGAAACATAGTCTAAGGAAGAATTTTAAAAGGCTGATGAATAGGGCTGGATGTTGGCATTTGAGGTTCTTTGCAGATAAATACAAATTATTGAGTGAAAATAAGAACAGCACAAAGCCCATAACTTGTAAAATAAAGGGCAAGAGTGAAAATAAGAACAGCACAAAGCCCATACCTTGTAAAATAAAGGGCAAGAGTGAAAATAAGAACAGCACAAAGCCCATAACTTGTAAAATAAAGGGCAAGAGTGAAAATAAGAACAGCACAAAGCCCATAACTTGTAAAATAAAGGGCAAGAGTGAAAATAAGAACAGCACAAAGCCCATAACTTGTAAAATAAAGGGCAAGAGTGAAAATAAGAACAGCACAAAGCCCATAACTTGTAAAATAAAGGGCAAGAGTGAAAATAAGAACAGCACAAAGCCCATAACTTGTAAAATAAAGGGCAAGAGTGAAAATAAGAACAGCACAAAGCCCATACCTTGTAAAATAAAGGGCAAGAGTGAAAATAAGAACAGCACAAAGCCCATACCTTGTAAAATAAAGGGCAAGAGTGAAAATAAGAACAGCACAAAGCCCATAACTTGTAAAATAAAGGGCAAGAGTGAAAATAAGAACAGCACAAAGCCCATAACTTGTAAAATAAAGGGCAAGAGTGAAAATAAGAACAGCACAAAGCCCATAACTTGTAAAATAAAGGGCAAGAGTGAAAATAAGCACAGCACAAAGCCCATACCTTGTAAAATAAAGGGCAAGAGTAAAAATAAGAACAGCACAAAGCCCATACCTTGTAAAATAAAGGGCAAGAGTGAAAATAAGAACAGCACAAAGCCCATACCTTGTAAAATAAAGGGCAAGAGTGAAAATAAGAACAGCACAAAGCCCATAACTTGTAAAATAAAGGCATGAGTGAAAATAAGAACAGCACAAAGCCCATAACTGTTAGAAATTAAAATAAAAATGGCAACTCTAGTGATTGCTCGGTATTGAAGACAGCAGCTGATAATAAATAAACATGCAGAAACCACACCCGAAGTAACTATTTTGATTGCAGAAGAAAGAAAGCAAGTCTGTAGCGAATGCAAGGTCATAACTATTTTGCAAAGGTCTAAAGGTTGAAATGAAGTGTTGTGGCAAGATGTGCATTTAGTAGAAAAAAAAAGGAATGCAATCTGTTATTTTTTAACAAGCTGTTGAGGTACATACTGTGAACGCTTGACAGAATTGCAGCAGTGGTAGTAAAGATTTTTGGGGTTAAATACTGATGAGTAAAGGTATATGTGTTGTACTTCATCTTGATACTGGTACAACATTATAAACATTTTTGGAATCAATGTGTAAGGCATTAAATTTATGTAATAACATGTGCAAGTCTTTATTCATTTAATTGACACTGTCTGGCCCAAATTAAAGCCTGTTCAATGGACTGTAAGTACCACTGCGGAAAGTATAAAGTTCTGTTTGAACTAGTGTCCTTGAAAAAGTATTCAAATCAACTACACATACTGGGTCATATTGCCACTAGGCACTTTATATGAGCAAGAGGATTCATACTCATTGCTAGTTAGGGAAAATAACATGGTTATCACAAGAAATATTGCTTATTGTCAGATCAGCAAATAGTATAATACTGAAGAGTTGTTGAGTCAAAATAGTTGTACTGCCACAAGTAACAGTTGAAAAGGTATCACACAAACCTATCCAGTACTCTGTAAGGATGCACATGTTTGCAAAGGTAAGTGAATTGTTATATTAGATGCTGAGAAATATGATATCAGAAGTATCCATTACAGCATTTCACTGAAAATTATGACGCTTAATTTTCAAACTTCAGTAAGCATACCTCAAGTTATTAAAGGTGATTTAGGGAAACCTTCTAACTCTTTTAGTGGTCTGTGACATCTGTTAGGAGAATATCATATTAAGATGTTCCCTAAAGCTGTGCATCCTCCAAGATGAATTCTAGTTTGATTTAAAGACAGAACTCAACTAGAACTGGTATGCATCGAAGCAATGGGAACAATTGCTGAGCAAATAAAATTGAACAAATGAGTAAACATCATGAAATGAATTACAGGACAAGATGAGAAGGGGTATAGACCCTTAAGACTTAAACAAAAGTATTTATTTGCATTTGGTTACAGGGAAGGTTTGACTGGGTCACACAAGACCTCTTTTCAGCAGAGGCCCAGAAAGAAAGGTTTCAAAAATATATTTAGTGAGAGGAAAAACATACAAAGAGATTATAGCAGACCCTTTGTGAGTACAACCATATTTTAAATATGGTGATTATAGATTAAAAATAGACTGTGCCTAGGTGAATATGAGAAGTAGCAGTTGTCAAGGAAGGAAAAGTAATAAAAAAGGGGTATTGCAGTAGAGGACGGAGTTAGGATATACCAGTTTTAAAAGACTGGGAACAGGATTACAAGAAGAGGAAGATATAAAAAGCTTAATATTGACAAAGATCCATAATAAAACTTTTATGAATCTTGAGGATTGAGTGTACAAATGGATGAAGGGGTTGCATTATCAATCTGCATGATCAAGGTTATAGAAAAGAAAAGGTTAAGGATTCCAATCAACAGTTATAGAAGAAGGAAAATTCTGGAGTTATTGATGAGAGATGAAACTCTGCTGTTCGAGAAAAAGAAATAGGAGGAACAACTGATTAACCAGGACAGGAAGAGCAGGGGCAAACATTAGCATTAAGGAGATCAGTGTGAAGGCATTTCTAGAAGCTGTTTTAAGTCTGAGTACAGGTGGCAGATGATTGGTTTCAAATGAGCAAATAATAGTTGCTATACTAATGCATGGTAACCAAGGTTTCTTGCAGATTAGAATAAATAAAACTAGGCTGGATATGTGTACATTTAATACTTATTTTATACAGAATCATTTTGAAGATTTATTTTTGGTTTTCACCAGCTCTGAAAGATTTTCAAAGAAAAGTGACTTTAATAAGTGAATGTCTAGAAGGCATTATCAACATAATTTATGATATTTTTATTATGTGGTTTTACTAAGCAACATCATGTTCTATGTTACATTAAACTTCAAAACAGATTAAATTAAAGAGGTTTTAAACTCAGCAGAAGTATCAAATCTGTATATCAGCTCTCAAGTATGTGAGTCATGCTTCAACGTCTAATTGTTTTGAACCTGATCTTGATAAGGTCAGATCAGTTGTAGAGCTGTAGAACCTGCATAATATCTTAATTCTTGACTTCTTCTTCTACTTTCAGCTTTTTCCCGGTTAGGGGTTGCCACAGTGGATCACCTGTCCGCTTATGATTGGCAGTGGAGTTTTACAGTGTCAAGTTGCCAGCCCGGTGCCCAACCTTCCACAGAAGGCACACACACACACATGCACGCACTCACACCTAGGGCCAATTTGGAGTGTCCAATCCACGTACAGCATGTCTTTGGGATGTGGGAGGAAACTGGAGCACCCAGAGGAAACCCACAAGACTACAGGGAGGATATGCAGACTCCACACAGAAGGCACTCCAGCCGAGAATCGAACTGGAGAACCTCTTGCTGTGAGGTGGCAGTGCTAACCGCTGCACCACCGTGGCCGCCCTAATATCTTAACTCTTGACATAGTGCAATATCTTTCCTTATTCATTCCAAACTTGACACATATAATGGTACATCTTAGGAAGACAGAAGAGTATACTATTTGCTGGTTTTGATCAATGGAACAAGAGACAAAGATTGAAATGCTTAAAAAATTAGTTACTGAATCTTGTACAGTGATTTTATGACAAAAGCAACTTAGTATTCTGCAGGTAGATATTAGTCAACAATGTCATAGTGTAATTCGACTGAAAGAAGTCAGACTGATAATTTATGGTTTTAGAGCTTTGGTCAATGCTAAGACATGCAGTGCAAAAACTGAAAATAATATGCTCACCATAGTTTTTGGTGATCAGAAATTCCATGAGTATATCTATGGTAAAATAGTCACTGTGAAATCACATTAGTAATCACTTCAATGAATATTCAGGAAATATTTTAATAGGGCACTTTCCTGCCCTCATTTCCTATGCTGCCCTTCTGTTTGTCTAACTGTGTTGTGTTGTTCCTTCTTTGCCTCCCCAACCATTTCCTTCTGCTTGTTTGTGCATGTATATTGCAAAGGATGTCATTATCTTTGCAGAAATCTGCAGGGATAGTATAAATCATTAAGACTGAAACATATTCCTGCTGATTGAAGTAGTACACACAAAGAGAAATGTACAGACAATTTAATGGAGAAAAATTTGGAAATGCTCATGTTTTCTATTATCTATCCATGAGAAGCTGGAAAAAAAGAACTTGAGTCAACATGAGAGAACCCTTTGAACTACAGTTTTTGAAAACAATGTTATAAAAATCCCTGTCAGATAGTGCTAACTCACAGCATCCAAGTATTTTTGCTTATTTTCCATACTGAAATGAGCTTTCTTGTAAATATGATGAATTATTAAATAATGACAGTGTCATTATCCCAACATGTCTACCTGAAGCTATGGTGAATAAAATATTTCAGTCACATTTATGAAACACTAAGTGTAATGAAAGGGCTCATGGTATTCTTTATTGGTTTAGGATGTCTGAACAAACTGAGCAAATGATACAAAATATACATTCCCCGGGATTCACGAATGGCTGATTTCCATGCAGGAACAATGTAGGAGCTCCTGCATGGAAAATGGTCACTGAGCAATCCAGGAAAGCGCCATTTTCACATGCATGAGCGGCCCTACACTGTTCCTGCATGGAAAGCAATGTGGGATGCAAATCACCTCATTTGCTGGTAAAAACCATGCAAATGAGGTGATTTTGCGATCCACTAAGCTGGGCGGACTCTGTGCAGGAAAAGTGTCTGAGCAGAAATGTATTCAGTTAGTAACTGAATACATTTCTGCATCTGAACAAATGGAGGCAGGACAGCTCATGGAAAACATGTATTACAGTCAAACACACATGCCAATGGCCAGCTATAAGGCCATTAGCATCAATAACAGTTTATTTTTTTTTAAATTAAACTTTATTTTTTTTGGCCAGTCATGGCCATTTAAGCTTAGGGCAGTGGCACGCAAATGAAATTGTGCCAAAAAAAAAAAAAAAAGAGAGAGAAAAGTCAATTTTAAGATAATTCTGCATTTTGCCATTATAGTCAATGGCATGAAGAATGTAAACAATACCAGGGAGCACTGGTTGTCAAGGGGAAAGGGTCTGTTTAAGTGCAGTAACTAATGACTCTAATGACTTATACACTGGGCTATTCAAATGAGGGGAGTTATACTGAATCACAGATTTCCTCAAAGTGTCAGCTTGTACCTAACCATGTAGGTGCAGCAATACAACAGTGCAAGTGTAAGAACGGAATGACTTCATAAGGGGGTGTGTCATGTTTGCCGTAAGTGCATTGGAGCTCTGTGGCCCGTGTTTGGCCTTAGCTAAGCATAGCTAAGGAGCGGGGTGTGTCAGATGTGCCTGAGCACTGTGTATATAGACTAAACAGCTGTGCGTGCTGTGCACTGGGATTTAACACTACCTGACTGTTTCTACATATATTCACAAAATCCTAGTTGAAATTATGCATACAGCTTACTACCACTCCCGGGATTCTAACCATGGATGTGTCTGCTAAAAATACAACAAGTTGTCTTTCATCAGAGTGAGCTATTGAGAAACTGCTGTCTCTTTCTTCAGTGTTTTCTGTCTAAGGCTCTCTTGGTTGTACAGTGTGACCGTGAAATTACAACATTCTTTTACAGACATTCCTAGACATATTTTTTATGTTGCACAGTGTGGGAAACAGTGGTTAACACAACACTACTATTCAGATATCAGATCTTGGTGAATACAACATTCCAAGCCATACAGTACCACAGTAAACACAACCAGTCCAGTATTTAAAAATGTATTGCCAGGCAGTTACAGTTTTATTTAAATATGACTAATATGGGACTATTACTGTCATATTGTCTGGTTTATGCAGTACAAACCATGCACATTTTTTATACTGCCAGGTGACATTCTACTCCTTTATATTTATTTGGTATGACTACTACAAGCAGGATTGTTACTCCCCAGCCTTGCGATGCAGCCTTTGCAACCTACTGGCATGGGCTTCCTGGTTTACAGCCCACTCAGCTGGATTTGTAATGAAGATAGAGAAACATTTATGCATACCTACCCATCACATACACAGGCTGAAATTTGGTAAACAGTTATTGCTATGAATACTTACACACTGCTGGGACATCACCCCTTTGTCTTCTTTCTT
Organism: Protopterus annectens; assembly: GCF_019279795.1. Taxonomy (NCBI): domain Eukaryota; kingdom Metazoa; phylum Chordata; order Ceratodontiformes; family Protopteridae; genus Protopterus; species Protopterus annectens. Next base: position 228,502,648 of record NC_056750.1, read on the forward strand.
GGATCCAATGTTCCAAGAGCTACCTCTTCCTCCGTTTCAAGTCGGCATAGTGGTGCCGGACCTGCTCACCCATCCAAGGGATACCAGTGGCACTAGTGAGATCACGGGCGAGACTTTCCCAGGCTTTTGTTTTGTATTGGGAGCCCTGGTACTGGATCTGCAGCAGTCTCACATCATGTTTTTTTACCAGGAGTTCTACCATGACCTTGGACTCCAGTATGCCACAGTGCTGTGCCCGAAAGTGCATGCCCTTTCCAACACCTGCCATGCTGCCTACAGTGGGGAGCTACAACCAGTTATGAGGTGTATTCCCACCTGTGGGTTTTAAATATGACCGATTTCCCACCGTTTGCCATGATTGGATGGTTTTGAATATGCTGAGCTAAGTTAAGCTATGGGCAAACCTGCTTAGCTAAGATTGGCAGTGCTTAGAGGGGCAGGTTCAGCACTACTTACCAATGAGCAAATCCACTTAGCTGGGCTACTCATTGCTTAGCATTCATATGTACACAATGCTTACATCCGGTCAACATAGCTGTGCAATGCTTAGCATTGCTTATGTTTTATTTTATTGGACTACCACCTGTATGGGATTGATTCATCATTCATTACATAATTTAAATTTGTTTACCTTCCCTGACATCCCCCAATGTGCTGTAATTACATTTATTCTTGTGTGACTATACTGTATGGGGCACTTGTGTTTACATGGGGGTTTCACTACTTTATTACACTGAAACCTCACATCTGGCCCTAATGCACTACTGTGATTGAGAAATATAAGTTACTTCCTACAGAAATATACAAATAAATTAAAAATGTAATGATTACACATACAAAATGGAAGTGGCTTTGTTGAGGCTTGAACCATGAATGACTACATGCAAGACATACACCCTAACTGCTACCCTACTGGACTTATGTTTATATGGGATGTCTATTGCTATTTAACTTATCAGCCGTTTCAGCTGGGCTAAGCATAGCTAAGTAACAGGCACCCCCACACAACTGCACTTAAACTACATTGCACATATGAAAAAATATATATATTTGTTGAGTTTTTTACTTTGTACCCTTCAGAATATCCATGGTAATGCTAAACCTGTTATTTCATCAACATTCTCAGTTTGTAGGGACAATAGTCTCTAATGGCTTTGCCCAGATTTCTTACTCTGATGGGTTGAGAGGTGTGCGTAATATACCTCATACCCTGCCAAAAATTCATGCTAATGCTAAACCTGTTATTCTCTCAACCTTCTCAGTTTGTAGGGACAATAACACAACTCTACGAGTAAATGACTACAAATATGAGGCACATATGTGTGCATAACACTGAACAGTTGAATGGTATGAGCTCTGTATATCACATGCAGTTTAACACACGTCTGCAACAGTAGTTTACTATGCAAATACCCTAGATAGGTCTCTCAGATTTGTGAGACAAACATGTACATCATAATTGTATTCACAAGTAACATATGGATATCTACGATATCCCATTAGCTTGCCTAGCAGTGTCACAGTCAGTATTGTTCAAGAGACACTCCAGTAGTGGTCATATATGATCCATTCCTTCCTGGGATGACACAGGGGCCTGAGCTGTGATCTGTGTCACTGCAGACAGACCCAGATGCTATGGTTATAGGTGCTAATCAGCAATATATCAATACAGCAAGTCTTGTTGAGACATATTTGATTAACATCTTATATCCCATTATTGCATACCCCCTACTCCATTCCATTACATGCTTACTTGTTTGACATACCTTTTTTTTCCCCCAAGTATTGTTGGTTTGGATTCTAATTACTGTTTCTGTTTCTGTTTATGTCTCTGTGTCTATCTCTCTCTTTCTTTCTCTCTCTCTCTACCCATGTAGAGGTATAGATCTGTTTTGCATAGGCAGCAACTTGCCTTTTGTAGTTATTGCTCATGGGCAGATGATGGCCTGTGCACCAATTGGTGTCCCACACTTGCTACTTGCCTGCAGAACAGCTGTGTTGTTATTTCTATAACCAATGCCATGGTGATACACTCCTGTAATTGAGTAATTCATGTGGACATTGCCCCTTTTCATTGCCTGTAAGGGGGACATCATGGAGGTGTGTGAACAACAGCATCACAGAGGGTAGTTGGAATTACCTCTTACAACAAAACATGTGGAGACAGCCCAACAAAATGGGGAGAGGGTCCCAGATTTAGGGACAAAATGTGAGTATTGTTGTTATACATTTGGATTCATGCTAGTTTAACAGGGTTTGTGTGGACATGGATATTCTGCGTGCATCTCAGTCTGACAGTGTTATGTGGTTGACATAACTCTCAACTGTAGGGCTATCCGCAGAATGGCCAGAGGTTTCACTCTTATGTTTGGTCTGTTCCTCCAACAGTTGTTGTTCTTGGCAAATCAGTAGCATACCCTGTGTATTGCAGTCAGTAAATGCTAATTTCCATTTGTGTTTCTGACATCATATCCCTCAGTTAAGATATGTTACAACAAACCCTGTAACACCAGCAACTTTCTCAGTTTATAACAGCAATATTTCAATTATGCCTCTGTGTTTGGGCATCTGTCCCCCAATTATGTCAGGCTTAGTCCAGATGTCATGCAGTAAGATGTTAATAGGTATGGTATATCATATGTTAGTGCCTTCCTTCCTAATATCATCCCAGTCATGTAGCAGAATGACAGACATGTTATGAGGAAAGGGACATATATATGAGGGCAGAGCCTGGACATTCTGTGGGAATCTGTACAGTTGAGGGGTCTGTGTATGTGTAGCAATTGTTAACAGACTGTCAGGATTGTGTAGCAGTGTAGTGTGCAAATGTTTGTTACACTGTTTAGGGAGGGGATACATGTAAGTGTCATGACTCCTTTCCTATCTGACTGTGCATGCTGCTCCAGTTTCTGGTGGTCTATTGGCTGTATATGTTTGTAGGGGCAGACTGAGACATGTTCCATACCACCACCACAGGAGTTAAACTACATTGTGACTTGGGGCAGTATATGTAGGGGTAGTGTGTGAGTGTCAAACATGATATTTATGCTCACACAGACATTATACTCTACTGTTCATTTGGCTTACAAATAGGTCACTGTGACTGTTGTGAAATTGGTTGTGGGTATGCAGGCTCTCACCGTTGACTGTTTTCACTACTCTTACATCCCTGTAGTGCCTGATATTTTTGCAAATGCATGTGGAATTCCCCATAGCTGACTTGGGGTAGTGTTGTGTCAGTCTAACTGTAGTTTGGATGGTGCTTGGTGACATGATAAGCAGCTCAGTGTACTTTCCCCTAATGTCATATTATGTCCAGATATTTATAGGATGTCCAGTTTTCTGGATCATATCTTTTGTGTGGTCCCGATAAGTGTTGTGTATGTCTAACAAAATAGTGGGATGATGTGAGGATTTCAGGCACTAACTACTGAGAAGCAATTGAGTCTTCAAGTTGTTCTATTTTGGTCAATATATGTTAGAACAGACGGTGTTACTGTAGCAACTGTCTCAGCTTATCTAGTCAAGTATTTCAGATATGTCCCTATTTTTATGGCTTTCTACCCCCACTTTGTCGGGCTTGGTCCAGATTCATTGCACTAAGGGGTTCTGAGCATACGTCTCAAATGGCTGGATTGTTGCAGAACATTCAGGTCTATTGCTCATATTTTGTCTCTGTTACACAATTTATTCTAATTTCTCTGGTAAATAACTGTGATGATCTGAGGATGTCTGTCAGTAAATGATGACATATTTTCAGTTCCAGACCACATATCCTCCAGAACATGTATACTGAAACAGACCCTGTTACTCGAGTAACTTTCGACATTTCTAAGACCAATATTTGAAAGATGTCCCTAGTTGTGGCTTATTGTCCCCCCATTTTGACAGCCTTTTTAGATTTATATATTTATATATGTATATCAATATATATATATATATATATATATATATATGTATATATATATATATATATGTATATGTATTTTAACACAGTTTTCATATATATGCATCTCCATACATGTATATCTGTATATGTATATATACAAAACCTGAGTTATTCCACAGAGCTTTTCCCTACTGTTGAATGACTTTACTGCATCATATGTTTGAAAAATCATCAGAACTTCATATAGCTCAATTGGTGTAGTGGTACATTGATCTGAGTATAGTGTTCTGGGTTCCAGACTTAGCAGGGCTGATTGTTTTGTTGGTAGGCAGAACAGTGGCTGATGGAGACAGAGTTACTAAAGCAGTTTTAAGCAGGTTTGTGTGATGCTAAGTGATGCCAACATATGGTTAACTGTATAGATGCTTAATCCATTTTGACTTCACTTAGCATTGTGCAAGCTCACTTACTCATGCTTTCTCCCACTTACACCCACGTTAATTCCTTTAAAAGAAAAGAGAAATGGGTTATAGGAAGGTGGTGAGAAAGGGACATGCAGAAGGAAAAACAATATGAAAGGTAGCTAGTGATGTGCAGGACGGGTGTAGGGAAGTTCCACAACTGTCCATTTGTTATACAGCAACAGCTGTGCATTTCTAAGGAATTTGGAGGGGAATTTGGACACTCAAACCCCAGAGAGAGGGGTGAGGACAACAGACATGTGTTGTCAAGCCAATTGGACCAGATTACATGTGTCCAGTGGATACCTGTGCAAAATGGACAACCATGTATGGGGTGATAATTTTTTGGGGAGAGATGCCCCTTTTTTTTGTTAAGGTGAGAGTGGGATGTTATGTAAGGATTGTAGGTATGTCTGGGGAGGTAGGTTGGGTATGGAGACAGTCAAGACAGACAGGACAGCAGACAGGGTTAGTGTATGATACATGGGGGGGGGGTACACACCTTGGGCAGGGTGTGTGTTTGGGAATCAGAGGCCCATGAGCCCAAATATGGATATGGGGGGACTGACATCACCACCTGCAGGCAGTCATGACTGCACTTTCACAGCCCTAATGGTGGCTGTGCTGGAGGCTGGACAGGAGGGGCAGCCTGCTCCTCAAGGTGTGTCAGGCAGCCTTCCATCTGGCACTGCTGGCCACCCAACTGAGAGCAGGTGATAATGCACACCATACCCAAGAACTTATGGCGGGTGACAGGCCCATCTCCATGCCGGTACCTAGGTTGTGCAGGGCCTGCAGGAGATGAAGTTCCAGGGTGGGTCCCAGACATGCTTGGGACCGGTGCCACAGCCAGATGGGGTGGGACATGTGGATCCACTGGGATCAGCCTTCCCAACATGCTATGGTGTTGAGGTTTTCCAAGATATATTGGTTAGTCATGAACAAAACATTTCAATATTAGTTTTAAAGGCATGTATGAGTGTTAAATTAACCCAAAACAATAAATGTAAAACAGTTGCATAGCAAACAGAACACATGCATAACTGGAACAAAAGTAAGCATTGTAACAGCATGGCAGTAACAATGAGGGCAACAGTCCACCAACAATGGTATTTGAATAAGGTATGTTAACATGCAACCACTTGATTATATGAACAATAATGTAAAAGATGTCCCAACATTAGGTTTGGTAAAGACATACCAGTAGTATATGAATAATAAATAGTGCTGCAGATGAGGGGTGTAGGGAGAGAAGTAAAGTCCATTAATAACTGCATAGGCCTCTATTTTTACAGCAGTACTGCTCAATACTTTAGAGGTCTACCTCAGTTTACAACTACCTATGACATACCCATATTTGTGAGGTGGGCCATGTAGACAGCCTTCTGTACAATGGTGCCCACATGGTGGGAAACTGCCAGGTTGCTACCAACCTCAGTGCACAAGTTGCCTCACACCTGAATGCATGCTCAGGACATTATTATTGTCATACTTTGTGTGGATGACATCTGCCACATGAGGGGGAGTGATGCCTCTACTGGCATTCTGTTTGTAGTAATGCTTCTTGCACCAGTCAGTAATTGGGTGAGTGCCTCTTGGAGGATGGCCACATTAGTAGAGGAATGTAAGACAGTGGGCATCTTGCAAGCATCCATACACCTGGTCAGCCACAGACCACTGCTATTATCCTGTACCTCGGATACATATATCTCAAACAGTAGAGGCCCCCAGACTGATCCTTGGGGTACACTGTTGTGGATGAATCTACTATTAGAAGTGGGTTCTACTACTTTGACTGAGTGGGTACTATCATTGAGCCAGTTAGCTACCTATCTGGTAGCCAACAGGTTGGTGCCTAGCTGGGTAGGCGTATTGTATCCTGTCCACCTGGGGATTAGTGTGAGAGGATTGGGATAGGTGAAGGTAGGCATTGTTTACCATCTTTCCCTCATCCCTGTGTCTGTTGACCACTATAGACAGGTCAGTCAGGTTTAACAGGCCTGATTTCCCTTTGACAATACCATGGTGTGTGGGCCCAGGCATTTTTATGTTGCCAATGTCCCTGTTCATAATGTCCTTGATATTGCCTCCCATGCCATTCCAGCCCAGGCTAGTTAGGCTGATGTGCATAATATTGGCTGGGTTGGTGGATTGCTCCACCTTTGTATAAAGGGATGACAGTCACTGTCCTCTGTGCAGGTGGGATGACACCAGTGCTCAGGCTGTGCTTGACTACAGTGCAGAATGGATCTGAGAGACCATGCCCATGTTCATGTGGGATGCAGCCAGGGATGGTATCATGCTTATGCAGAACTCTGTGTGTTTCCTTTTAGAGGGCATTATAGACCTGCTTCCTGATGAGGGGATGGGTGCAGGTGCTGTACATGCACATGCGTACCTCTGGGGGGACAGGGGGTAGTGTTTACACTTCACCTGTCTGTAGCCAGTTGCCTATATCTATGCCATAAGTGCATGTGGTGTTACTGACCACCACTACAGACCATACATGTGTGTTTCCTCTTGAATTGCAGACAGCCTTAGGGTACATCACCTGTGCCCTTATTTGTTTGTACAGACCAAGGTGACAGTGCTTCCATTGAGGTACCTGCTCCTTATTGGCCTGTCCAGCAATTGTTTCCAGCTATTATGGTATTTGTGTATTGCTGCTGTCCACCACAGGTGTTTACTCTACCTTGAGGGAGATGATGTTGTCCTGTTAGGTACTGCTGCAGCCATGCAGCTATGTGGGTGCCCACATAGTATTGTGGTGTGGGTCTGGACACTGCTGCTAGTTCCAGAAAATGGGATATTGGCTGTACAGCTACTTCTACCTGCTCTGAGGGGATTTATAGTCATTTGTGTACAGTTCATTCTGTTTGACACTGTAATGGGGGAGATGGTGACCTGAACAGTGATGGCTATGTGGTTAGATATTACTAACAGGGATGGCACTGTAGGAGTGCTACAGTGGCTACTCATGTTGGTTAGGACCAGGTACAGGAGATTCCCACCTGCTGTAGGAGAGTTGACTGTCTGATCCACTACATTGCCATTGACAAAGCCGAGGAATCTCTGTGCATTCATGTTCAGGTGGTATAGGTCAGGCACACTATGGTTGGGTATTTGAAGTCACCCAGGACCAGGGTAGAGGATTGAATCCTGACAGATTTCAGGAGATCCTAACAGGTGTGGTAGGTGTCCATAGTCATGGTTGGAGGCCTGTAGCTAGCTATGATTTGAGTAGGTGTTTTGTCAATTGTTGACTGCACTCAGGATGCCATATGTGCATCATACTGTTTTGTTTAGCCAGCCTGGAGGTGTGTATGTTGATGCTAATGTTCAACACTCCACCTCCTGTGGCTTTGCGGGCCTCCATTTGGGGTCTAAATGTATGATGGGTTGAGTGACTTTGGAAGGTTAGTGTGCTCTCCACAGCTAGAAAGCAGGCGTCAGTGACTGCACAAATGTCAGCATCCTACAGGACAAGGTACACTTGCATTGACATGGGTGTCATGGAAGGGCACCTAGCTCCTGTTAGAGCAAGGCATCTACACAAAAGCACACAACAGTTATGGGCAAAGGCCGTTAAATAGTATCACTTTATGAATACAGCTCAAACACTCTTAGTTGCCAGCAAAGATGGTGTCACATTCACAGGTGTACTCTGTAAAATATGACATCTAACAATGAAATGTATGCTAATTTGTTATGACTTCAGTCTCAAATGGGTTGCCAGTGATGTGCCAGGCAATACACAACTGTCTGAGGCATTGACTACAAATATTAGGCAGACATGTGGTCAGTCTGCAAAACTCTGGACAGTTATCAGGTATGGGCTCAGTATACCACATACGGTTGAACACACACATCTGCACATGTTGTGTAGTATGCACATACCCTATGTACATCTCTTACATTTGTAAGACCAGCATTCACAGGGTGACATATGAATAATGTCAGCATCCCAGGTAGCTGGCCTACCAGTGACACACTCAGCATTGGACAACAGAGACTCCATTAGTAGTCATACATAAGATTACCTTGCTGGGGTGACTCAGGGCCTAGAGATGTGCTCCATGTCAATGCAGGCAGGGCAAGCAGAAATTACCATAGGTGCTGGACAGCAGCATGTGAGTCCAGCAGGTCTTGTTGCAGCCTACTGTTAAATGTCCCATTTGGCATCATTGCTCAGGAGTTCCCTCACAACAATGCAAATGGTTAGGTTTGTGTAGTCGCAGCCTGTCTTTGTGTAGATGGGTTGAGACCTATGTTGCATAGGCAGCAGCTTGCCTTTTGTTGGTACTGCTCATGAGCAGGTGATGGCCTGTGCACCAGTTGGTATCTCCCACTTGCTGCTTGCATCCAGAGCAACTGGGTTGTCTTTCACATTGCCAGTACTATAGCAACACAGTGCTGTAATTATGGCCTTCATGTGTGCTTTGCCCCTTTTCCTTGCCTGTGTGGAGGTCATTATGGAGGTGTGGGGACTACAGATTCACAAACAGTAGGTGGGAATACCTCTAGGAAGAGGAGATGTGGAGACAGCCCAGCAACATGGGGAACAAAGCTCCAGAATTGGGTACAGATTGTAAGTCAGTAGTGGTGTTATACACATAGAGGATTACTAATTTAACAGGGTTCATCTGGACATGCATTTTCTGTGTGACTTGACGTCTGACAGTGACATGTCTCAGGCATACCTCTCAACTGTCCTGATGTCCACAGACTGCCCAGGAGTTCACCTGTTATATTTGGTCTGGTCCTCAGACGTCAGTTTTTGTGGAAGCAGTAGGATAATGTCAGGATTGTATTCAGAGTAACTGTTGATATCCATTGGTGTTTCAGACATCATCTCCTTCATGGATGTTATGTTACAACCAAGCCTGTGACACTGTCAGGTGTTTCAGTTTGCAACACTATTATGTGAGATATGTCCATCTTTCTGGCCCCCTGTCCCCCAAGTATGTCATGCTTTGTCCAGATGTCTTGCAGTAAGAGGGTCAGAGATATGTGATATTATTAGTTATTGACTGCACTCAAGATATCACCCTATTGACTTAGCAGACTCCTGGAAGTAGTATGCTGCAGTAGCCATGAATATGGTCTCACACCCTGGACATTCTGTGTAAATCTGTACATATGAGAAATATGTATGTCTGGCCATTGTGAAGTAACTGCCAAGCTTGTGTAGCAGTGTTGTGTGTAGATGTTTGTTTGGCTGGGTAGGGAGAATAGCAGATGTGAGTGTCATAGATCCTTTTTTCTATCTGACTGTGCATGCTACTACGGTGCTGGTGGTCTGTCAGGTGTGTATGTTTGTTGGGGCAGACTGAGAAAGGTCCTGTAACACCTCAGGATTCCTAGTACACTGTGAGTTGGGCCAGTATCTGTCAGTGTATTGTGTGACTGGGAATCAGGATATGTTCGTTCAGTCATTCTACTCTACAGTTCATTTGGGGTACTGGTATGTTGCTGTGACTGTGGTGCAAATGGTTGTGGGTGGACATTTATGCACCACTATCTGCTTTTCCCTACAGTTCCATCCCTGTAGTGCATGATATATTTGGATATACATGGGTAATTGCCCAGAGCTGATTTGGATTAGTGTCGTGTTGGTCTTACTGTGGTTCAGAAGGTGCTGGGTGACATGGTTGGTGGCTGTCATAGGTTTTTCCATTCTGTTACATGACTGGGGTCATACCTCTCCACTGTACAGATGTCTAGACACTGTCCTGATATGTGGCTCATATGTTTTGTCTGTTGGCCATAACAGTTGTGTGTTTCTTAGAAATCACTGGGTTGATGTGAGCATTGACATCAGTAAATTTTGACATTCATTTGTGTTTCAGACCTGTACGCATACCACAGCGATATTTTAAAAATGTGACTATTGTTTGGGCTGTTTGCAGATTTGTTACAGTAAGAGGTTGGTTATCTGTATATATATATATATATATATATATATATATATATATATATATATATATATATATATATATATATATATATATATATATATATATATATATGTATACATATATATATATATATATATATATATATATATATATGGATTCACTTCATAATCTTGAAATGCTGACATCTTGAATTTCAGTTTTTTGAGACTATGAAATCGAATCCGCACAACACCAAAACAGCGAAACCAAGAAGCCCAAAACTGCGAAATTCAAACCACATAGAACACAGCACACACCAGACCACACATATACCACAACACCCACATCACAACATAAACAAACAAAGCTACACACATCCACAAACCTACAACACAAATAAGCAGGGGGACAAGCCCCCTACACCCCCCTTCTGCACTAACTCCGAGATCGCACAAACAGTAAACAAAAGCAAACACACACACACATTCTACAGTCCCTCACGCACACATCACACATATCAGCACACTCACATACACTCAAACTCCCACCCAAAACCCTTACAAAACACTCACTTACCTAACATAACACATGAATCCACACACAGCACCGCACCATCCACATACAATTCCGGACATTGGGTAGGGTAAAGCCATAACTGCAAATTCGAGATATTCGAATTCGCGATTATGCACTTTCGCTATTTTTCTCGAGATACTGAAATTCAACATTTCAGTATTTCGAGATTATAAAGTGTTTCCAGATATATATATATATATATATATATATATATATATATATATATATATATGTATGTGTGTGTGTGTCTGTGTGTGTGTGTGTGTGTGTATATATATATATATATATATATATATATATATATACGTGTATATGTGTATGTGTGTGTGTGTGTGTATATATATATATGTGTGTGTGTGTGTGTGTGTGTGTGTGTGTGTGTGTGTGTGTATATATATATATATATATATATATATATATATATATATATATATATATATATATTGGTATGTATATATACACATATATAAATAGTTTTACAGATATATAATTTCCCAATTTCCTCCATATGTTGAATGACTGTTGTCCATGATATGTTTGCAAACGCATTACAAATTCTTGCAACTCAAATGGTGTAGAAGTTTGTTGCACTGAATGCCGTGCACAGGCGTCTGGGTTCCAGACTAGGAAGTGATTACTTTTTTTCCATTCATGTTAAATGACCAGAATGAATATTATGTTTGTAAAAGCATTACACATTCCCATTTGTCAGATGATGTAGTGGTACTTATCTCTAATTGTAGTCCACAACATCCTGGGTTTGTGACTTAGCAGACCTGGTTATTTTGTTACCGGGCAGAACAAGGTCCAATGGAGACCGAGTGATTAATCATTGCTCACTTTTCATTTTAATAAAATATCAGGATAATGGCTTTATTTTGTAGGTGTATATGATTTACTTTATATGATATCCCTCTATGTGCTTTCATTACAGTAGCAAGGGGTGTAACTATACTGTATGGGACACATGTATACATTGTTGGTTTCACATGTTATATGCACTCACATTTCCATTTTACACCAGCTATGCTACCCTGGTTGACAAAGACCAGTTACTAATTAATGTGAGTTTAAAAAATAATTTTAACACTGCTTTCCCATATAAAAGAAATATGTCTGTTTTGGTAATCAAACCACAAACAATTGCATATAAAGCAGGGACTCTAACCACTACACTATCACAGCTTAGGAATTTCAGTTGTATATTTTTATTTATATCCTACTGCCGCGATGGTACAGCGGTTGCGCTGTTGCCTCACAGCAAGAGGTTCTCCCGTTCGATTCTCAGCTAGTGTGCGGGGAGTGCCTTCTGTGTGGAGTCTGCATGTCCTCCCCGCGGTTAAGTGGCCTCTGAAAGACATATGTGAATGGGCGTGCCTTCGCTGAAGGTTGGGCATCGTGATGCCAACTTGGCACCATAAAAATCTACTGCCAATCATAAGTGGATCGGAGTTCCGCTGTGGTGACCCCTTACTGGGAAAAGCCGAAAAGACAAACAAACATTTATATCCTATGGGATGTTTTAGCAATGCTAAGCGGAGGGCCATAACACACACACCTGCTTAGCTACATTTAAACATTCCTTAGAATGTAAAAAAAAGATTTATTATATTAGTATTACATTATTAGTTTATATAGTGAGTATGGTGTTTTTTTGACATGTCACTGAGGACTGCAGTCAGGACATAATGGCATACATTTCACTTTCAGGCTTCTATCCTTCAGAAATTCATGCTAATGCATGACCTGTTTTGTATCACCTTTCTAAGTTTGTTAGGGCAATATTTAAGTATAGTCTCTTTTTACTGCTTTGTCCCCCCATTATTTGTGCCTTTCTCCACATGGACTGCTGTTAGGAAATACTGGCATACATTTGACTTTCAGACTTCTATCCTTTGGACATTTATGCTTATGCATGACCTGTTTTCTATCAACTTTCTGAGTTTGTGACGGCAATATTTAAGAAGTGTCCGTTTTCAGGGCTTTGTCCCCCCCCATTATTTGTGCCTTTGTCCACATTTCCTGCTTTAGCAGGTTGAGAGGTCTCTTTCGGCACTTTTACAATGCAGGGGGTGTGTCACAGAACCTGTCACACACCTCCTGCTTTGGTTTCCTGCTCCCGTATGTATTTCAGTGTCTCCAGACATTGAAATGATCATTTATTTCATTTCAGTGTCTGCGGACACTGAAATATTTATTTATTTATTTATTTATTTATTTGTTTATTTTTTTATTTTACATTTGTTGACCGGGTTAGTCTAACTGGATATATGTCCATTTTCAGTAGATGCCCGGGGAGAAAAGCTCCAAGCATGAAGAGTAACAAAGTTAACAATATATAGCAAAGACATGTATAATAACAGTACAGAGTTAGCATTGGTTAAAAAAAAATATAGTATTATAATTATAGACTATAGACATTATACTAAAAGTTTAACTAAAAAAAACAATTATACTAGACACAAAAGTGGGTATGAGCAAAACAGAGTAAAGTCCTTATATATTATCCTCTTACTATGGAAAAAAAAGAGCAGTAACTAGATTTGGAGGCCTAGGTTAGGTGAGTGGGGAAAGGGGTATGAGCAGGAGGGGAAAAGATTTCAGTCTGGGTTAGGACAAGGACAAAGCCACTGTGTTTTAAGATGTTCCTTAATATGTTTTTTGAATAGAGAAGTAGAAGCTAGGGTAGATAGTCCAGTTTTTACCTGTAGTGTTAGAGAAAAGTGAGTCACCAGCTTTGTTGTTAGATTTAATCGAGGAGACAAGGTGTTTATTAGCAGAACGTAGTGTAGCTAGATTTTTATATGGTGAAATCAGATTAGTGAGGATAGGGGTATTATTGGGGTGGTATAGGATCTTTTGAGTGATAAGTAACTGTTGACAGAGTATATAATTCTGCAGTTCTAGCCATCCTAGTTGTTTGAGGTTAAGGCAGTGGGGAGTTTTAAAGGGAGAGCATGTGATGAATCTAGCTATGCTATTATAACAGGTAGAAAGTTTGGAGATGTTGTTTTTTGATAGGTTAGTATATATAGAAGAGGCATAGAAAAGGGTAGAAATGAGGTGGGTCTGGGCAATAGTTTTCCTGGCTAAAGGGGTAAGGAAGGGTTTAATTCTATAGAGAGTACCAAGTTTTTTGTTAACAGACTTTATGGTGGAGTTAATATGGTCATCATAGTTAAGACGATTATCAATTATTACACCTAGTAGGCGGGTGGTAGTATCTGGGGTTATGTTGGTAGCATTGTTAGAGGTTATAGAGAAGAATGGATTGGGTGATTTATGAGTTGGAGTAAAAAGCAGTAGTTTTGTTTTTTTGGGATTAAGGAGGTTGAAATGTTACATAAACCAGTTTTCAACATTTTGGAAAACAGTTTGGGTGAGGGACTGGAGGGAGGCTATGTTCTTAGCAGTACAGATTAAGGCTGAGTCATCTGCATATTGAATGCAGGTAGCTTGAAGTATGTTCATGTGTAGGTCATTAATAAATAAGGAAAAAAGAAGGGGACCTAAGATAGAGCCTTGTGAGACTCTAGTATTTACTGGAAGTAATGAAGACAGATTGTTATCCCAAAGTACTGCTTGCTGTCTGTTTTTAAGATAACACCTAAACCATTGTAATGCTTGTGGATCAAAAGAATGGGACTTTACTTTGTCTAGAAGTAAGTTATGGTTAACCATATCAAAGGCTTTTGACAGTTCAATAAATAGTGCAGAGGAAAAGGAGTTATTGTTACGATTTTTATTTATAGAGTCAGTGAAGGATAGAAGGGCAGTTGTGCTGTGGAATGGTCTGAAGCCATGTTGGCAGTTGGCTAGTAGGTTATTTTGTAGTAGGTGGTTAAGTAGGTGTTTGTGAATACATTTTTCCATTATCTTAGCTAATGGGGAGAGTAAGGCAATAGGTCGAAAGTTAGAAAGCTCAGTAGAAGATCCACCTTTATGTAGAGGGATGATGTGGGATACTTTCCATATGGTAGGGATTTTGCCTTCAGAAATAGTTCTGTTAATAAGGATAGATATGGGGTAGTCTATAGCTTTTGCGGCAATTTGTAGGTATTCAGATGGGAGACGGTCAGCAGACGGGGTGCAAGGTTTCAGTTTTTTAAGTAGCTTATAGATAAGAGATGTAGGTACAGGTTGTATATGACAGGTAGAAAATGAAGTCTTGGAGGTATTTGGTGGGGAAGGGGGTAAAGAATTGGCTAGGGTTTGAATGGCTTCTGTAAAGTAGTTATTAAAGGCATCAGGGATCTGGTTGGAATTATTATGGTTGAAACCTGATGGGGCAGGAACAGTAGAGTGTCCTGGCTGAAGAAGTTTGTTTATCCCTGACCAAAATTTTTGGAGTTTGTTGACTGGTTTGTTGGAAGTGAAGGTAAAAGTCTTTTTTGTCTCTAAGAGTATCCTTCTTGGTGGCATTTCTTAACTGTTTAAAGAGGAGGTGATCAGATGGACATTTGGTAGCTCTCCATTTAGTCCGGATTTTGTTTCTGAGGAGCATCTTTTGCTTAGTTTGTTTTGTTAGCCATGGGGCAGATTTGGTTCTTATTCTAGTAGAGCTATAAGGTGCGTGGTAGTCTAGGATTTGAAGAAAGTTAGTGTTGAAGTAGGTCACAGCCTCATCAAGTTCAAGATGGGTCAGTGGTGACCAGTCACATGCTTGCAATTCATTCAGGAAGCTATCTGGATTAAATAATTTTTTAGAGCGGGAAGTTTTGAGATTATGAGTAGTTGAAGTATGGAGTTTTTGTCTAATAATGTAAGTAAGCATATGGTCGCTGATATTGTCGGGAAGGGTTCCTGGAGTATAATTGCTAGGGTGGTTATTAATAAGGATCCAGTCAAGAGTAGATTCTTTCCTGCTAGGTTTGTGGATTCTAGTAGGAGTGGTTATTAATTGAGAGAATCCAAGAGATTTATGTGGTTAGTAGGGTTCTGGGAACTGCAGGTGAACCAGTCTATGTTGAAGTCATCCAGTACAATGATCTTCTGGGGTAGTTGGGTAGAGAGGTAACTAAGTAAGTTTTCAAGAGTATTAGTATTATTACCAGAGGGAATATACATACAAATTAGGTAGATAGATTTGGAGTTGTTGATTTGGAGTTTGGTAGACAGCATTTCAGATTTGGCGTCTAATGATGGAAGCACATTAAAGGGGGAAACTTGGAGATTAGATTTATAGACAATGGCTATACCTCCACCTTTTTTGGTTTTGCGGTCACATCTAAGGATATTATAGCCTGGAGGGGTAATTTCCTGGTCTAGAGTAGATGGTTATAGCCAGGTTTCTGTAAGACATAGAATATCAAATGAGTGCAAACCAAGGAGTGTATGCAGGTGGGAAATTTTATTGTTAATACTTCTAATATTATGGCATAATCTATCTATCTAATATTATAATATCTAATATACTGGCATGATATTAGAGAAATTCTCTAATATTATGCCATATCTGGTGTAGAAAGTGCTGTATGGCACTTTCTGAGTGCAGGGAGCATATTCATAGTCCGTGCACTACTTAAACATGCCATCTACACTCGTTCATGGTTCGTGTCTGTTTAGCCTACACAGCAGTGCACCTTTATGAATATGCAAGGCACGCTGCTGTGGCTCCATAGACATGAACCACTCCATGCAGGAATAGCACTATTCCTGCTTGGAGTTTATTGAATCCACGGGTGAGTATTTCCTTGTTTTTTTTATTATTTATTAAACATATTTAAACCTTTCATTGTGGTTAACTTGTGTAGAGATAGTTAAGTTTTGAGATTATTTGCATATTTATTTGGTGGCACTATTTAGGCCACACCTAATAGCCTTGCTCTTGGTCAGACTACCATTTGTATTAATAGAAACATTACACGGTAAGATTTTGACACCCTTTGTTAAGGCCATTAAAGTAGCTGATAAGGAGTTGGCTGATAGCAGTGATAACAACCTTATGGTCTGGGCAAAAGGGGGTATAACTAGCCAACCTGTTACAGCCTTTCCCAGGTGTGTATGTATGTGTTTGTTTAAATCAAACTTCAAAGAGTGTGTGTGTCAGGTACTCGGGCAGGGACACAAAGCACTGGTTGGACAGAGAGGGTGCAAGAGGTCTTGGCTTGGCCACTCAGCTGAGATCTCAACTCTATAGCTGTGCCATTTGGGTGTCTTATTGGGAATCTGGAGAAAGAGGGAGAGACCAGCCCCAGACTGACTGTTTTCTCTGTGTACTCTTACAGGAAATTTTACTTGATGCAGACAGCTGCATCGGGAAATACTGTGTATGTAGCTGTCATTCTCTCAATCTATGTCCCCCACTGGTGCCAGTGATGAGGATTGAGGTTCCTTGATTACTGGTCCAGTGGTGGGTCATCCCATTTATTGGTTGGCAGTGGTGGGAATTCACATATTGGGATTCAGTGGTGTGGATATTGGACTTCTGTAGCCTGTAAAAAGTGGTCAGTAAAGAAGGTGTTTATACTCTCAAGCAGCGACAGAGTAGATATTCCGAGTTTCATATCACAATAGTTTTATTTTTTTTTTGTTAGCTTAGTTAGTCACGGAGAGCAGGCAAGGATGTCAGCAGAGGACTATGGCAAGCTGACAAGGAGCCAGTCAGCTGAGATGTGCCAAGACAAAGGACTGGTGCATGCCAACCTGACTAAAGCAGAAATGTTCGCAGACTTAGTCACAGCTGCAATCACAGACCAGCAACCAGGAGGACATCCAGACTGGCCTTGGGGATGTACAACTCTCAGAAAATGGACAGTTCAACTTTTCCAAAGAGGACTTAAAAATGTCTGGAGTTAAAGAGACTTGCACTGGAAGCTAAATAGTTGGAAATAGAATCAGCAGAGAGAATGCAGTGTTTAGAGGATGAAGAAAACGAGAAACTGAAGTGTTTTGAGGCTGAAGAAAATGAGAAACTGTGGCAGGAAATACAAATGGAATTAGAAGAAGCAGAGTGACTGAGATGTCTGGAAGCTGAAGAAAATGAGAGGCAGATGCAACATGAAAAGGAGATGCTGACTCTTTGCCAGGGTCATGGAGGATATAGTGAAGGAAATAACTGAACCCCAGAAGCAATAAAGGTCAGTAAATGTCTTCCTCAATTTACAAAGAGTAATAATTTTGATAGTTTTATTCATATGTTTGAAAGGGTATACAAACAATATAATGTTGACCAAGGGCTCTGGGTATGGTTCCTGACCCCCTTGCTCCATGTTAAAGCTGTAACTGCTATTTCTAAATTGTCTGATACTGATTGCTTAAATTATAATACTGTTAAAAAATTATTTATTAGAGTGTTTTAAGTTACCACCTGAAGCTTATAGAAAAATGTTTTGTGAGCATAGAAGCAAGACAGATGAAAGTGTGTGTGAATATATTGCTGAGTCAAGCACTTAATTTTATAGGTGGGTGAGTGGATGTCAGGTCACCACTTTTGAAGGGCTGGCAGAACTTTTGTTAAGGAAACAAGCCCTTAGCACCTTGTCTGAGGACATTAAACTCTAGTTGGCAGATAGGGAATGTATTACTGCAGATGAGTTGGGGGAAAATGGAGAACTATACCTAGCAAGCAGGGCATCATTGCACAGGAAAGAGATACCCAGTGCTGCACATGAGTCTAAGGGAACCCATGGTGGACAGCCTAAACCACCACAACAGAGTTCGCCAATAACAGCGGAAGCCACTAGTTCAAGTACACAGCCAGGATCAAGGGTTAAATGTTTTAAATGTAACCAATGGGGCCATGTAGCATATAGATGTCCATGGAGGCAAGGTTGGGAATAAAAGGGGGGAGAGCCAGTAAGTGTGAATGACAGAATGCCAGCAGTAAGTTGTCTGGAGACAATAAGAGTACCAAACTACCAGAAGAGGTTATATCCAATTTTAGCACATAGAAAACAGGCCACTGCTAAGAGTGACATAGCCTCTGACCTAACCATTGTGAAGCCTGCAATGGTTAAAGAGGAGCACTACTTGCTTGGGCAAATTACTCCAGTCAGAGCTTAAGGAGGGACCCCATTCCAAATATCTTTGGCTAGGGTTCACTTTTGCTTGGAGGGTGGAAAAGGAAGCAAGCAGGAAGCTGTGTTTGAGGATAACCTTACAGATGTCCTGATAGGGAATGATTTTGATGATGCAGTACCTTGTGTGCATGCAATTACATGCAGTCAGGCTTGGACACAAGCATGTGGGTCTGGTAGCCTGGGAGGGACCCAGACAGACCGCACACTTGAAGCAAGGACTGGTGAGGTGGCTACTTCAGGGAGGGAGTTACCCTGTAGCAGTAAGACTGAAGGTCAGCCACAGCTGCTTGTGGGTACTAATGTTCCCTTGGCCAGAATGACTGCAAGGGCAGAGGGGAGTAGTATTACTCAAGCTGACAGTAAGGCACCATTTTCAGAAGGTACCAGACTTCCTGTGGAAGGGGAGCTGGGAAGGCTTACAAAAAGATAGTTGAGACAGGCTCAGCTCTCAGATCCTAAATTACAGGGCTTGAGGGAGGTAGCCAGAGAGTTGCCTGCTTCTCAAGGAAAAGGGCAATCTGTATACTAGGACAAAGGGTTACCCTATAGAGAGTAGACCCCTGAGGGAGGGCTAGAGGTTGGGAAAATATAACAGTTGGTAGTGCCCAGAGCCCACCATTTGGCACTTCTAGCCATAGCCCATGATATTCCCTTTGCAGGTCATGCAGGCATAAAGTGTACAAAGAGATGTATTATCCAGAACTTTCATTGCCCTGGGATTTCCAGGGATGTAACAGGGTACTGCAGGGACTTTGAGCAGTGCCAAAAGGAAGGCAAGGCAAGAGACAAGGTCAAAGCTCCTTTGGTGCCTTTGCCTGTGATTGAAGAGCCATTTCAGATGGTAGCTATGGATATTGTGGGGCTTCTGAGTACCCCATATTCCACAGGAAAGAAGTATATCTTAGTGGTAGCAGATTATGCTAACAGATACCCGGAGGCAGTGTCTCTGTCCTCCATCAATGTAGAAAAGGTGACTAATGCTTTGTTAGAGATTCTCAGCAAGGTAGGTTTCCCAAAAGAAATACTGACTGACAGAGGTGCCAATGTCATGTCAGACCTGATGGCTTGTCTGTGGAAACACTGCAGGGTGAAGCATGTAAAGACCACCCCTACCATCCCCAGACTAAGGGTCTGAGGGAGAGGTCAATCTCTACACTAAAGACCATGCTACAGGCATTTGCAGACCAGTCTAAGAGAAAGTGGGACAAATATCTCCCCATCTGTTGTTTGCTTGCAGGGAAGTGACCCAAACATTCACATTGTTTTTACCCTTTGAGTTGCTGTATGGGGACAGGGTGAGGAACTGCTAGATTTGATTCACAATGAGTGGGAGGGGGAGTGTGAATCCCACAAGGAGTCTGTTGTAAAATATGTTCTAAACCTCAGGACAAGGCTCACAGAACTCATGGGCTTGGTCCAGGAGAACCTGGCAGAAGCCCAACAGCAGAAAAAGGTCTGTTATGGCAGGAATGCTCAAGCTAGAGAGTATGCTATGGGGCAGCAGGTTATGGCTCTCATTTCTGTCAGACACAACAAGCTGCAGGCAGCTTGGGAGGGACCTTTCAAAGTTGGAAGGAAGGTCAATAATGTTAACTGCATGGGAGAACTTCTAGGCAGGGGACAGGGGCACATATTCTACCATGTTAACATGCTGAAACCTTACCATGATAGGGAGGCCCTTGTGCTATGTGTTTGCACTAGAAGGCAGGAAGAGCCTGAGGGGGATCTATGACTACAAGGAGCCACCCACCAAATCCCAAATTACTATAGTGGAATGTAGGGTTTCAGGCATATGATTTGACTGTGCAACAATGTAATGGGGTCAGCAAAGCCAAGACAGCTGGGATGCCCAGAGAGGGAATGGAGTAAGGTATTTCCAGATAGGCGCATCCCTATCAAGCAACATTTCTAAAGAGTCACATGAAAATCTAGCTTGAGCCTTTGAGGTGGGGGTGTGACAAAGGGAGATAGTGGCAGCCCAGCTAGCTGGAATTTTCTAAATAATTATATGTCATTTGTGAATATCAACATGATGTATATAAGATGCTTGTATTGCAAATGTATTAGAACTGTATGTCATGTGTATATCAAACTGCTTGAAGGTATTTGTAAAGTGCTGTTTGAAATGTAACCACAGTGTACCCTACTGGAAATGAACAGAAATGTACATGCACTATAGTAACTGATTAATTATATATATTTAAGAGTGGAGACTGGGATACAGGAAGTTAACCTCAGTCTAGTAATTTTTAGAAAAATAGCTGAAATTAAATTACTTTATGGCTACCCAATAAAAGATTATATCTTTCAGTTTCAATGCAGCAAGCAGACACAATTTCAAAAGCTAGGGAACTTTCTGTATTGTGGAAGTGTTTTATTGGTTTATAACTTTCAACTTTTTACAAGTAGATGCTAAATGATACCAGCTGCCATCAATGGGTGTTTTGGGCCTGGGGACTAGAAGTCAGATGACAAGAAAGTATGTCATTCTGCAAGCTAGCCCAGAAGTAATATTTGAGATGTTAATTTCAGAGGTCTCTGAGAGACACAACATTCTGTATTCTGTCTTGGACCTGACAAAAAGATCCATTCACCACACATTTGCCTTGCTCTGTAAGTAAGTTTCTAGGGTAGACTAATTGCCATAGATTCAGTCAAACATATAGTGAAGCATAGTTTAGATGTCTTTCTTTCTTTATATGAGACTGTCCTACAATGCTGTTTTAAATATTTCCTGTGGTTTTGAACTCTGTCACTGTGAATGTATACTGATCATTTTTTTGTTCTTTTATTATATATTATTAAATGTAGTTAAACCTTTCATTGTGGTTAATTTCTGTAGAGATATTTAAGTTATGAGAGTATTTGCATATGTATTTGGTGACACTGTGTAGGCCACACCTAATAGCTTTGCTCTTGGTCAAACTACCATTTGTATTAATAGTAACATTACAGAGTAAGATTGCACACCCTTTGTTTAGGGCCTAAAAGATGCTGATAAGAAGTCAGCTGGTGGCAGTGATGACTACCTTATACTCTGGCCAAAAGGGGACATAGATAGTTAACCCATGCCAGCCTTTCCCAGGTGTGTGTGTGTGTGTGTGTGTGTGTGTGTGTGTGTGTGTGTGTGTGTGTGTGTGTGTGTGTTTGTATACATCAAACCTCAAAAAGTGTGAGTGTCAGCTACTTGGGCAGGGACACAAAGCACTGGTTGGACAGATAGGGTGCTGGAGGTCTTGGCTTGGCCACTAAGATCTCAAACTCTATAGCTGTGCCAGTGGGGAGTCTGAGTGAGTATCTGGAGATAGAGGGAGAAACCAACCCCGGGCTGACTGTAGTCTCTATGTGGTCCTAAGGGAAATTGCACTTGATACAGAGAGCCACATCTGGAAATACTGTGTGTGAACCTGTTATCCTCTCACTGTACATCCTCCACTATTGGCAGTGGTGAGGATTGAGGCTCCTTGATTACTGGTCCAATGGATGGTCATCACACTCACCACAGAAAATTGTTTAGTTTATTGTAGTCCTAACAGTTGATCATCTCTTTTTTTCTCTGGTGTTCACAAATATTTTAATACATTGTGAAATACATTAATACATATTATCATGTGTGGGAATATTTACCGTGTAGATTACCAGATATATCTTATCTTGTTGGTTCACAAGTAATACTTCTTATCAGTAAGCTTAGAATTTCAGTCTTTTTATTTTATCTACGTATGTACTGACACTCAAAATGTATTACTATAGCATTATTATTCCTTCCTCCCTCCTCCCCTTTCCTCATTTCCAATACCTGTTTTATATTTTTCATGGTCTGAAGGCAGAGAAATCCTATATTATTGTTACATTTTATTATCAAATATAAGGTATCATTTAAGGACTGTTTTTTATTAATTGCATGGCCTCTAGTTCAGCTATTTTGATCAATATTCTGAGGAATTTAAGACACATTTCTTCTGTGAATTTAAAAATAGGCAATAGAGGCAGTCATTAAAATATTTCTACAGCAAGGGGCTTTATTATATTTTAGGAATTTTTTAAACAATATGATTTGGTTGCTTCCAGAGTCTAGAGAAAGGGCACAGCAGAGAGACTGTACTATATATTTTTTTGTGAGCCATATGTCAATATCTCAGGGAAACCGTGCCTGAGCTCTGAGCCCTTAAACACCTGGTTATAGTTTCCTGTATGATGCTAGTGGGGATATCACTCAGTGTGTCACTCATTGCACAGTAGTAGACTGCAGAGTCAGAGAGCTGTGCTCTGGAGATAGTCAGCAATACTGTACTCTTGGACACATTGAAGTATGATGAGAAACGACCATTTCCTGCTTCAGTTTTAGCTGTGTTCACTTGAAAACCAAGGTGATTTAAAGGTCCATTTGCTTTTTGCTGGTACCAGTGCAGGAATGGTTGTCCTGCTGTTGTGAAATTGCAGGACAGAACAACATCTTTCTCTTCAGAAACACTTTGGCTGGTCTCTAATTGTGTTACTTCATCTCCATTAGTAATACCTGAATGAAACATTCAAGTAAAAAATTAGCAATGTGGTCCATTCATTTGTTTCATATTTAAATGGTAGTTGCCATATTTTTTTTCTGTTTAGTAATAACACTGTCTATTCACAAAAAGCATTTTGATGCATGGGTATACATATACTATCAATGATATTTGTACAATTATACAAACCATGACAGATGTTTTACACAACGCAAATATTTTATATAGGATTATGCTATAATGCTGTGATTAGACAGTGTTTCTAATACTTTATATCTTTAGAGCTATTTTATACTACTTCCCAGTTTCATGTTTAATATTATCATACTGCATATGCCAGCAAAGTACACGTCTGTATTATGTTACATACCTTGGTTGTGCATGAAACAAGTCCGTATATATATATATATATATATATATATATATATATATATATATATATATATATATATATCACACCATGTACCCAGTCAGCAAACAGTAAATTATTAAATAAATAGTCAATACTATATCAAGCAAAGTGTTCCTTTTTACTGTGTTTTAACATAGTAATGTGCAAAATTATAATCGTATGGAACTCACCCAGCAGTAGAAATATAAGACAGATGTTATATCTTGAACTTACAACAATGCAGAATTTTAAAAGTCCAGCACAGAACTTGATCATATTTATGAAAAGTCTGCTTCACGGCTGTGTTGAGACAATAAAAATTCCTGTTCTGTTTATTATACTGACAGCTTTTGAACAGACTCCCGTATATATAGTAAACTAAAGAAACCACATTACTGATTTCCGTTCAAGATGCAACATGCTTTAGCCTGCCCACTTTAAACATGTGCCGCCCAGAAAAATATCAGTCTCTGCATACATACAGCTGTGAGGTGAAGGGGTGGAGCTATGTGTATGTGATGTCATCAAGCTGGTTAATGAAAATAATTACTTAAGCAGAGTAATGTGGTGCACAAATGTTGATCCGTGCCATTGAATGTAGGCATCCTGCTAGCCAAACTTCTAATCAAACTCTCAAGGATAATTTACCTTAGAAATTGTCACATTCATTTCAAAGAAAGCTTCAACTAGGTTAATTTTAAGCAGTTTGTTTCTCTCATCAATGGCATATAGGCATTAGTTGCAGTTGCTAGCCCTTATTATGTTCATCAGTTATCACATCATAGGAACTGAAAGTAAGTAATTTCTCATAATGGGGGAACATCAAGCTGAAGGGGAGATTGGATTTTACTAAGGTACCTACTTCTTTCCACAAATCCAGGACAACAAAAAAGCTCCACAGATCCCAACTCAGTGTGTTTTGGTTATAGTCACAATGGAGACTGGACAGGTCAGGGTAGGGTTATAGCAATGTTATCATCTTTTCAGATGCTTTCACCTGGCCATTTCTTATGGAAACATTTTATTCTTTCAATGTACTAAGTGAAATGAATGAAATCTTATAGCAATATAAAATGATTTAGTGAGTTTTAAAAATGCAAGTTGTTTAGCTGTCATTGCCTTGAGACATCTATTGTTTTGGCATTCCCACTGTTCCTCAGTATATTTGCTGTGATTTTCTTGGTGACACTTTAGGTTACCTTTAGCCACTTACCTCTATAAGATAAAAGTGCTGAATGCTGCATTGTTCTGTTCCCCTACTAGAATGTGGGGGAGTAAAAAGATGTGGTCAAGTGGGGTCATAAATAAATGATGGTATGCACAGATGGACGTTAATTTGAGAGTGCAAATGTTTGTTACACACTAGAATAACCTACAACAAACTAGAGAAGCTAGATTCAAACCTAAGGTATTCACATATGTCTACATCCTAGTCATGCTACCTGCTTAGCTATTTGTTCTACAAAATGTCACAGCTCAGCCCCTTTGCCAGCTGATTAAATGGCAATGCCATCCTACTTTTCTTTAATTTGAGAATGCAAATGTTTGTCGCACACTAGAATAACCTACAACAAACTAGGGGAAGCTAGATTCAAACCTAAGGCATTCACATACATGTCCACATCAGAGTCCTGAATGCTACCTGTACAACTACTTATTCTACAATACGTCACAGCTCAGTCCCTTTGCCAGCTGATTAAATGGCAGTGCCATCCTACTTTCCATTATTGGTTTCCACAGAGATGTACTAGTTGACCAAAGTCTTAATTTCATAGGTCTGATTACTAAGCTTATGACCTACTTACCTTCACAGGTTCATGGATAAACACTAGGTTGTCAGTTAGCAAAGTATTACAAGTGTAGTCAATAACCAGTGGTTAGAATCAAACCATGTACATTGTATTTCTGAGAAAAGATCCATTCCTCCAAATCAAAGAAATTAATGCAGCATGCTTAGGTCAGGGAAGTTTTAATAAACTCTGCTGAATCTGAAAGGTATTTATTCTACCCACAAAGTATGTAGAAATCCTAAGTCACATAACTTTGTACAGACCTAAATTATATCTCTGCAAGAAATAGACATGTCTGAAAGGAAATATTTCACACATATTACTGGTCTGCCTTGAAGATTCTATGCAGCTAAATATAATGTTAAGATGGAAGGCTTAGCCATACTTCTCAAATATGCCTCTTTACAAGGAATGTTTCTAATTCTGAGTCTTAAAAAGTTCATAATCCTCAATTTTTTCATGCTGAAAGGGTCTGTCACACATTCAGTATTAAGAATCTTTAAATGATATTCATAGTAAATAATAATGAATCATAGTAATTCAACAAAATAACTTTTTATAAGTATAAATTAACACATTTTAATCATCCTATGAGCTTCCTAGTTGAGGTTGGAAAGTTGTTATTAAATGTACCACAGTTTGCCCAGTTGTTGGACATTATGAGAGGAAGTGTTCCCCATTATGGAGACAGAAGGTTGTGATCACCATAAAGAAAATGGCTGTTATTCAGGGAAGCTGCTACAAAATGGGATATTCTGAATGAGAAGACCAAAAGTTAAATGTGCAGTGTTAGTTGCTGATGAAGTTAGTAAAATTAGAGGATGCTTAGCAGTGGTTGCTGCAGTCATCAAATGAGAGAACTAAAGGCAGGATATAGTCATTATGGGAATTTTCAGAGGCTGTACAGATAATCCAGATGTGTGAGCCAGTCAAGTGTGAGAGGGTGCATATAGTGTTACTAACATTGGAACACCTGTTAAGCGTTATATAATATGTCAGGATAATATTTGATGTAGAAGCATCTAGTTTTTTAGTTTCTTTAAAAAGATACACATGTACACATTCTGTGGGATTCAGCAAACTTCTGTGCAAGAATAGCTTATTCTTACACGGAAGTGACCATTCCCATGCAGCATGGCAGTGCACCATGCATATGTAATGGTCGCGAGAATGTCCATGAAATACCTCTCAACCTCTTAGAGTGTAAGAAATCTGGAGAAAGGAAATAAATGTCTGGCTCACATACTTAAGTTGATAGAACAGGTTATCCATTAGCATGAATGTGCTGAAGGGTATGAAGTGTAAAAAGCAAATATCTGTCACTAATTACTAACTGCAATCTTTAATGATTTGCCCCTAATCTGCCTGAAAGCCATAATTCTATGAAAATGGACCAAACATACAAGGTAAATATCTGGGCAGTGTGTGACAATCTGTACAGTTGAGAGATATGGCGGACACTGTGAGCATCCAAGGAACATACCTCAAATGCAAAGCCTGCCATGTCATCACCATTATAAAATCACAGCACCCTCCTGATAATGTTGCAAAAATCATTGTGCATACCCCTACAGTACAAAAATAAAACACAACAGTTTAACTTTTTTTTTCAGTCTGCAATAAAGTTTAAGCTTATCTAAGTGGGTGTGCACATCGCGCAGCTCTGTTTAGCCTAGCTTACAAATCATAAGGAGCTAAATAGGTATATACTCCATAATACAGCAATGTGGAAATAGTAAAGTGGTTAGAACATTAGCCTTGTAAATAATAATTCCCGGTTCAATCCCCAATAAAGCCAGTTTATATTTTACATATGAAAGCAGTACATAATTTATTTTTTTAATAATTAGGTAGTAAAGAACATATTTGTTAACCAGAGTAGTGTAGTAGGTCCAGATGTGAGGTGTGAGTATAATAAAGTTGTGAAACCCTCATATAAACACAAGTGTCCCATACAGTTTAGTCACACAAGAATAAATGTAATGAAAGCAAATTGGGGGATGTCAGGGAAGGTAAACAAATTTATAATATGTCAGGAATGATGAATTAATCCCATACAGCCCATAAAATAAAACATAAGCAATGCTAAACATTGCACAGATATGCTGACCAGGTGTAAGCATTGTGTAAATATGAATGCTAAGCAATAAGTAGCCCAGCTAAGTGGATTTGCTTATTACTCAGCAGTGCTGAACCTGCCCCTTTAAGCACTGCCAACCTTAGCTAAGCAGGTTTGCCCGTAGCTTAGTTCAGCATTTTCAAAACCATCCAATCATGGCAAAGGGTGGGAAATTGGCCATATTTAAACTGTGCAGGCAGGAATACAGCTCACAACTGGTTGTTAGCTCTCCACTGTAGGCAGTATGGCAGGTGTTGGAGAGGGCATGCGTTTTCGGGTGCAGTGCTAGGGCATACAGGAGTCCAAAGTCATGGTTGGACTCCTTGTAAAAAAACATGATGCGAGACTGCTGCAGGACCAGTACCAGGTTGTGTTAACCATTGTTTTCCACACTGTGCTACGTGAAAAGATATGTATAGGAATGTATGTATAAGAATGTTGTACTTATAAGGTCAGATTGTACAACATAGAGAGAATGAGAAAGAAATCATTCAAGGAAAAGCCAGAAGTTTCTCAATAGTTCCTTCTGATGAATCATCCACTTGTTATATTTTTAGCAGAAACAGCCATGTTTCAAATCTCAGGAGTGGTAGAAAGCTGTATGCATAATTTCAACTAGGATTTTGTGAAAAGGTGTAGAAACAGTCAGGTACTGTTAAATATTCCCTCCACAGGTCTTCCAGGTAAGAGAAGGTACAAAGTAGCTATAAGAAGGCTGTAGTTATACTGTGTCCAACACCCATGGTCCAACCCAAAGGCTGAAAATGACAGGAAGATAAGTACATACACCAAGTGGTCTCCCCAAGAAATATTCAAAAGTGTCATGATGTCACAGCAACCTGTCCCTGCTAACAATCAGGGTGACCGATAGAAATCAAGGCAGAGTGTGTCAGTTGCGCGCACGCACACACACACACACACACACACACACACACACACACACACACACACACACACACACACACACACACACACACACTGTATGAGTGCACATATGTAACCCTGACTATCTGAATATGGGTAGGAGCAGTCATGTAGTATTAACAAACATTCCCTCCACAGGTCTTCCAGGTAAGAAAAAGTATAAAGTAGTTATAAGAAGGCTGTAATTATACTGTGTACAAACATACCACTGCTCAACCCAACACAATAGTTACTGTAATAATACCTGTAGAGTAATGAGTAAAGCAATGATAATTAAAGCTGTGAACACTGCAAGAATCTACATTTGTTAACTGACATCTCTCTCTCTCTCCACCTTAGCTTCACCAATAATCTAAACACATAAATGAATGGTTATGTTTTCCACCAAACCTACGGTTGGGACATGTGTCCTGTTGTTCTACAAATGTTAAAATTCATTCCAATTAATGTTCCCTGTTCATATACTATCACTGGTGCCCTGTTGCTATCAATGTAACCTGCATGCCAGCATAATGCCCACTGTGGTTTCATACATGCATGTGTGCTGTTTGCTATGCAAATGTTCCAAATCTGTTGTTTTGGGTTAATGGGAATACTCATGCTTGCTGTTATAACTAATCCTGGAATGTGTTTACCATTACTAACCAACATATGCTCAAAAACTGCAACACCATAGCACGTCACGGAAGGCCAGTCCCAGTGGATCTGCCTCTCCTGCCTCACCTGACCATCGCACTGGACCCTAGCATGTCTGGGACCCTCCCCGGGACCTTCTCGTCTGCTGGTCTTGCACCACCTTCAGGTGGAACTGCCTCAGGGGATGGGGCTCATCCCTCCCCCAGGCACAAGCATGGACAGGATCCTGTCGCCCAAAGCCAGGTCCAGGGTCTGGTGTGTAGCAAACTCTGCAAGGAATTTGGAGATCTGCTATACCAGCTTGAGGGCCGTGTGGTGCAATTAGAAGGTCAGCCTGCCCTTCCTGCTCAGACCCCAGTGCAGCCACCTTCAGGGCCGTGAAGGTGTAGTGGTGACTGCCCATGGGTGGGGACCTCAGTCCTACTGTATCCATTTGGGGGCTCATGGGCTTCCGATTACCAAACACCCCTCCCTGTTCAATGTGTTTACCCCCACATGTGTCATATACTGCCCCTGTATGCTGTCTTGTCCATCTTGTCTGTCTTCCTACCCAACCTACCTCCCCAAATATACTTACTATCGTTCCCCAACATCCCACTCTCACCTCAAAAAAAAAGGCAATCTGTTCCCAAAAAAAAATGTTGCCCCATACATGGTTGTCAATTTCACACGTGTCCACTGGACACATGTAATGTTTTCTAATTGACTTCACAAGACATTATTGTTGTACTCACCCCTCTCTCTCAGGGGTTTGAGTGTCCAAATTTACCTACAAATTCAGTATATATGCACAGCTGTTACTGTAGAAGAAATGGACAGCCATGGATCTTCTCTACATCCATCCTGCACATCCCTACCTATCTTTCATATTGATTTACCCTCTTTGTGCCCCCTTTTTCACCAATTTCCTATCACCCCTTTTTCTTTTCTTTTAAAGAAATTAGTACAGAGGTAAGCAGGAGTAAGCAGTAGTAAGTGGGACTAAGTCTATTTGCATAGTGCTAAGCGATGCCTACACAGACTAAGCACTTTTAAGGCTGTCTGTAAGCATATTTAACCAGAAGTTAGCATTGCTTACCGCTGAGCAAGCCTGTGCAGACCCACTTACAACTGCTTAAAAGTGCCTTAATCAATCCGTATCCAACAGCCGTTGTTCTGCCCAGCAAAAAAATAATCAGCCTTAGCAAGTGTTGAACCCAGGACCCTGAAAACCATAGCCACAGGATGCTGCCACTAAGCCATCTGAGCTGCAAATATCGCTGATGTTTATTCAAACATATGCAGCACAGTTATTCAACAGTAGGGAAATGTGTATGTGTGTGTGTGTGTGTGTGTGTGTGTGTGTGTGTGTGTGTGTGTGTATATATATATATATATATATATATACATATATATACACACAACACACACACACATATATATATATATATATAGATAGATAGATATATATATGTGTGTATATGTGTGTGTAGTGCAGTCGGACATCTGATCCACACTGTGAATCTTGTACTGCAACAAATCTGAGCAAAGGCTGTCTAAATGGGGGAGAAGGTATCCAAACTACAGACCTCTTCCCAATTATTGCCCTCATTCCTTCCTCCCCAGAAAAACTGTTCTGCCTTACAACAAAATAATAAGGCCTGCTAAGTATTGAACCCAGGGCCCTGTAAACTACAATTAAAGCCATGTACCATTACACCATCTGAGCCCATAACATAGTGATGACATTTCAAACATCAGTTAGTACAGTCATTCAACAGTAGGGAAAGGAGTCTGTAGAATCAGTCAGGTACTGTATATAGTCATGTATATATGTATAGAGAAGCATATATGTGGACACATCTATAGATAACATATATATATATATATATATATATATATATATATATATATATATGTATATATATATATATATATATATATATATATATACACCCACATTTATATCCACATATATGCATGCATACATATATATTGAAAGGTCAATAAATACATACATATATACATAAATATATGTATATGTATACAGAAATATACAGAAATATATGACAGCTACAAACACATGCAATCAGAGGGTCATGCTGCTGCAGACTAGAAGTGTAAATCAGAAAATTCACTCACTGGAAGTATCCCTTAAAATGGGGATCAATGACATATGTGCTGTAACAGAGACCTGGTTAAAGGAAGCACCCCTGCACTACTAGCCTATAACTCATTCCACCACTGTTGGCTGTAGAACCTGGACTGAAGCTCCAAAGATGGTGGTATTTTCATATTTATTAAGGATGCACACATCCAAAGTGGTAGACCAGCATTATGCATTACAGATCCTGCAGGTGTAGCTAACATTGGGTAAGACAGGGGTTTAGGTTGCAGCCTGCTATAGTTCCCCAAACATGTCCCAAGACTCCCATTCCATATCCCTAAACACCCTGGAGAATATTAGGCTCCAACCTAACACTCTCATACTAGCACAAAATAAACCTGTAACTGCTGAAGGTGCACTATTACAAAGAGCAAAATCCAAAGAGAAAAGCAGTAACACCACCACAGATGACTGGCAAACCTGTTAAAATCCAACAAAAAAGATGAACACAAATCTTTTACTGAAAACTTGAAACATAAAATGTGGCAAGACAAAATAAAACCCCTTTCAAACGATATGTGCTTTTGGAAATGCCTTCTTCAGATTTTGTCTTGCCATGTTTTATGTCTCAAGTTTTCAGTAAAAAATTTGTGTTCATCTTTTTTGTTGGACTTTAACAGGTTTACCAGTCGTCTGTGGTGGTGTCACTGCTTTTCTCTTTGGATAACACTCTCATACTGGTTGACTTCAACTACCCCACCATTAACTGGGAAAGATACTCATGCACTGATGCACATGCCCATCACATCGACCTGGTCCTTCCTAACATGGGCGACTGTTGCTATACACCAATAGTCAACTCCTACCTTGTTATATCTGAACACAAATTAATCACCTTTGGAAATCCACAGCCTCCCCACCTCCACCCCCTGCACAGGTAACCACCATGAAAAGCCTTTCCAAAGCTAACTATGGCCTCCTAAAATCAGTGGTGGCTAACCTCACAGCAGTCATGCAAATGGAGACTAGTTGCATGACAGTTGAATCAAAGAACAATGCACTATGAACATGTACACAAATGCATGGATACTGCCATACTCAATACAACCAGGACCCCATCTCCAAAAAAAAGAAGCTGATCCGGTGTTCCCTTGCCATAAATAAACTGTACAACAGAAGGAGGGAACCAATATGGAATAAGGTGAAGTCCCAAGACTGGAAATAAACCCTTAAGAGCCTCAATTAAAAGTTGAGATCCCTCATCAAATACCACAAAGTTAGCTGTGAGGACAGAATTGGAGCACATAATAAAGACAACCACAAGGCCTCATACAGTTATGTAAAGAAACTCCATGGCAATGCCAACATTTCATCTGAGCTACTACACAATGGTACCTCCTAGACAGAACCAACAAATAATGCCAATATACTGGCTGACATCTTGAGTGCAAACTTTAACCCCCCCAAAGGACCAATCGCAATACCAGTACACTGCTAGGCACCCAGTATTACTGCAGCAGAGGTTAAAACACCACTGTCCATGGCCAAGAATACAGCTTCTATGGAACCTGACAATATCCCTGGCTGTGTTCTACATGAACTACAGAGTGAACTGGCACCTCACCTGTGTGCCCTGCCCAAGCACAGCTTCATCTCGGGCTTTGTCCCTACTGAATTGTGCACTGCTTCAGTCACCCCTCTCCACAAATGAGGTGCGACTACAGACCCTGGGAAATACTGCCCCAACTGCCTGACAAGTCTGTTATGTGAAGCTATGGACTACATCATCATGCACCTAATAAACAGGGATATGGGAATCTGCAGACTTAGGATCCCACACAATTTACTTTTGTGAAGGGTAGGTCATACGTGGTTATTCAACCTGCAACTTCTACTTGAGTCTATTACTGAAAATGTGAAAAAGGACTATGCAAGACTTAAAGAAGTGACTTCTAATTTGAATTTTGCCAACAAAATGTATTTAATTCAAGATAATTTAATTAAACTCAATGATACTTTAAGCCAAAGAAAAGTCAAAAAATTCTTGAGTGAAAAGAATAACTATGCAGGGGGTATGGCCTCAGCATATGGGTTGAAACTGCATAGTGCAAATATAGCTAGTATGATGATGGAAGACACTACTCTAAGAAATGAGAAGGAAACAAATTCACTAAGAAGGTCAGAGAGACTACATAGCAAGCCTGGAAATCAGGGGGCTACAAGCTTAAACGAGACAGCAAAAGTGAGTGAGAAACAATATGTTTCAGCAACACAAAATGCTGAACAAGTAGTCAGACCCAAAGGGAAGGGGGCAAATGCCTGCACCAACTCAGCTTACATTAAGGAAATAGTTACCCATCACAACAACGAATGCCAACAAGTGGTCAAAGTATATCAGAGGGTTAATAACCAGGAGAGAACATGGGCTCAAAAACAGCAAGCAGCAGAAATGGAAGGTTCAAAATTTACAACAAGCAATCAAAAAATGGATATGGACAAGTGAACCTCAACAAGAGACATTGGAAAAAAATAAATTAACCAAGGATGACATAGGTAATGTAAACTTTAAAATAGTTAACCTATCTAATTATGAATTATCCAAAGAGGAATGTTGTGTACTAAGTAAAGGCTGGAATTTTGCTCCAGCTCAGAGACCAGACAAATTAGTTACTGTAAATGAACTAAGAGACTATTTTAGAAGCCTGAATTTTGACATAATGTTTAACAAACACAGCGAAGTGAAAAGTGAATTTTATAAGCCTGGTTATTTTAACCCACCATTATGTAAGGAGTTAGAAATGTTTTCAAATGTATGTGAAGCACAAATAGTTGAAACGTTGGACAATAAAGCTGGATATAAGTATTACAACTTGACTAAAAATTAGAAAGAATGTTTTGAGAAATTATATAAAAATGAAGAAGTACTGATATTTAAGGCTGATAAAGAGGGATATTTGGTAGAACTAGATAGGGGAGAATATGAGTATAAAATGAGAGAGTTGTTAAAAGACAAAAAAAATTATAAAAAGTGACATTTTCAGATGTAAAAAAGGGATATGCTCTTATAGATTCCTGTATAGAAGAATGGTTCTGCACTGGCAGAATAGATGAAAAAACAAGAAAGAATCTAACTAATACTAACCCAAAAGTAAGATCCACAAACACTTAGAAGACCCCCACTAAGGCCTATTGTTGCAAGTGCTAAAAGTAAGAAGGGCTATCTGTTTTTGTGGACAAAATGTTACAAAAAGTGGTACCTAAAAACATTACATATATAAGAGATAGCTTTGACTTCTGAGTAAAATTGAGACTGTAGTTGTGAATGAAACTGACGTGTTAGTTACACTGTTTATTAATTCCCTCTATACTATGATTCCTAATATAGATGGTATGGAAACAGTCAGAATTGAACTTTTAAGATCTAGAATGTTCTCTTCTGATATGGTAGGATTGCTTATAGAAATGATTGATCTGGTATTAAGTTACAACTATTTGGAGTTATATGAACAACTGAATGTTTAAATTAACGGACTGGCTATGGGAGTAGCTTTAGCTCCCAGTTATGCCAATGTATTCATGCAAGGTTGGGAGACAGATAACATCATCAGTAGTGAATATAATGAATATATATTAAAGATGGTTCGCTTTATTGATTATGTCTTTTTAATTTGGAGAGGGCCTATTGATATCTTGAATGAGTTCCTGAAATATATTAATAATGTATGTTCATATCTTAAATTTACTCATAATTATAACATGCACAGAATTAACTATTTAGATCTTACTATTTATAAGGAAGACAATAGGTTAATATCTAAGATTTATAAGAAAGATTTTCAGAATAACATGTACTTACATTATTCTAGTCTCCATCCCAAGAAACCTAAATCTAACATTGTTAAAGGCCAGTTAAAAAGGATAACCAGTCTTACTAAAGATGGTAATGTTTTCATACAAGAAGCTGAATATTTCCGTAAAAGAATGGAATGTAGAGGGTATCCTAACAAGGATATGAATTTGTTAGAAAAATAAATAGATGAAAGAAAAGTATTTAAATGTGATAGTATAAAAAGAAGAGAATATATGCATAAGACAGCACTAGCAGTGCAAAATAGTGTTGATTCTAAAGCTATAGTAGAAATTGGGGTATTTTTAAAGCTAATAATGAAATTATTAAAAAGATAGGTACAGGGCTCAGGTTTGTACAAAAGAGAGCTAAAAATTGTAAAGAATTATTTCAGAGTAAACTGAAAAGAAAAATACAAGTTGAAGGTAAAAAAGGAGTGAATAAGTGTTTCAGCTGTAACATGTGCAATTATTTGTATACTGACCCTAGTGAAATTGAAGTGGGAAACTATGTAGTCAGAATACCAGGAAGCTTTTCATGTAAGAGTAAAAATATAGTTTATTTATTAATGTGCATGGATTGTCATGTTTTTATGTGGGAAGAACTATCAGGGAGCTCAACAGAAGAATTTATGTGCATAAGTATGCTATTGCCAATAAAGATGAAAAGAATGCTGTGTGTAAACACTATAAAGAAAATAAATGCAAAGTTAACTTTAAATGTTTAGTATTAGAAGCACTGAGTAACACCAATAATATTATTAACATAGAGGAAGAACTGGGATGGCTAGAGTACTGTTGGCAAATTAAATTAAATGCATATTTTACCCTGTTCTCAATAATAGAGAGGAATTTATGTACTTAAAAGAAAGGTGTTAAAACACTGACTTTTTTTAGAATTTTTGTAGAAGTTTTATTTCTCTTTAATTTAGCCTATTTTATCATGTGACTAGGCTTTTTCTTTAATTTAGCCTATTTTATCATGTGACTAGGCTTTTTCTTTAATTTAGCCTATTTTATCATGTGACTAGGCTTTTTCTTTAATTTATCCTATTTTATCATGTGACTAGGCTTCTTAAGTTAGATTGGATGTTGTTGAGTGATGTATCCCAAGAATGGGTATTTAATGTATGTAATGAACAATGAATTTTAGTCTGAAGAAGTCTCTGAGAGTGAAGGGAGACGAAAGTGCTAACTGAAGTCATTGTCTTGTTAATAAAGTGCCGGTAATCCTACAGATACTGTAATTTATTTTTTATTCTGTCATTCAACCTGGTAAACTTCTTGGGATCAGTCACCTGAGCTGTGGATGAAGGCATGGCGCCACATACACAAGAGACAAGGCACCAAGAGATACCGGGAGCAAGGCAACATTGGATTTCATGAACAACATCAACCACAACACTATAAGTGAGGTAAATTGTAAATCTCCCTGTTGCAATGTTTCAAGTGGCTATGTTGTGAATTTATCCGGACATTTTCTTTCTGAGACTGAATTTGCTGTGTTAAACTGGGGTTTAAAATTTATACCTATGGTTCTTCCATGGTTGCATGAACTGAAATGTGATCTTTTTAAATTCTGCAGGAAGATACATTTGAAATATTATTTTAGAGATGTAAATGATGAGGTTAAAGAAAATGTTTTAGATAGCACTAACACTTTAAATGACAGTTTCTATTTATGTGATACTTATATTGAGTCTAATGCTTACTGTTTCATTGTTACAGGTCATAGTAAATACAATAGCACATTCATTCCACCTGTTTTAAATGAAGATATTATACATTTCTCTGAAATGCTTAATTTTGCTGTGAATAATGAATATTATAATTTAAAAAAGAAATGTATAACATTAATTACAATTTAACATTATTAGAATGGAAGTCACTGAAAGCATTAAGTAACAGAAGTGATTTAATTTTTAAGCTGGCTGACAAAGGCAATAAGCTGGTGATCATGTCTTACATCCAATATTTAGCTATGTGCCAGGAGCATTTGATGGATACTAATGTTTATGAAAAAGTTGATAACCTTATGTAGGAAAATGCATTAAAGGAGTATGAAAATTTGTTGCACAAGGGCTATAGACTAGGCTATTTTTCTGAGGAAGACATAAAAAAAAGTTTAATGCAGAAAATTGTAAAATGGCCCACTTC
>NC_056750.1:228544945-228732445 GCF_019279795.1 Protopterus annectens
GTGCTAACTTTACCCCCCTCTCACCCCCTAAAGGGCCCATATCTATACAGGACGAATGCAAAGTCCCTGTAATCACATCTATGCAGGTAAAAGCTGCACTCTCTAAAACCAAAAACACAGCATCCATGGGAACAGACAACATCCCAGGCTGCATTTTACATGAACATCAGAATGAACTGGCTACCCACCTAAGCACCATGTTCAATCATAGTCTCATGTCAGGCTTTGTGTCCACTGAATGGTGCACAGCAACAGTTATTCCATTCCAAAGGGGGGGGGGGCACCACTGATCCTGGGAACTATCACCCTATTAGCCTGACAAGCCTGGTCTGCAAGGCCATGGAACGTATCATCATGGAACTCATACACAAAGACACTGATAACCTCTAAACTCTGGACCCCACCCAGTTCGGGTTTGTGAAAGGCAGATCATGCCTTCTAAACCTGATTAACTTCTTTGAGGCAGTCACCAAAGCTGTAGATGAGGGTAAGGTGATTCACACAGCCTATCTTGAACTTGCCAAGGCTTTCAACACCATCCCCCATTCTGGAATTATAGCTTAACTCACTAAACTAGGTATAAATCCCTACATCACAAGATGGGTTGCCAAATGGCTCATAGAAAGAACCCACACTGTAAAGGTTGCAGACTCTAAATCTGACTTCAAACCAGTGATAAGTGGAGTACCACAGGGTTCAGTCCTAGGACCTCTCCTGTTTGGTATCTACCTCTCTGAAGTAAAGGCTTTCACAGAAGGCCTCTGGCTAATGAAGTTCACATATGACTGCAAACTAGGAGCCATAGTCGAGTCCCAAATGATGTGTACGTCCTACAGAAGGTGCTCACTGAGACAGATGCCTTGTGTCAGAGGCATGGCCTCAAGCTCATGCCAAAAAGTGCATTGCCATCCTCTTTGGTAAAAACTCCATACCCATGAACTACCACATAAACAGCAGTCTACTTAACACCGAATGTGTGATAAGAGACCTTGGGACCCAGCTGGACAGTAGCCTCTCCTTTGATAATCACATCACCACAGTAGTCAGGAAATCCTTCTATGTGGCATAACTCATCACAAAATGGTTCTCATCCAAGAAAAAAGAGGTCATTGTTCCCCTCTACTCTGCACTCATTAGACCCATTGTAGAGTACAACGCCCCTTTTGGAATGTACCTCACAAGACATCTGCAGCAGCTGGATAGGGCACAGAAGTACCTCACAAAGAGGATTGCTGTCCTTAAAAAGATGTCCTACATTGACCATCTCAAAAAACTCCAGCTTTACTCTGTAGCATATCGCCTACTCCGAGGAGATCTCTGCCTAACATATAAAGCTATGTTAAACCCAGAGCTGTTGGACATGCTACACCTAAAGAAATCCCAATCCCTTCAAGCTATATGCTCTAGGGACCTAAACCTTGTCACCACAATAAACAGGACATACTGGAGGGATAGATTTATGTTCCAAAGACTTCCTATACTCTGGAACATGCTACCCATCTATGCCAAGCAAAGTTCCTGATTAGCACTCTTCAAGAAAAATCTTGATGAGTGGATGGAAAATAAGAAATACACCCCGGGGATCACTTCTGTGGCTCTGCTTGATTGGGGAACAAGAAATTAACTTTCTTGGGTGGTGTAAGCCAGGGAATCTTGTTGGCTAGGCTTACTTATGCCCTTGGGCTGATAGCCTAGTACCTACCTATGAACCTATGAACCTATATATAAATATGCCCATAACATGTAGTGGAGTCATACCTCAGCACCATAACTCTCAACCTCTTAGTGCAAGGGGACATAATGTAAGTATTGCAGTTATAAATGTAGAATGCTGCTACAGTAACAGCATTTGTGTCAGCATACATGTTCTGAAGGAAGGCAGTTCTGAAACTGAAATGTACACCATCAGTTACTGACAGACATCATGAAATCATCGTAGTGAAGTACCACACAAATCACAGTAATGATTCTGTGGAATACAGCAGAAATATGAGCAATACACCTGGACAGTCTGAAACAATCTGGTTAGTCAAGAGGTATACACAGAACTCCTTAGTGCAAGAAATGTGGACCAAGCCTGACAAAGGGGATGTTTAAAGCCATGAAAATGGGGATATATCCCAAATACTGGAGTAGATAAGCTCACACAGTTGAGGCAATCACACCCTCCTGTCTGTCCTAACATATATTAACTGGAAGAGCACAAGTCTTAAGCCCACGTACTTCACACTAGTTACTGACATATATCTTCACAGCAGCCCACTGCTTTGTCAGAAATACACAACACTTATGGTGGCCAGGCAACAGTACAGCTGACAAATATCTGTACATAACATTACACTAGGGAAAATACACTGAGCTACTAGGCATGTCACCAAGCACTGTCTAAACTACAGGCAGACTGCCACAACACTAACCCAATTTTCCTATGGGGGGAATACACATGTAATTGCAAATATAGCAGGCAATATAGGGATGTAACAGCACAAAGTAACAGACACCAGTGTGAAAATGCATACCCAGAACCAATCTCAACACAGTCACAGTCACATAATGGTAAGCCTAAGTAATAGTACAATATATGGACTGTGTGAACAACAGTCATCATGTTTGCCACTCACACACTACCCTTACATATACTGGCCCTATTCACAATATAGTCTGATGCCTGACTGTGGTATGGGACATGTCTCAGTCTGGCCCTACAAACATATAAGCTGATAGGGTACCAGAAACTGGAGCAGCATGCAACATCAGATAGAAAAGGACCAAGGACACTGACATCTACCAACTATGTACACAGGCCATATAACATATTCACAATACACTGCTACACAATACTGACACTGTCAACAATCGCCATAAGTACACAGTCATCACTACTGTACAGACTACAACAGAATGTCCAGATTTTGTCCTCAAATATAAGGCCTCCTACACATAACATGTATGGCAGTCTGATATGTCACTGGCTTGATATCAGGAATGATGTCAGCAAATAATGATATACTGTACGTATCCACCTCTTATTGCATGGCATATGAACAAAGGGTAACAGACTTGGGGGACAGAGGCACAGACACAGGGCCGCCATTGACATATTGCTTCTATAAACTGAGAACATTGCTGGTGCAACAGGGTTTGTTGTAACTTATCTCTTCTGAGGGACATGAAGTCAGAAACACATATGGATGTTACCATTTACTGACTGCAATCCCCAGAGTATGCTACTGAATTTATAAAGGCAAAAAATGTGTGAGTAACACACCATATCTAAGACTCCAAACTCTGGCCAGTCTGCAGATAGCCCTACAGGTGAGAGTTTTCTCAACTACATAACACTGTCATGTTAGACTTTAAATCAAGCAGAACGAACAGCCATATCCACACAAACCCTGTTAAAATAACATTACTTCAAATGTATAACAGCAGTACTTACATTCTGTCCCCATGTCTGGAACATCCTCCTCCAGTTTGTTGGGCTGTCTCCACAGTGTTTGTTGTAAGAGGTATTTCCAACTACCCTCTGTGATGTTGTTTGTCAGACACCCACATGAAGTCCTGCTCACAGTGAAGGAAAAGGGCCAACGCCCACATGAAGTGTTAGTTATAGGAGTGTGTCTCCATGCAATTGGCTATAGGAATGATACCACAGCTGTTCCACATACAATTAGCAAGTGGGGAACTCCAATTTGTGCACAGGCCATCAGCTGATCATGAGCACTTCCTACAAAGGTCAAGCTGCTGCCTATGCAAAACAGATGGATTTTTCTACATCTACCAGAGAGAGAGAAAGAAAGCAAACAAACAAACAAACAAAATGAACGAAAAAGCAAGACCATCACAAGCAGGCTACAAAAAAAAAATCTGTGAGACACACCTGTCAGCATAGGGCATCTGCTTTAGGCCTGTGATTCTTTTAGTGAGGGATTTCTGTGGCCTTTCCAGCTGTTTCAGATGTCTTGTGAGGTACATACCAAATGGAGCATTGTACTCTATAAT
Organism: Protopterus annectens; assembly: GCF_019279795.1. Taxonomy (NCBI): domain Eukaryota; kingdom Metazoa; phylum Chordata; order Ceratodontiformes; family Protopteridae; genus Protopterus; species Protopterus annectens. The sequence goes on from NC_056750.1 coordinate 228,548,948, forward strand.
GCATCTAATGAGGGATGAGTACACTGGAACAATGACTTCCTTTTTTCCGGATGAAAAGCCCTTAGTGATGAGGTGAGCCACATAGAAGGATTTTTTTACTTTTGTGGCAATATGGTTATCGAAGGTGAGACCACTGTCCACCTGTGTCACTAAGTCTCTCATCACACTTTCAGTGTTTAGTGTAGTGCCACCTATGTGGTAACTCATGGGTACATGTTTTTTCCCCAAAGGGGATGACTATACATTTCTTGGTATTAAGCTTGAGCCCATGGCTCTGGCACCAAGCTTCTGTTTCTATAAGTCCCTTTTGTAGAATATCCATATCATCTGGGGATTCAATAATGGCTCCCAGATTGCAGTCATCTGTGAACTTTGTTAGCTGGAGTCACTTAGTGTTGGCCTGTACTTCAGAGAAGTAGATGCCAAACAAGAGCGGTCCCAGGACTGAACCCTGAGGTACTCCACTTGTCACTTGTCTGGAGCTGGATTTGGAGTCGGCTACTTTTACAGTCTAGGTTCTGTCAGTAAGCCAGCTAGCAACCCATCAAGTGATGTAGAGATTTATGCCCAGCTTAGTAAGTTTATCTATGATTCCAGAGCGGGGGATGGTGTCAAAAGCCTTGGCAGGGTCCAGATAGGCTGTGTGGACTGCCTTACCCTCGTCCACAGCACTAGAGACTGATTCGAAGAAATCAGTCAGGTTCAGGAGACAAGATCAGCCCTTCACAAACCCAAACTGGGTGGGGTCTAGTGTTTGAAGGTTGCCAAAGTCTTTGTTTATAAGTTCCATGATAATGTGTTCCATGCCCTTGCAGATCAGCCTCGTCAGACTGATGGGACAGTAGTTCCCATGATCCAAGGTGGATCCCCCCCTTGTGGAGTGGGATAACTGTATCCGTGTGCCACTCAGTGGGCATGAAGCATGAGGTGAGGCTATGTTTAAACATGACACTTAGGTGAGGTGCCAGTTCATTTTGTAGTTCATGTAGTACACAGCCTGGGATGTCATCTGGTCCCATGGATGCTATATTCTTCGCTTTGGAGAGTGCGGTTTCTACCTGTGAGGCTGTGATTACCAGAATTTGGCAATCTTTTGGTATTGAGATGGGCTTTTTAGCGGGGAGAGGGGGTGAAGTTGGCACAAAATTTATCTGCCAGGATATTGGCAATATCCTTGGGATCAGTATATTTAATGCCATTCTGTTATAGCTCAGAGCAGATCTGAGCATTGCCATTTAGATTCTTGACATAATTTTAGAATGCCTTGTGGTTGCCTTTGGAATCTTTGGCAATTTTATTTTCCTAACTAGCTTTGGAGGATTTTATGAGGGATCTCAGCTTCTTACTGAGGCTGTAAGGGAGTTTTTTTGCATCATGGGATTTTCCTCTTTTCTGCAACAGTTTCTTCCTTCTGTTGTATAGTTTGTTTATGGCAGGGGACCACCAGATTGGCTTCCTGTTTTTGGAGGAGGCCATCTTGGTTCCATTTGGGATGGCACGATTCATGGTTGAGTGGATGTGCTCATACAGTGCCTTAGTGTAGGATTCAGCAGTCGAACTTTCAGCTCCCATCTGCATGGGTGTCATGAAGTTTGTCACTTCTGACTTGGGTAGCATGAAGCTGGCTTTGGAGAAGTTTTTTACAGAGGTTTCCTTACTGGGGGGTGGGGTGGGATGTGGATGTCAAGGGGGATTAGCTTATGGTCAAATCTGACCAATGAGGGGGTGAGCACTGGTGTGGAGCATCTATCTCCCATGTTGGTAATGACCAGGTCTAGGATATTGGAGCCCCTGGTGGGACAATGGATTAGGTGATCCAGAGAGTTGGAATTTATGAATTCCAAGAACCGTTGGGAAAAAGTGTTGGTACCTGAGTAGTTTTCCCAGTTAATGGCAGATTAGTTGAAATCACCCAGTATTAGGGTGTTTGGTTGTATCTTAATATTTTCCAGTATGTTTAGAAAGGTGTAGTGAGAATCTTGGGGCATGGTGGGGGATCTGTAGCAAGCTACAATTTGGATTGCAGTCTTACCTAGTGCTAGCTGCACCTGGAGAATTTCAGATGCATTGTGTTGGGCAACAAGCCTGGAGGTGCGAATATCTTTGGTGAATATGGACACTCCTACACCTTTAGTGTTTTGGTCTTGGTTTGGTGGCCGACAAGTGTGGTAAGAGTTGTAGCCTGGTATTGCAGGGGTTTTCTCTGGACCCCTGAACCAGGTCTCAGTTACTGCACAGATATCATTGTTCTCCATTTTTAGGAGTGCCTCGAGAGAGTGCATTTTGAGGTTTAGACTTCTAGCATTGAGTAGCATTACCTTCGGATTTTGCATGCTTTTATTTGTTATGGTGGTGGTTTTGTCCTTTGAACCTTGCCTAAAAAAGGCACTATAGGGGTGGCAAGAGCTTTAGCCAGTAACCTGAATCCCAGGGGTGACAGGTGCAGACCATCTCTGGCAAAGCATCACGGTTTGTTGATCATGTCATCCCAAGCAGACAGATACTGGATCCCCTTTGAATGGCACCAGAAGCTTAGCCAATTGTTGAAGTCAATCATTTTCTCCTTATACTGTGGTATCATTCTCAGCGAAGGCAGGATGCTACTCAGGGCTAGGGTCATACCTGCCTGGGCCACATGATCCAAGAGCTCTTTCATGTCTCTTTTCATATAGTCCAGGGAGGTACATCTCAAGTTATTCACTCCAACATGGACAATGACAGAGTCGTATTTGTACTTGATGAGGAATGACTTGAGTGCATGCATTATGTGGTGGAGCCTGGCACCTGACAGGCAGCTGACTGTAATTTTCTCCTTGTTCAGCCTGATGAGTAGGACATCAGTGTGCCTGACTATAGAGTCACCTATGACTAAAGTGTTGGGTGCGTTGCCTTGCCTTAGGGGCTGTTGTGAGCTATGTGTCACTTTGGTTGTGACTGGTGTTTGTTTGTGTTTCAGCTTCGGAGGTCCTTGTTGCTTGGGCAGGTTAATGTTAAGGGCCTCTGCATATGTGGGTTTAGTGCTGCTATGTGTGGGTGTTGATGGTGTGGGTTATGAAGGGCTATGTGTTGCTTGAGGTGTAGTGCAGGTGTTAACCTTCTCCTCTTGACTGTCTAGCACAATCTTGGCTGGAGAGAGCTTTGCTTCCAGTTTCGCAAGTGCTAGTCACAGGGGTTCAGATTTTAGTGCTACTACTGAGAAACCAGCTAGTTCTAAGGGAAATTTTGAAGAGCAGACCTTCTGGCACCTGCAATAGTTTAACCATACCCCCGCAGTGCTGCACGATGTGAAAAATGCACAAACACATGTTTTTTTTTTAAGCCAGAAGGTTGAAAGGGATAGAAATCAGCCCAAAATGGCTTATAAGGTAGAAAGCTATCCAAAGCTATCTTTGAAGGTGAGTGACATTGGCAGCAGTGCTAAAGGAGGACTTATAGGCCAATGGGATGTGTACTGGGTGGGAAAGGCCTCATAATGGGATTCTCTCTGTCACTGTCTGTCTTTCTCTTCCCCCACATCTCTGTGTGTGTATGTTTGACATATTTATATTATGTTGGCCTTAGATATGTGTGAGTATTCCATCCAATGTGTGTGTGTGTGTGTGTGTGTGTGTGTGTGTGTGTGTGTGTGTGTGTGTGTGTGTGTGTGTGTGTGTGTGTGTGTGAAGTTTCAATGGTGTACAATTTGGTGTGTGTGCACAGACAGCTGCGAATAACTGATATCTGTAGTCCACTGTATTGTGAGACAAGAGACAAGGGCTTCATTTCTCTAAGTGTTGGAACATGCCCAGTATGACCTTCTATATTGAGTGTATGCATCCATTCCAGGGAGGGTTGGACTCCAGTTTAGGGTTTTGTGTGCTACAGCTACACCTAGCAAACTGTTTCTGCAGGATATCTGCAGATAGTTTGCTAATATGGAGACACAATGGGTATAACATACAGGGGATACTATAACTATTGTTGTCTGTGCTGCTTGTGTGACATGTTTGGTTGTAGCATAGATTTTCTGACATATGTACTGTTTTACACTGTGATGTATCATATCATCAACTACTGACAGTTATCATTCTTTGCTCACAGTTATTTACCAGGGAAGTACAGGATGAAGGAAGCTGAGACCAATATTCTGAGGCATGTAGACTACACATTCTGGCACACACCTGCCATTGTGGAGGGGTAGCTACAGACAATAGACTTCTGGTTCTGTGTAAACGGTGCAGCAGCTTGTTAGTATGCTGGCTGGGGATTCCCTTCTTGTATTTTATTTTAAATGCTGGAGCCATATCTCTCAGCTGAACAGATACATCCAGGTTAACAAGAGGCAGGACTCATATATCTGGTCAGTTTACCTTCACATTGTGATTTACAAGCAGTTTTGTGGCTATTCATTTGTGGGTTTGCAGTCAGGGAGTAGTATGGGCGGACATTACAGTTTCAGACTTCACGCACTCCACGACAGCCATGCTTCTACACCCCCATCTGTTATTCTATCCTCTTACTAACATTATGTAAGCAATAACTCATAGGTATCCCTATAGTTGGGCCTTTATCCCAGTAGTATTTATGGCCTGGTCCTCAGTCCTTGCAGTAGGACATGGGGAGGCATGCTACTGGCATTGGTCAACATGGCCTTGCATTTGTTTTCTGTTTACTGTGTTAGGTTGCTAGCTGGGACCCCCTGACATTCCGTACATTGGCACTATGGGTGAGGCATGGGCCTTTGCCAGAGGACTGTCAGCCATTTGAGAGTGCTGCAGGCCATCTGTTATTGCATTTCATTATGGGATTGTGGGGGGTGCACACCTGCAGACTTTAAACATTTGCAATGACTGTACTGGTATTCCAGTTACTCTGTTGGCTTCCATTTCATAATGTATTGTCACCTATCATGCAGAAAGGAGGTATATCAGTAGAGTACACATGTTAGATCTTAATGGCATAAATTTCAGTTTCAGATTTCTTACCCTTCAGAACTAGAATGCAACTGCCAGACCTGTTGTAGTATGTCTGAGTAGTTCTGGTGGGGGGCTGCTCACCATTGCCAGAATTTGGAGGCCGTATCCTGGCTTTTCTTTATAATCATCTACACCTGTCCTGCTGGTTGAGGCTGGTGGTGGGTATGTGACCCTCACTGACATCCATGCGTGTGATCTATTGACACTCAGTTATTTGGGCCATCGCATGTACTGCCATGGGGGTTGTCACCTTCTGTAGTGCTGCCTAGTATGTTGACACCGGTATTTGTTGTGAATTTCATGCTGTCCCATATAGCTGTCTGCTGCTATCCCATTCAGCCACCCAATTCCCTTGCATGCTTGCATCCATATCATACATACAACTATGAGTGCATACTACTCCATTCAGTAATTGATAGGAAGAATGACTTACCTTGTTGCTGGGCCAGTACTGAGGACGGTGCTGGAGGGCTGACTATGTCAGATGCACGTAGTACACTTCCTATACATGGTAAACCACAGGTATTGTCATGTTTGGCATCCCATTTACTGAATGTGCGAGTCAGAGAGAGGTATCTGACCCTGGGTCCCCACAGTGTCAGTGTGTGTGTGCTATGCATTGCTTCTTTGCCAAGGTCTGGGCATACTGGGTATGCCTCCTTCTGCCTACAGGGGCAAGCTCAGGATGTTCCTCCTCTGAGTCCCTCTGTACCTGTGCTGGCCTTGGCAATGGTGGGGGGCTGTGTGGCCCTGCCCCATGCTGTTCGTGCTGCAACTGTTTCCACAGGATCCTATTGTGTAGCATGGCACATACTATGAACATTTGTGTACATGTAGCTGGAGAGTACTGCAAGGCACCACTGGATATGTCACGACAGAGGAACCATGAATTGAGCATCCCAGACACATGCTCTATAATGATCCTGGTTTGTGTGCGCACTTCATTATGGTGTTCTTGTTTGGGTGTGTGTGCATTTCTGATGGGTGTCATCAGCCACAGCTCCAATATATAGCCAGCATCCCCCACTAGATGGCCATATGGGATGCCCCCACTGGCAAACACCTGATACAGCTGTGAGCAATGCCAGATGTGGAAGTCATGATAGCTTCCAGGGCTGCCAGCACACACATTCACGATAATGCTCTGGGCATCGCACATGACCTGGCAGTTGATGGAGGGGAAGCCCTTGCGGTTTATGTAGACTCTACCCCACTCACCAGGTTGGTGCTTTGATGTAGATGTGCGAACAGACTATAGCACCAACTACCTCAGGGTATTCTGCTATATGGTGGAAGAGACACATACTTCTGATCAACACCTCATGGGTGTTGGGGAAATAAATGTGCTCATTGGCATGTGGTGTCATGGCATCCAGGAACTGGTGGAGTACCCTAGATGCTGATGGCTGTGAGACCCCCATGATAGCCACAGTTGGTCTTTGGAAGGTGCCCATGGCTAGTATTCTTAAGCCTAGACATACCTTGGTATCCACTGGGATGGGTTCCCCTCTGTTAGGTCTGTGTGTGAGGCTTGGGCAGCACAGCTCAATGATTTGCTGTAGAATGTCCCTGTCCACCCTATAGCACTCCACTATGTCCAGCTCGTGTAGGCCCTGGTAGGTTCCCTGGGTCTGTACACTCTTCTCCTCCTCCTCCCTGTAGGTCTGTTGTCAGCATTCTCCTCCTCACCACCCTCAGTCTCTAGCACATATTGATGGAGTAAAGCAGCAGCAGCCTCTAACATTTTTAGTTAGTTTTGCCAGTTAAAAATCCCCATCTGTGTACACTGGTGGTGTAGAACTTGTGGGAAAAAGCAGTCTGAAAGGTGTTTGCATAGTTTAGAGTAGTGTGCTGGGCTGCTCCATGTGTAATTGGCTGATTCTGATGCATTCTACCTGCCAGCTATGCTAGTTCTCCTTGATTGCCTTTCTACTGCTGTTTCCCCAAAGGGCAGTCTGAAAGGTGTTTGCATAGTTTATAGTAGTGTGCTGGGCTGCACCGTGTGTAATTGGCTGATTCTGATACATTCCACCTGCCAGCTGTGCTAGTTCTCCTTGACTGCCTTCCTACTGAGTTTCCCCAAAAAGCAGTCTGCAAAATGTTTGCATAGTTTACAGTAGTGTGCTGGACGGCTGCATGTGTATTTGATTGATTCTGATACATTCCACCTGCCAGCTGTGCTAGTTCTCCTGCATTGCCTTCCTACTGCTACATCCTGTCTGCAAAGTGTTTGCATAGTTTACAGTAGTGTGCTGGGCTGCTGGGTGTGTATTTGGTTGATTCTGATACATTCCACCTGCCAGCTATGCTAGTTCTCCTTGATTGCCTTTCTACTGCTGTTTCCCCAAAGGGCAGTCTGAAAGGTGTTGGCATAGTTTCCCTTTCCACTTCCTCCCTATTTAAGCCCTGAGGTGCACTGCGCATACCCACTGCTCAAATATAAATAATGCTGCCATTTCCTCTTTTTGTTTGTTTAAAACCTGATGCGCAGCGCACACACCCGTTTAAGCTATGTACACACTACTCAGGCACATCTCACACTCCCCCTTCCTTAGCTGTGCTTAGCTAAGGGCAAACATGGGCCACAGAGCTCCAATAAGCTTTACAGCATGCATGACACATACCCTTATGAGGTCATCTACCTCTTCTACTTATACAATGGTATTGCTGCACCTAAAAGGTTGGGTGCAAGCTAACACCAAGAGGAAATCTGTGATTCAGGATCATTCCCCTCATTTGCATAAACCAGATTGCTAATTCATAGTTACCATGCTCACAGTGAGCCTTCCTCCTTAGCAACCGGCATTCCTTGGTATTGTTGTCTTATGCATGCCATTGACTATTATGGCAAAATGCAGATTTGGGTATAAAAGCTTATTTTCCCCTTTTTTTCCATCCCGATCCCATTTGCTCACCACTGCCCTACGCTTAAACGGCCGAGATTGTCCAAAAAAAAAAAATAGTTTTTTATAACATTTCAGCTATTTTTCATGCCAATGGCTATATATTTGGCCACTGGCATGCCTACTACATAGAATACATGCTTTCTTTCGAGCTGTTGTGCCTCCGTTTTGTAATTTGCAGAAATGTATTCGGTTAGTAACTGAATACATTTCTGCAGGTTACACTATTCCTGCACAGATGCCTGCCTGCTTCTTGGATCACTGATTCACTTCATTTGCATAGTTTTCACCAGCAAATGAGGAAATTAGCATATGGCAGTGGTGTTCATATGGTAATAGTGTAGGGGCGCTCGTTCATGTCTTGGGGGCTTGATCCTGGATCGCTCGTCGGCCATATTGCATGCAATTCAGGCACTTCGTGTAGAGCTTGTGGAATCCTGCTCACATTTTGACTATGGAAAATGTGGAATGAGTTTTTAAATTTGTGTAAACTGTAATTTGAGAACTTGTTTTTATAGTGCTGTGCAAATAATATAAATATTCTATAAGATTAACAGTGCAAAGCCAAAATAGACTAGTTTTCCTACATCTTTTAAAATAACCCTGTCCCTGTCCCAGTGGAGGGCTCCTGCTAGCCTGAAACTTTAAGTAATTGCAAGACCTGTGTTAGTCCAGTAAAAGGTATTACATCATATTTGTGTTTTAATATCTTTGTTTTCTGCTATGGACTAACATGGCATTTCTTAATTTTTTTGTACTTGTGTATTATGCATTTTTGCCTCCAGTGAGATTAAAGAGTTAACACTTATAGAGAATGACAGTTAAGCCTGTGAATTTCCAAATAACGGTTCTTCACTTTTTTTCTTTTGCCAAGTACTTAAATGAATTAATCTACTTTCATGTGGAATTTATGATGTCACAAAAGGAGACTTATGTTTTGCTGCATTGCCATGATTTGCGAGGTGCACTATGTTAGTGTGTGTGTGTGTGTGTGTGTGTGTGTGTGTGTGTGTGTGTGTGTGTGTGTGTGTGTGTGTGTGTGTGTGTGTGTGTGTGTGTGTGTGTGTGTGTGTGTGTGTGTGTGTGTCTTGTTATGTATTTGCCCCCTTATCTGACAAAATGTTTGTTTTGCTGCTGTATTTCTTTCTGGCAACAACTGAGGAGGATTTACTGAAAGCCTTTGCAGTCTAAGGTAGAGACCAATCAGAAGTCAATAGCTTGTGCATCTACAACAACTGCTGTGATTGTCTAATGTTACTGCCATCCCATAATTATACTTGCCATTAAGAAATCAAGCAAAAGAAGATGATATTGAGTCTTGTTTAGCAACTCTTGAAAGCTATGCGATGCAAGAAAACCTAGAAAGTCTAAATGGATGAAAAGCGTTTCCTCCCAGCTCAGGTGAAGCATTGAAAACTTATATGGACATGGACTGGACTCATTACACTGATTATGAAAAACTTATAAAGACGCTGTTAAGAAAGGCTGGATAACTACTGAAGTGCAAGCTGTAAAATTTCACAATTTGACTTTTAATTCAGACAAACGAGGAAGAGTTCACATGTATTACTTAAAGCACTTTATATAACTAAGGTTGGATCCTGACAGCAATGATAAAAAGAAAATGTTAAACATATTAGCAGTGGGTAGATTTAATTGGGCAAAACACTTATGAGAAAAGGATATTCCAAAGTGATCCCAAGAACTCAAGCAGCTTTAATAGAAGGATTATTATTAAAATCCCATTTGTTTAGGAATGAGCTCTCTACTTCCGAATATAAAGTTACCATAAGAAATGCAAACTCTTCATTGAAAAAAGTATCAAGTAATTAATTAACTTGTTTTTGGATATGGATGGAGGGGATCACATAATCTGTTACAGCAATGCTAGGAAGAATACCAGTATTAGAAATGTAAAATGGTTGAAATGAAACTGTTCCTATGAAATGCTTTAAATCTGAAGCTAGGATTCCTGAATAAGCCTTATGTCATTGTGTCATAACTAAGTTAATAAATTGTACTATATTTTTGGAAGAAAGTGATTCATGCTTTGATGGGTTCTACAAGTATGATTATCCTTTTTCAAAAGTCCTTATATATGTGGGCATAAGACTGGTCAAAAGCAATGGTGAAGTTATGTTTCACAGCAATAAAAATCGATATCCAAAAACATATGTAAAATATTCAAACAGTTCCAGGAAAACATTTATATCCTATAGCTTTGGTTCCCAATTTGAATCATGATGTTATAATAGGAAAAGATTTTCCTTAGTTTAAGCACTGTAGAAAATTTGTCAGGAGAGATCATCTATAGATACTATGTGACAGGTGGATGCACCTAATAAGGCAGAGATAGAGTAACAGTTTTATATACCCATCTAGTATAAGAATAGAGGAGTGTGACAGTGGCACTCTTATAGACATCTCAAAATAAAAAAAATAGCATGAGATGGGAATTAACATAGACGCAATAAAAAGGACTACAATTTGGCTGTGGTTCATGGAAAATGATTGTGTGTATTACCAGCAATTTGCCCCAGAAACTGGTCAGAATAATCCCAGTATCATATGTAATGTCAGTACAGAACTGAATATGAACTGGGACAACTCTGAAGGAAAAATAAATACAAATCAGTTGTCCACAAACAGGTTTACAAAAAGTATCATTACAGAAGCAGCCAGGGCAAAAATAGAAAAAAGGACACTTAAGTGAGGAGTCTCAGAACAAAGAAATGGCAGTAAGTACTAATAATAAGGTAAATAGAAAAATTAATGATTGTAAACCAGTTTCTGATAAGGGAAATAAAAAGCTAAAGAAAAAGGATACTGTTGAGAGTTTTGTAGCAGAAAACCAGAAGCAGATGCATCGTAACATCATAGGCTCATAGGAGGTTACTAGGCTGATGGCGCCATGGTCCGTAGAAGTCCAGCCAAGTTCAACCCGTATTCCCAAGGGTGTCTGATTCAAGCAGACACTAAAATCAGCACCTATTGCCCCTGTCTAAGAGGGACACAGGTAGAACCCCCAGGGCGAATTTCTAGTTATCCATCCAATTAGTCAAATAATGCTTAAATAGGGCCAGCAAGGGGATTTCTTTAACATGAAGCTTGTTCCAGAAGTGGGGTAACTTCTTTGAGACAAATCTGTCACTCCAGCACATTCTGTTGATATCATATACTAGGTTCAGGTCATTTGAGTGAGTGACCCATGTGCCATTTGACTTGGGGATTACAAGGAAAGTGTGTGATGTGGGTAAAAGCAAATATGCAAAGATCCCGAGTGAGAGATCAGGGTAAATGGGAAAATCTTACAAGTCAGGGATACCCGTTATCACCCTACCTTTTTATTCTAGTGACTGAAGAGTTGGAAATTGAATTTAAGGAGACAACAGTGGAAAAAAGCATCAGATCAAACTTTTTACTCTATGTGGCTGACTGTTTGATAAAATCTGCCTCTCAGAAAATACAGAAAACTTAGAAAAGATTGCACAGCAAGCCTTTAACTCTGCTGATAAGTAGGTTTGCAACAACTGACTCCTTCAAAATACAAAGAAAACCAAATTAATTTTATTTTTTCCCTAAATCACTTAACTATGAGAAACATAATTTTAAAATCACATCTCTAAACAAGACTCCAATTGAAGTAGTACCCAGTACAAAACTGCTGGGGGTATAATATACTACAATCTCAAATATGACTTCCACATGCACAGCAATATATAAAGAACAACTCACAAAAAAGAAATGCTTCAGAGAGCTAAAAATTCCTTATTGTGTCCACCAGTGTCATGCATGCATGCATCCATATACTTACCCCTTCTCAATTATATGGATCTCCCATCTTGATTACTCTTCAGGCCACCCCAAAATCTATACTAGAACAGTGTTACAGCAAGCTAGCTAGATGTGTAACAAATACAAGTTACAACACACATCACTGTTCTGCTCTAAAATCTTTAAATCGACTAGAATAATCACACCAACTTAATTATACCAACTTCTTAACTCATAAAATTACATATAATGCCACTTCCTGACAGCTACTAGTACAATTCTCCACTACTACTACTACCTTTCAAATAGACACTTTCAATATTCTAACAAAATTCTACTTCATACCTGTAAGCCTTACACATATTGCAGTCAAAGTCTGTCCCCATACTGTGTAGCATGTCTGGAATACATTCCACGTACCAGTCAGGGCAACATTCCTTTATTTAAGCTGCAATTAAAAGAATTCCTCTCTGACCCCTGGCTTTGCACTAGTTGTTCTGCAGCTAAAAAAAATTCATCTCCTGCTTCTGTCGTATATGCACCCTGTCTCTTCTTTTTCTTGTTTTATTTTTCTTAATCTTATTTCCCTTACTGTTAAACTTGCTTTCACTCTTTATTTCCTCTTTCTCCCATATCTACTCCACTTTTCACTTCTAAGAAATATTTAGTCACCACTCTCTCCTCCCATTCTCATCTCCTGCTGATCTACTATTTGAATGTTCCACTCTGACATTTGCTTTACGAGTCAGTGATAAATGTACTCACATATTACATGTCAACATGTTTCAATGCTACAGGATATTGTGCTTAACTTGTTTTAGTGATGGTATATATGTCATTATTGTACATGTCATATGTGCATTAATATTTGTATTTATGTATGTATTTGCAGTATATTGTAATATGATGGTAGTTTTCACCACTACATATGTATCCTCTGTTCTTATATTTGGAGCTTTTGTTCATATGCCTTCACTGAAGATGGACTGTGATCTTGAGGTTAAACTTTTGCTTAAACTTTTTTCTGTATGCATTTTGGAAATTGTCCTCCCTAGACTTTCTCCTTAAGAAGGTTTTTACACTGGGACATTACACACACACACACACACACACACACACACACACACACACACACACACACACACACACACACACACACACACACACACACACATAAAAATAAAACAAAAGAGACATGATGGAGTGGAGAAAACACTACAAATTCAAACAAAATCAGGGACAAGGCAAACAAAAAACAAAATCAGGGAAAATCAGGGACAATCAGGGACAACTAGTGCTTTAACTTTAAATTATTAGTGCTATTATGACAGAATCATGACAGATATTTGTATATATTTTGAGTTCATATTAATTAGTAGTGTAATTAGTTCATAACTTATAATTCACCACCATTCATCCCAAAGTCACCAGTTTTTTTAGGAGGGAAAGAGACTAGTTTAGGGATTAAATTTGAAAATCAAGGACAAATCAGGGATCAGGGATGAAAGTCAGGGGAAAAATGAGGTGCAGTTGAGAGATTACACAGATAGTTTCTCTGCAGTGTAAATCTGTTTATAGGTTAATTTTGGGCTTAGATAATTTCATTGTGATTGCCACATTTTATCTTTTTTCCATTCATGCTGTTTACTTTCTAATTCAGAGGATGGCTGCTTCACAGCATTCAGGTGAGGTGCTCAGCACAGAGTCAAGGGGACCTACTCTGTAGACTCCAACTTTGCTACAAGACTTGATAATCGGACCAATGTGGTCACACACATTTTGATGGACAAGGCAGTCATGAAGGAGGAGAACATCCATGTTAGATTTGCTCTGCAAGCCTTTAAAGCAAAGTCTGCATTTTTAGAATCACCAATTAAATCATAGGCCACCAGACATCAACACTGTATGACAACTGTCAACCACCAGGGTCAGTTACTGCAGTACTGTCATGATCTGCTTGTTTCCCAGGAAGACTGCAGCAGGAGGAACAATTTGCCCCTAATGGGGTTAAAAGAAAGTTCTGAACTTGGTAATGTGGCAGATTTCTTGGAAAAACATCTGCTTAAAGCATTTGATTCCCTTCTTCTTCTCTCATAATAAATGAAAGAGCAAATTGCTCACTATGCCCACATGGCAATCATGGTGATACCCCCACACCACACACAAATATTGCTTCATCTTTTGAGTGAACAGGATAATAAACTAATATTGGGTGCTGCCAAAGGATGGCCATTTTTATTATGTAGTCAAAAGGTTTCTTTATATCAGGATTTCCTCCCAGAGTTTACAAGAGAGTGCATTTTCCTCCATAAGACAACTCTGCTACAAGAAGAGGATACCTACCCTGCCACTTTAAGTTTTCGGTGGGATAATAAAGCTATGCTTTTACCCCACTGGGGAAGGCAGTGATTTTGTTGCAAAATCACATACTTCTTGCAACAATGGATAATGAAACTAAAAAGCCTAGAACTCCCAATACAGACTCTTCACTAAAACCTCCAGAAGGCTTACTGTTTCAAGAAGTTGCACTACAATTACTGCAAAGTCTGACAACCATCCTAAGGACACCTTTGGTGACACCACCTCTGTTCCTACCCTATAAGGAAATAGCCTGATAAAAATAAGAAAGAGCCACCAACGAAACTTGCACACTGTGAACTTTATTACTGAGAGCTTTTGAATATTTAAAAAAACTAACGACTTCATTAGAGAAACAGGTGAATTAAAAGGCACGCAGTCCTTTTATGTTAGTAGACAACCAATCAGTGAGGTAACCACTTAATTAAAAAGTATTCTTAAAGGCACACCATGAACATTAATACCCAATAGCTGTGTGTTGCCTTAGATAGGGTATTAGTATCTCCCTTGTGTGGTGGCATAGATTTATTTTTAGAGAGTAAAGAGTTGTGTTGGCAGTTGAGATTTAATGTTCCAAACTATCGGGTCTTAATGATACTATTTCTATTACAAGTATTTTGAAAATAAGAGCTAATTCACCATAACACAAGTTTTAGTATGTTTATCATACAGGTTTTAATATTTACGTTCATATTTATGTTATAAATATATATTTGTACATTTTATATCCTTACATTTTTCATTCAGGGCATTATCCATCCTCACTCTGTCTTTTATTGCATTTAAGGATCATTTTAACATTATTCGCTTTGTGTTTTCAACATAATTCATTGTTTGCCTTTAAGAATACCTTTTAATTAAGTGGTTACCTTCACTGATTGGTTGTCTATTAATATAAAAGGACTGTAGGCACTTTAATTTACCCATTACTCTCATGAAGTCTTGTTAATTTTTTTAAAAACAGCGAAAGTGCTCAGTAATATAGTTCATGGTGTGTGAGTTTCGTTGGTGGCTTTTTGTTAGTTTTGTTGTTTATTAGTAAATTAAATAGCCTAATGATACTGAGGAACAGTCTGTCTGCTAAGAGCTCCTTGCAGAGCTGAGTCCATGCATGTGATGATGTATGTTCCCTCATCTAGGAGAGCTGAGGAATCAATTCAACATGCTTCAGTGTATCATCCTCAGGAGATGGATTCTGACACTGCTTTGAAACAGGCTCATTCTACACCCACATCTGCATCATTTAATGGAAAGTCAGAATGGCTAAATACTTAAAACCCAAGAAGTCTCTCTCAAAGACTACAAATAGAACTTGACAGCATGTTTGTGGTGATACTATTTTACTGTCATTTACTACCACTTAGAGTATGGATTTCTTAATACTAACCAGTATTGTATTGACTACCTCATTATTGATCCTGTTAGGTCAAATATTTGTTACAGCATATATTCTTTAATGTTTTACTACAGTGATTTGCTCTAGTGTATATCATTGTAAGAGACCAATAAGAGCTTGATTTCTGTAACAAACAAAGAACATATCAGATGACTATAACCTGGTTGTACTTTTTCTTTTTTGGTAAAGCCATTCCCCAAGATTCAGCAAGCACTGCACGACATTCAGGAATAGTGCAGCAGCTGTTGCACGCAATATGTCCACCAAGCGATTCAGTATAGAGCTCCCAGGATGTGCACGAGTGCTCCTATACTATTCCTGCATTGACACCACTGCCTAATGCTAATTACCTCGTTTGCTGGTGAAAACCATGCAAATGAGGTGAATTAGCGATTCAGCAAGCAGGCAAGTGTCCGTGCAGGAATAGTGTAACCTGCAGAAATGTATTCAGTTACTAGCTGAATACATTTCTGCAAATGAGAAAACGGAGGCATGACAGCTCCAAAGAAAGTATATATTATATTTAGTAGGCATGCCAATGGCCAAATATATGCTCATTGGCATTAAAAATAGTTTTACTTTTTTAAAATTAAACTTTTTTTGGCCGATCTCGGCCATTTAAGCATAGGGAAGTGGTGTGCAAATGGGATCGTGCCAAAAATAAAAAAAAAAAAAGGGGGAAAATCATTTTTTACAAAAATCTGCATTTTGCCATTATAGTCAATGGCATGCAGAATGAAAACAATATCAGGGAATAATGGTTGCTAAGGGGAAAGGCCCAATGTAAGTGTGGTAACTATGGAGTAAGGCAGTGGTGTATGCAAATGAGGGCAGTTATACTGAATCACAAATTTCTTCTAAGTGTCAGACTGCACCTAACCATGTAGGTGCACCTACACCACTGAGTAGACAGTAGAAGCAGCTAACATGAAAAGGGTGTGTGTCATGCTTGCTGTAGGCACACTGGAGCTCAGTGGCCTGTGTTTGCCCTTAGCTAAGCACAGCTAAGGAAGGGGGTGTGTCTGAGGCTGTATTTTCTTGTACCATGAAATGCAGAGCATATTTGCATCCAGGGAGGGCCAGTTCTGCTTAAAACTGTTAACTTTAGCTAAACGGGTGTGCGTGGTGTGCACCGGGCCTAAAAAAAAAAAATAAAGAAGTAGCAGAATTGTTTACAATTGAGCACCGAGTATGCACGGCACGCATTGGGGCTTAAACAGGGAGAAAATGGGAAGGGGAAACAGCAGAAGGAAGGAATGCAATCAAGGAGAACTAGCATAGCTGGCAGGTGGAATGTATCAGAATCAGCCAATTACACACATGATGCTAACACCTTTCAGTCTGTTTTTTTCCCTCCCACAAACTCTACACCACTGGTGTACACATTCAGGGGAATTTTAAACTGACAAATCTAACAAAACATGTTAAGGGCTGCTGTTGCTCTGATCTATCAGTATGTGCTAGAGGCTGAGGGTGGTGAGGAGGATAATGCTGACAACCAACTCAGACCGAGGAGGAGGAGAAGAGAGTTCAGACCCAGGGTAGCCTACCAGGGGCTACATGATATGTAGATAGTAGAGTGCTACAGGGTGGACAGGGACATACTTCAGCAACTTGTTGAGATGTGCTGGCCTCGGCTCAGATCCAGAATCAACAGAGGGAAACCCATCCCAGTGGATACCAAGGTATGTCTAGCCTTAAGAATACTAGCTACAGGTACTTTCCAAAGACCAACTGGGGATATTATGGGGGTCTCACAGGCATCTGCATCCAGGATACTCCACCAATTCCTGGATGCCATGTGAACACATGCTGCTGAGCACATTTAATTCCCCAGCACCCATGAGGAGAGGACCAGCAATATGTGTCTTTTCCACCATGTAGCAGAATACCCAGAGGTACTGGGTGCCGTAGACTGCAAGCACATTCACATCAAAGCACCACCCAATGACCAGGGTAGGGTCTACCTAAACTGTAAGGGGTTCCACTCCATCAACTGCCAGGTCATGTGCGATGCCCAGGGCATTATCATGAACGTGTGTAATGGCAGCCCTGGAAGCTCTTATGACTCCCACATCTGGCATTCATCACAGTTGTACAGGTCGTTTGCCAGTGGGGACATCCCATATGGCCAACTGGAGGAGGATGCTGGCTACAATCTGGAGTTGTGAATAATGACACCCATCAGAAATGCACACACACCCACACAAGAATGCCATAATGAGGCACACGCACAAGCCAGGATCATTATAAAGCATGTGTTTGGGATGCTCAAGTCATGGTTCCGCTACCTTGACATATCTGGTGGATCATTGCAGTGCTCTCCACCCACATGTACACACATGTTCATACTATATGCCATGCTACACAATATGATCCTGCGGCAACAACTGCAGCAGGAACAAAATGGGGAAGGGCCACACAGCCCCCCTATCACTGCCATGGTCTCCACAGGCACAGAGGGACTCAGAGGACAAACATCCTGAGCCTGCCCTTGTAGGCATATGGAGGTGTACTCAGTATGCCCTGGCCTTGTCAAAGAGGCAATGCACAGCACATCCACTGACACTGTAGGACCCCAGGGACTGATCTCTCTCTCTCTCTCTCTCTGACTCACACACACAGTAAAATTGGATGCCAAACATCACACCACCTATACCTTAACATGTATAGGCAATGTACTGCATGCATCCAACATAGTCAGCCCTCAAGCACCAACCTCATAACAGCCTCAGACAACAGGTAAGCCAGTTTCCTTAACAAAATAAATGAATGAAGTGGATGTTCTGATAGCATATCTATGGTATTGCTCAAGCATGCAAGGGAATGGTGTGGCTAACTGGGACAGCAGCAGACAACTGACAGCTCTGTGGGACAGCAGGAAGTGTATCCCCAGTGCTGGCCTACCCACACCATGCAGTACCACCCTAGTTGACAGATACCACTGCAGTATATGCGGTAAGCCAAATAACTGGGGGTTCATAGATCACATGCATGGATGACAAAGTGAGGGTCCCATACACACCTCCAGCCTCACCCAGCAGATCAGCTGTAGAAAAACATACAGAAATGTCTGACAAAGGCCCACACATGGTGACATCCATGAATTTCCTATCTACAGACTTTTACACAGTGATATCACAAGCAGGTCTGGCAGGGGCAGTATGGCTTTGAAAGGTACGAAGTCTGAAACTACAAATGTAGTCTCAAAGATAGGGCACACCACTATGCTAAATGGCACCAAAATGTTAAGCATATATCAAGCTAAGCAAAGATCAGTACAGTCTCTGCAAATGTGTAATGTGTATTGTAGACAGATGTCACCACCCCCCCATAGTCCCATA
The DNA here is from genome assembly GCF_019279795.1 of Protopterus annectens. Classification (NCBI taxonomy): domain Eukaryota; kingdom Metazoa; phylum Chordata; order Ceratodontiformes; family Protopteridae; genus Protopterus; species Protopterus annectens. The sequence continues at coordinate 228,567,678 of NC_056750.1, forward strand.
GAAATGCAGTAACATGTCCCTAGCCTTAAGCAGCATCCAGCCGTCAACTAGAGTGATGCCTCAACACAAACAGAAAATAGTCAGTAATACCCACAGTCAACTTACTGGTACCATCCCAGGGTTGTCTACTGCCGGCAGCCTGGGAACATATGAGCATCAGAATGTACTGCCTTGCTACAGATGGCCTGCATCTGTCACACCTGGCCTACAGGCCTCTGGCAAATGCCTATGCCTCACCCACAGTGTCCTGTTAGGGAGTGTCATGGGGTCCATAACACCAACATAACTCAGTCTACAAAATGCAAAGAAAGGTCATGCTGTTAACTGCTAGGAGAAAACCTGCCAGGGTCAGAGAGTCAGAAATCTGGACAAAGCCATGAGTAATGGGGTTAAAATGTCCAAAGGGAAGGACACCTTTAAAATACTGCTCTAATGCTGTTATAAAGTTGATGGAATGATTGTAGTAGCATGGAATGTCTGATGGGTACGAAGTCTGAAACTGCAATGTCAACTGTCAGTAATATTTGACTTAAACCCTGAGTGACTTGCAAAACACTTGTCCTTGAAAACCACACTTGTTTGGGTAGCATACTGCCTACTCCGAGGTGATCTCTGCCTAACATATAAAGCTAGTCAAACCCAGAGCTGTTGGACATGCTACACCTAAAGAAATCCCAATCCCTCCAAGCTACATGCTCTAGGGACCTAAACCTTGTCATCACAATAAACGGGACATGCTGGAGGGATAGATTCCTGTCCCAGAGACTTCCCATACTCTGGAACAGGTTACCCATCTATGTCAAGCAAAGTTCTTCAATCTTGAAGAGTGGATGGGAAATAGGAAATACACCTCAGGGATCACTTCTTTGTCTCTGCTCGACAGTGACACAGGAAAATAACTTTCTTGGGTGGCGTAAGCCAGGGAACCTTGTTGGCTAGGCTTACGTAGGCCCTTGGGCCAATAGCCTAGTACCTACCTATGAACCTATGAACCAACAAGATATATGAATCATGGATGTGGACATTCTGTGATACACTGTACAGTTGACAGGCAGGGCTAGGAGTCTAAACATGGGAATGCACTCATTGCAGGTAGTCCTAACCCTGGAAGATGGTGACATGCCTGCACCCACAGATCCCTGGCCCACAGCCATAGGGAGTAACACACCCTTCTCTGATCACTCATCCTATGTAACGTCCTGACCCCAAAATGTGGCCATCCAAGCAAAAGGAGGTGGGCCATAAATATATGTGAGACAAACACACACCTCCAGGCTGGTCAAACAGTTTGACATACACAAGACCCTCCAAGTGTAGTCAACCATTGAGAATACCCTAATGCAAGCTACTGGTAGCTATAGGCAAATATATTTGACCCAGGACACCCCCTCCCCACATATCGTATTCAATACAAATCTATGCAGAGTCTTCCTGTCACCCTGATCTTGTCTGACTTATATTACCCAACTGTGTACTGGAAATCAGACCAGGCCAGAACAGAAATGCAAAGAGATTCCACCAGTGTAATATATCACCAAGGTGCTGGACCATTTCCACAGCACCAGTAGTCAATTGCTTGTAGGCACACCTCTCAACAGGCTGGATTGAGCAAGAATGTGAAGCATTTGGCCCATAGTACTGGTGTGTGCAACATCCATCCTGTATTCCAATGGTAAATCATTGTGATGATCGGAGGAGGTATGTAATGAGGTACTGAAATAATACATGATAGTGTTAAACAGTGTATATGTCAGATGTCTTCTAAAAATACCCCTGTAACCCAAGAAACCCATATATTACTGAGAGAAATAGTCACAATCACCGTATGGCATATTGTCCCCTCATTTTGATAGGCTATCTTCAAATATCCTGCACCAACAGGGTGACAGGTATGGCTGTAGCATGAAACACACCAGACTGGAGTACAACAATCCCTGGAATGGAGTTCTACATGTACTATAGAAGGTCACACTGGGCATGCTCATACACCTAGAGAAATGTCAGTAGGATCTAGGAATGAACAGGCCTTCTCCACTCAGTGCACTTTCCATTGCCCTACCTTAGCAGTCCTGAAGATGTCTGTCACAATAGAAGTCACTTTCATCAGGCCTTAGCCCTATAAGCTCTGCAGCATGGGTGATAACATTATATCACTATAGTACAAATAACTAGTTAGGTAGGAGCACTAATCTCAGTCCTGGCAAATTTAAAAGTGTGTGTGTGAGCACGTGTGCATGTGTGCAAGTGTGCGCATGTGTGTGTGTGTGTGTGTGTGTGTGTGTGTGTGTGTGTGTGTGTGTGTGTGTGTGTGTGTGTGTGTGTGCGTGTATATGTGTGTGTGTGTGTGTGTGTGTGTGTGTGTGTGTGTGTGTGTGTGTGTGTGTGTGTGTGTGCGTGTGTGCGTGTGTTTGTTTACAAGGTAAATATGTTTGGTCCAGTCAAACCCAGTGCACACCCTCTTCCCCTACTTTAGCAGTTCTGCAGATATCAGTCACCTTAGAAGTGCCTTTCATCAGACCTTAGCTCCATAAGCTCTGTGGCATGTGCAATAACTGTGTAACCCAATAATGCAAATAACTAGTTAGGTAGGAGTTCTAATCTCATTCCTAGCAAATGTAAATGTGTGTGTGTGTGTGTGTGTGTGTGTGTGTGTGTGTGTGTGTGTGTGTGTGTGTGTGTGTGTGTGTGTGTGTGTGTGTGTGTGTGTGTGTGTGTGTGTGTGTGTGTGTGTGTGTGTGTGTGTGTGTGTGTGTGTGTGTGTGTGTGTTTACAAGTAAAAGCTTTTGGGTCTATTCAAACCCACTACACTTCCCCTTTCGCTACTTTAGCAGTCCTTCAGATATCAGTCACCTTAGAAGTGCCTTTCGTCAGACCTCAGCCTTCTAAGCTTTGGGGCACATGTGATAACTGTGTAACACTGTAATACAAATAACTATTTAGGTAGGAGTTATAATCTCATTCCTGGCAAATGTAAATGTGTGTGTTTACAAGTAAAAGCGTTTGGGTCTATTCAAACCCAGTACACTTCCTCTTTCCCTACTTTAGCAGTCCAGCAGATATCAGTCATTGTAGAGGTGTCTTCAATCAGACTTCAACATCATAAACTCTGTGGTGCATGTGATAACTGCATAACACTATAGTACAAATAACTAGTTAGGTAGGAGTACTAATCTCAGTCCTGGCAAATGTAAAAGTGTGTTTGTGTCTGTGTGTGCTTACAAGTAAAAGCTGTTGGGTCCATTTAAACTCAGTACACTTCTCCTTTCCCTACTTTAGCAGTCCTGCAGATATCAGCCACATTAGAAGTGCCTTCCATCAGGCTTCAGCCCTGTAAGCTCGGTGGCACATGCAATAACTATGTAACACTGTAGTACACATATCTAGTTAGGTAGGAGTTCTAATCTCAGTCCTAGTAAAAGTGTGTGTTTGTGCTTACAAGTAAAAGCTTTTGGGTCCATTCAAACCCAATATACTTCCCCCTTCCTACTTTAGCAGTCCTGCAGATATCAGTTAAACTTAGAAGTGTCTTTCATAAGGCCTTAGCCACATAAGCTCTGTGGTGCATGTTATAAGTGCGTAATGCTATAGTACAAATAGGTAGGTAGGAGTTCTCATCCCAGTTCTGGCAAATGTGTGTGTGTGTGTGTGTGTGTGTGTGTGTGTGTGTGTGTGTGTGTGTGTGTGTGTGTGTGTGTGTGTGTGTGTGTGTGTGTGTGCAGTTTAATGTATTTTGTGGCCTTTTCACCCAGTACATCACCCATTGCCATACTTTACAAGATCTGGTGATGTTCTTCATCTTAGAAATACATTTAGACAGCCTTCACCCTATAAACTCTTTGGTATGTCCAATAAATGCATATCACTGTAGTAGCAATAAATAGATAGGGGTTCTAATCTCAGTCTGGGCAAGTGTGTGTGTGAACAGTATCTTGTCTGTGAGGGTGGTTGTTATGTTTGTGTGAGAACCATATCATTGGAGAGTGGGTTTTTTACTTTTTGCTGTTGCCCACCCAGTACATTTCCCAGTGTCCACATTACAAGCCCCACAGTTGACATCCACTGTAGAAGGACCTGTAGACACTCTGCAGCCCTATAAGCATTGTGGCATGTGCAATAACTATGTGAGATTATGGAAGAGATAACAATATAGGCTGCCCATCTAATCCTTGGATATCACTCCCCACTCAGGAATCATACACAAACACAGTCAGGTAGGCAGTCACACCTACATCAGTAGGCGACCTGCAAACCAGCTCACAGATAGAACCACAGTGTGAAAGGAGCAGACTCCATGTCAGACTGCTGAACAGTCACGAATGGAGTCCCATAGGTTGTGGACCTGGGTTCCCTCATGTTTGGGATCCAGACCTCTGAGGACCAGCCCAATATGAAGGTACCCTGGCTGACAATGTTTGCAGATGACTACAAGGTGGGTGCTATTATTACATCCTTTACAAAGGCCTCTCTGAGACCTATGACTGTTGTCAGAACCCTGGACATAAGCTCAATGTCAGATGATGTGACGCCATCTCCTTTGGGTACAACATGGTTCCCATAAAGTAATACATTGATGGTAGTCCACTGAACACTGCTGTTGGTATAATGGAAGTGGGAACACAGGTTGACAGTGAGCTGTATGGTGATCACCACAGTGCCACTATCTTCCAAACGTCCTTCCATGTGTCACTTCTCCTGACTCAGGGTGTTGACTCTGGGAAGTAAAAGGACAGTGTTTCCCTGTACACACCCCTCAGTAGGCCAATCAATGTGTACTATGGCCCATTTGCCATGTACCCCACTGGACACCAGCAACAACAGGAGAGGCTGAAAATGTACATCACAAAGAGGATCTCAGGTACTACACACTTTCCTAATACATACAGACTCCAACAACTGCAATGAATCTCTGTCTCATATTGGCTACATAAGTGTGATCTCTGCCTGACATGCACAGCCATGTCTGACCCAACCCTGTCAGGAATGTTACATCCGAGGACACCAATCGGTCCACACAACATGTCCCAGATACCTCAACTCCATCCTCACAATCAACAGGACATGCTGGAGGGACAGGTTCACTCCCCAGAGACTGGCCACGCCATGAAATAGATGCCACATACATGTCAAGCCAAGCACATCACTGGCCCTCCTCAAGAGAAATCAGGAGGAATGGATGGGGAATAGAATACTCACCCTGGGGATCACTCCAGTGACTATAGTCAGTCGACACATTGGAGAGTATCGTCAGGTGGCATGATGCCAGTGGATTCCCATGGGCTAGCCTTGTAAATCCTCCATGGCCATTTGCCACATACACACCTATGACTCTTTGAACCCATGGATCTCAGTACTGTCAAATGTGTGTGCTTGCATTAGTGTGTCTGAAAGTGTTTGTGAGTGTGTACACATGTGGGTGAAAGTAGTTGGTGGCCCATATCACCCAGTAAAACTACCATTGCCATACCTTACAAGTGCTGTAGATGTTATTCACTATATAGGTACCTTGGGACACTCCACAACCTATAAGCTCTGTGGTGTGTGCGTTAATTGCATAACACTGTAATACCAATAACCACATAGCTATGGGTTATAATATGAGTCCTGGCAAGTGTGTGTGTGTGTGTGTGTGTGTGTGTGTGTGTGTGTGTGTGTGTGTGTGTGTGTGTGTGTGTGTGTGTGTGTGTGTGTTACTGTGTCAGTGTGTATATGTGTAGGTTACAGTATTTTCTGGTCTCTCTCACCCAGTACATCCTCCATTGTCATAATTTGCAAGGCCTGGTGATGTCCCTCACCTTAGAAGTACCTTTGGAGAAGTGGCACCCCATAACCTCCATAGCGCATGTGATAAATGCGTAACAATGTAATAAGAATAAATAGCTAGGTAGGGGTTCTACTCCTAGTCCTGGCAAATGTGTGTGAGAGAAGAGTATCTTGTGTGTGTGCTTGTGTACAAATAACATCTATTGAATGGGCATGGATTTATATTTTATGCCATGGTACACACAGTACACATTCCTAAGTCTACTGTATGAGGTCCACTGTTCACATCAACCATAGTGGTATCTGTAGACACTCTTCAGCCCTATAAGCTCTGTACAACAATATGAAATAGTATGGCATGAATGACAAAATAGGTTAGTTTGCTAATGTCAGTACTGGCAAGTGTGTGTGTGTGTGTGTGTGTGTGTGTGTGTGTGTGTGTGTGTGTGTGTGTGTGTGTGTGTGTGTGTGTGTGTGTGTGTGTGCATTGCTGTGTATAGCAGTAGTTGTGAGTGCGTGGACTTGTATGCAACACTATTATGAGTGCTCACACACCCAGTACAGCCACCATTGCCATAACCCAGAGGGCCATGTTCATAGGTTCATAGGTGTGTACTAGGCTAATGGCCCTGGAGCCTTTACAAACCTAGCCAATAGGATTACCCTGACATTGTGCCACCCAACCTTAGTTCCCAGTGCCTTTGTTGAGTAGAGCCAAAGGAGTGATCCCTGGGGTGAATTTTCTATTTCCCATCCACTTATCAAGTTTCTATTGAAGAGGGCCAGTGAGATGCTTTATTTGACATGTACGGGAAGTCTATTCCATAGCAAGGGCAGTCTCTGGGTTATGAACTTGTCCCTCCAGCACATTCTGTTGATTGTGGTAATGAGGTTGAGGTCACTGGAGCATGTGGTGTGGAGGGATTGGGATTTCTTTAGATGTAGCACTTCTAACGGAGCTGGATCAGACATGGCTTTGTATGTCAAGCAGAGATCACCTCTAAGTAGGCGACAAGAGACAGAATAGTTGGAGTTTTTTTAGTCTGTCCATATAGGACAAGTGTTTAAGGCCTAAGATCCTCTTTGTGAGGTACATTTGCAGCCTCTCTAGTTGTTGCAGGTGTTTAGTGAGGTAAATGCAAATGGGGCATTATATTCAATGATTGGCCTAATGAGGAAAGAGTAGAGGGAGACAATAATGTCTTTCTTCCTTGATGAAAAACCCTTAGTAATGAGTTGTGCCACATCGAAGGACTTTCTGACCACAGTGGCAACGTGGTGGTCAAAAGAGAGGCTGTTGTCAGCCTGTGTTCCCAGATCCCTTATAACACATTCTTTGTCCAGTGGACTACCATCAATGTGATAATTCATGGGAACTGGGTTTTTCCAAAGGGGATAATGACACATGTTTGGCATTGAGCTTAAGGTCATGGTTCTGACCAGTCGTTGATCTCAGTGAGGCCTTTCTGTAGGATTTCAACATCACTTGGGGAGTTAATAATAGCTCCCAACTTGCAATCATCTGCAAACTTTGTCAGCCAGAGACCCTTTGTATTGGGCTGGACTTTAGAGACGTAGATACCAAACAGGAGAAGACCCAGGACTGAACCCTGTGGGACTCCACTCATGACTCTTTGGCAGTCTGACTTGGAGTACGCTACTTTCACACTGTGGGTTCTATCTGTGTGTCAGTTTGCACCCCACCTAGTGATATAGGGGTTGATACCTAGCTTAGTGAGTTTTTCTATGATTTCTGAATGGGGAATGGTATTAAACGCCTTGGCCAGATCAGGGTAGGCTGTATGAACCAACTTGCCTTCATCTACAGCTCTGGTGACTGACTCAAAGAAGTCGACTGAGTTGAGCAGAAATTATCTACACTTCACAAAACCAAACTGTGTAGGATCCAGAGTTTGGAGATTCCCTATATCCTTGTTTATTAGGTCCATAATGATGCATTCCATAGCTTTGCATATCAGACTTGTCAGGTTAATGGAGCAATAGTTCCCATGGTCTGTAGTTGCTCCTCCTTAGTGGAGAGGGATGATTGTAGCAGTGCGCCATTCAGTAGGGACAAAGCCTGAGGTGAGGCTGTGATTGAACAGGGCACACAGGTGAGGTGCCAGTTCACTCTATAGTTCATGTAGATCACAGCCAAGGATATTGTCAGGTCCCATTGAAGTTGTATTCCTGGCCTTGGACAGTGCTGTTTTAACCTGTGCAGCAGTAATACTGGGTGCCTGGCAATCTACTGGTACTGTGATTGGTCCTTTGGGGGAGGAGAGAGGGGTAAGATGACACTGAATCTGTCAGCCAGTATATTGGTACAGGTACAGGTACCTTGTAACACTCATCACACTGGTAGTCCTGTACCACCTGCAATAACCGCATAATAGTGTGATATCACAACTTGATGAGTAGGGGTTCCAAACACAATACTGGTAACTGTGATCCTGTTGGTGCGTGTGTGTGTGTGTGTGTGTGTGTGTGTGTGTGTGTGTGTGTGTGTGTGTGTGTGTGTGTGTGTGTGTGTGTGTGTGTGTGTGCGTGTGTGTGCATGTGTGTGTGTGTGTGTTTGTGAACAGTATTAACTGTGTGTTTGGTTGACACCATTTCCTCTGGGGTTTAGGGCGTTAGCAATCTGAGGTGTGTTTCACCCACCACACTTACCATTGTCCACTATACTACAGTTGATGTCAACCACCATAGACTGAGATACAACCCCTCAGCCCTATAATCTGTGAGGCACATGCAAGAACTGTTACATAGACCTGGGAAATGTGTGCAGATACAGCTGCACCCCGACAATGATGTGGTTGATGTGTTACTACACTGTCATACCCCTTGTTGGTGATGTCTGCAGGGCCGCATCCTGCTGACACACAGACACCAGGAACACAAACAGAATAGAGCATGTGAGAACACATTTGCTTAGTGTTACTAACACCAATAATGCAGCATGGCTAAAAAGGTACACACACACTTTGATGCATACCCATTACAAATGCCAGATGACAGCACCTTACGCAGCATTAAATAGCTACACTGTACTAAAGTCACCCTGTTCTTCAGACCCATATAAGCATGTCCCTGCATTGATGGTATGGATGGCATGGATGTGGCACAGGTATCATATGCACACGGTGTTGTGTGGGTTTGCCAGAAGCCTAGGTTAGGCCACACGGTTGATATCATGTGTGTGTGTTTGGCGGGGTGTTCATTAAATGGGTAGTGCAGGGGAGGTGAGTGTGTGTGTGTGTGTGTGTGTGTGTGTGTGTGTGTGTGTGTGTGTGTGTGTGTGTGTGTGTGTGTGTAGGTGACTTTTCTGATGGTGATGTGCATGTGTTTGCATGCACACAGTCATGCCATGTAAGTGCCCTACACAGGGGTATTTTGGACAGTTGTGGGCCGTACATGGCAGGGTGTACAGTTCTGTGTCTCTTCAGAACTCACATCCTTCTGGACATGTATGCTGACATGAACCCTGTTACTGTAGGAACATTCTACTTTTATAACCGCAGTATTTACATTATGTCACTGTTCTTGGACCATTGTCCTCCCATTTTGACAGCCTTTGTCCAGAATTATTGCACTAACAGGTGTAGAGTTATGGTGCTGGGTATGACTCCACTACATGTTATGGGCATATATATATATATATATATATATATATATATATATATATATATATATATATATATATATATATATATATATATATATATATATATATATATATATATATATATATATATATATTTATTTATATATATATATTCCTTTTTTGATAGCTATACATATGTTTATATAACAATACATATGTATATATTCTATACATATGTTTTATATGTAGAGCTCCATATATCTGATGTATATACTTTTTGATATTTATCTATCAACATACACATCTCTATGTGTATATTTATATATACTAAACATGACTGATTCCACAGTGTTTATTCCCTACTATTCTATACCTGCACTGAATGATATACTTGAAAAACAGCACCCATTAGTACGTCTCAGATGGTATAGTGGTAAATTGCTCTGAGTATGGTCTACAGGGTCCTGGGTTCAATCCTTGGCAGGGCTGATTATTTTGTTGCTGGGCAGAACAGTGGCTGATGGAGACAGGGTGATTAAGGCAGTTTTAAGCAGTAGTGAGTGGGTTTGCGTGATGGTAAGTGATGCTAACACATGCTTTAATGGGAAACTGCTTAATCTGTGTAGGCATCGATAGCATCGCACACACTCACTTACTGCAGCTTACTCCTGCTTACCCCTGCACTAATTTCTTTAAAAGAAAAGAAAACAAGGGGTGATAGGAAAGTGTTGAAAAGGTTTAAACCTTTAAAGTTTAAAGTTTCTGTTTATACAGATACTTTGTAGAAGCACCTGTTGAGATAATGATAGCAGTCATCTTAGGTCAGAGTCTATCATCATAGCATATCTTTACTTGGTAATAGTTGCCCAGTCTTCCTTGCAACAGTGCTACAAATATGTCAATTTGTGAGGGCATCTCTTGTGCCCAGCCCTATTCAAGTCAACCCACAGATTTTCTATTGGAGGTAGGTCATGCCACTGGCTGGCACATTCCCATACTCTAATTTTCATCTGGTAAAGCCATTCCTTTGTCAATTTGGATGTTTGCTTGTGGTCATTGTCATGTTGACAGGTAAAATCCCTCTTCACCTTCAGCTTTCTAGCAGATGACTGAAGGTTTGGGGACAAAAATGATTGGAATTTGGAACTGTTCATAATTCCCTCCAACTTGACTAGAGACCTAGTTCCAGCTTATGAAAAGCAACCCCACAGCATGATACTGTCACCACCATGCTTCACTGGGGGGGGGGGTCTTCTTTTGGTGATGCAAAGTGTTGTTTTGGGCCAAACATACTTCTTGGAATTGTGGGTCAGAGGTTCACCCTTGGTGTCATCAGACCATGACACATTGTCTAACATGCTTTTGGGAGACTTGATGTACTGTTTGGCAATGTTTGTCCAGCCCTGGATGTTTTTCTGTATAAGAAAATGCTTCCATCTAGCAACCCTACCCCATAGTGCAGACATATAGGGAATACCGAAGATTGCTGTGATATGTAGTACACACCCAGTACATGTCAGGCGTTCTTGCAGCTCGTTCAGTGTTGCTGTAGGTCCCCTGGCAGCCTCCATAGCCAGTTGTCATCTTGTCATGTCATCCATTTCGGATGAACATCCAGGTGTTTGCAGTGTCACTGTTGTCCCATATCTTCTCTACTGTCTGTTGACTGCACTGTATTCCATGCTATATCCAATATTATGGACTCTTTTTCTACTCTTCTCCTGACTGATACCTTTCCACAATGAGATCCCTTTAATGCTTTGTAAGCTCTTTGCAAAACATGTCTTTTGCTGTAGCAGGCAACTGGGTAAATGTCAAATAAATCTTATTAGGACAGTTGAACATTATTTGGGGTTAATCAAAGTCTCTTTAGTTGATGGCATGTGTGTACCCAAAAAAGGAATACTGTGATTACTGCAAGCGGTGCATCAACCAAGTAGTTATGTGTGTGCATATGTATGCAACCAGTGCATAGTATGTTTTTATGTTTTATATTTTCTCCCCTAACAGATTTGTTTTTCAATAGAATTGTACAGATTATGGGTCACATTCAAGGTGGGAACATTTTGAAATTATTTTCTGTGATCTCATCTTTGTATAGTACACAAACCTGGCATTCCAACAGGGGTGTGTACACTCTTGATATCCACTGTATGTAGGTATTCATATAGCTGTTTGTGGTAGGTATGGACCAATGATCATAACACAGTTGCACACTTCTCTGATTACAACCTGATAATCATGCCTGTTCTGCTATCTACTATCCATATCATTGTCATGGCACTGCAACAACCGGGTCTATATTAAATAACAGAACGCTTAAAAAAGTGAACAGTGAATGATCGAACTTATGTAAGTGAAAGTTTACAATCTTGAACTGTCGGAAGAGCGATTTTTTTCCTAGGGGAAAAAAAATCGCTGTAACACAGAACACAAGCACACCAAACAAGCAGCAATCCACACACATACACCTAAAATCTGACACCTAACACTACACTAAACTATACACACACCACTAACTATCCACTTACCTTAACCCAAACCCTAACCCTAAGGTCCATCACTATCGCACATTCACCTCACCCGCTCCCTAACCCTAACTCACCCAACCTGCCCTAACCCTCACGTCCACACAATCACACACATACCTAACCACGCCCTAACCCTAACTCACCTAACCCGCCCTAACACTCACATCCACACAATCGCACACTTACCTGAACCCGACCCATAACTTTCCACCACAGCACTGAAAATACAGAAGCAACAGAAACGGACAACCAAATTCTTTCTCTAGGAAAAAATTTGGGTTTCTGTTGCTTCGATATTTTAAGCTTTCACTTATATAAGTTCGATCAATCACCATTCGCTTTTTTAAGCATTCGGTGATCTAATATAGACCCGCAACAACCAATACCAGTAAACATTTATGACTGTTGTATGCACTGAAACTGATATTACACACAAGTACAACATGCACAACTTATTTACATACATAGATAAGTAAGTTGATTACACAGTAAGGTTTGCTATCACAGTGCTAACCTGGAGGATGTCCCACATTCATAACTAGGCTATTATGTTACAATGTCAGTGTTAACAGACTTGACAATAGTTTGCCTAACATAGCACAACTCTATGTGTAAGTGACTACAGATATCAGGGACATATGTGCTTATAACACTGTACAGTCAAATTGTATAAACTCACTATATTACATGCATTTCAACACACACTTCTGCAACACTACTTTACTATGCACATGCTCTGTATAGGTCTTTTAGATTTACAAGACAAACGTGTATCATAGTTATATTCACAGGTAACATATGAATATGTACAACATCCCATTAGCTGGCCTTGCAGTGGTACGGTCAGTGGTGTTTGACAGACCCTCCAGTAGTTGTCAAATGCCAGCTGTATTTTCCTGGGGTGAGTCAGGGGCCTGAGTTGTGATCTATGTTACTGCAGACAGAGTCACATGCTATGGCCATTGGTGCTGTTCATCAGTACATCAGTACAATTCTTGATGAAACATATTCTTTCAAACTCTTATTTTCCATTATTACAGACCACCTACTGCATTTAATTACATGTTTACTTGTTTCACATACTTTTTGTTTTGGAAAGTAGATTTGGTGATATAATCTTTCTGTGACTTGCAGTCAGTCAGTTTTGTTAGGTTGTACTCCTGTCTATGACAGAGCTGGTTTGAATAGGTGACAGCTTGACTTTTGTAGATAATGCTCATGACCGTGTGATGCCCTGTGCAACACTTGGTGTTCCCCAGTTGCTAATTGCATGCAGAGCAGCTATGTAGTTATTCTAATAGCCAATATAAGGGCAACACACTCCTGTAACTGAGTACTTCATGTGGGCATTGGCCCTTTACCTTTCCTGTGAGGAAGATATCCTGGAGGTGTATGAGCTTATACATCTTACAACAAGACTTGTGGAGACAAGCCAACTAAATGGTGGAGAAGGTTCAAGCCTTAGGGGCAGAATGTGAGTATTGCTGTTATATGGTTTGAATACTGCTAGTTTCACAGGGTTTGGCTGAACATGCTACTTCTGCATGGGTTTCAGTCTGACAAAGTTCTGTATCTGCATAACTCTCAACTGTAGGGCTATCCACATATGTTTGGTCTGTTCCCCAGACAGATATTGTCCTTGGCAAATCAGTGGGATACTCTGGTAATTACAATCAATAAATGCTAACATCCATTTGTGTTTCTGCCTTCATATCCCTCAGAAAAAATATGTTACAACAAACCCTGTAATAACAGCAACTTTCTCAGTGTATAACAGCAATATTTCAAGTATGGCCATGTTTTGGGTCCTATGTCCCGAATTATGTTGGGCTTTGTCCAGATGTCATGCAGTAAGAGGTTGATTGGTATGGTCTATCATTATTTAGCACTGTCATTCCAGTTGAGGGTAAATTCTGGACAACATGTGGAACTGTACATTCAAGAGGTTGGTGTATAGAAAATGCTCTTATGTGCCCTTGTAACATATTTTATGTGGGGGAGAGTAAGAAGTGTTTTAAAACTAGGCTGTTAGAACATGTGAGGGATATTACTGATAAGAAAGAAGACAGTTCTATAGCTGTACATTTTTATAAATCTCATCATGGGGACAGTAGTCGGTTACAAGACACTGTTTTTGAAAAAGTCTGTTTCTCAGTTTGATCAAACAGACATAAAAGAACAATTGTTATGTACAGAATCAATTAATATTTTTAAATGTGATACTTTATCCCCTAGGGGGTTAAATAAGGAGTGTAATTGGAGGCTGTGTATTTAAATATGTATTTATAAGTGTTAATTGCTTCTTGTATATAAGGCAAGTATTTCTTGTAATGTTTTACTCCTTGAAGGCTTTGGCCAAGACATCAGAGTATAATAAACTTGTGTGATATTCTGGCTGGTTGTTTTTCTCTTTACTATCTTCAGTCATGTTAGTATATTTGCTAAGAGGTCAGTCTAGGTCTGGCCATTGTGTATGGTCTATCATGCTTTTGTAGCAGCGTACTGTTTACTTATTATTTGGACTGGGGGTGGCAGATGTCAGGCATGGGTTCTTTTGTATCCAACTGTGCATGGTGCCACAGTTATGGGTGGTCTATCAGCAGCATATTTTTTTTGGGCATTTGAGACATATATGCATATATATATATATATATATATATATATATATATATATATATATATATATATATATATATATATATACACACACACACACACACACACACACACATATATATATATATATATATATATATATATATATATATATATATATATATACACACACCTCAGTTGTTGTTGTATCTTTCGGCTTTTCCTGTTTAGGGGTCACCACAGCAGAACTCTGGTCCGCTAATGATTGGCAGTAGATTTTTACGTACCGAGTTGCCAGCTCTGACGCACAACCTTCAACGACGGTACGCACATTCACACATGTCTCCACACAGAAGATGCTTTAGCTGAGAATCGAGTATTTATTGTTAATATAGCTACATATTGTTATATGTATGTATGTATCTCCATACATATCTATCTCTCTGTATATGTATATGTTTCTTTTCATACATATATTTATAGATACCAATCACCTCTGATTGCACAGTGTGTATTCCCTATTCTAAAAGGGCTGTAGGCATCTCTGTAGCTCAGATAGTTTAGTTGTAAATTGCTGTTGCTATGGTGTACTGGGTCCTGTGTTCAAGACCTGCATAGGCTGATTGTTTTGTTGCTGGCCAGAACAAGGGCTGTTGGACACATCATTTAGTAAGTGTATTTGATTTCCTTTACATAACATGCTTCTATGTGCTCTCATTACAGTAGCAAAGGGTGTGACTATACTGTATGGGACACTTGTGCATACATGGGTATTATCACATGTTATATGCACTCACACTTGCATGTTACACCAGCTACAGTACACTGGTTGACAAAACTAATCTAACACATATTGTATTATTGAATTAATACTTTTAAAACTGCTTTTCCATGTAAATTTGTTACTCGAACCATGCACCCTTGCATTCAAAGCTGGAACTTTAAGTGCTACACTATCTTGTTCTTGGGGATTGAGCTGTATGTTTTGATGTATCTCCTACTAGATATTAATATGATATTATGATATTAACTGTAGAGTGCTGTATTTTTGGCCATTTCTTTGAGGACTGCTGTCATGTAGCAATGGCATACAGTTCAGTTTCAGTCTTCTATCCTTCAGAACATTTATCCTAATGCATAACCTATTTGCTATCTACTTTCTCTGTCTGTCCTCTGTGCAGAAGAGATATGACACCGGTGCTCAGGTTGTGGTAGGCTACACTGTGAATGGGTCTGAAAAGCCATGCATGTGTTCATGTAGGATGCAGCCAGAAACAGTATCAGAACTATTGAGACCTCCATGTGTTGCCTTGGAGAGGGCATTACAGACCTGTGTGAGGGACATTACAGAGGTGGTGAGCTACAGATTCACAGACAGTAGGTGGTTATAATTCACAGGACAGGACATTTGGAGACAGAGCAACAACATGGGGGACATAATCTCCAGAACTGTGAACAGATTCTATGTCATCAGTCCTGTTATACACAGGGTGGGTTGATAGATTGACAGGGTCTGTGTGGACATACATTTACTGAGTGACTTCACATCTGACAGTGATATGTCTCTGACATACCTCTCCACTGGCATGCTGTCCACAGACTGGCCACATGTTTGCCTGTTATGTTTTGTCTGTTCCTCAGGCAGTTGTTGTCCTTGGAAAATCAGTCAGGAACTTTGGGGAATGCAGTCAGTAAATACTAACATCCATGGTATTACTGACTTCATATTCCTCATAAAGGATATGTTACAACAAACTCTGTTACATCAGCAACTGTCTCAATTTATGACTGCAATATGTCCAATCTACACCTGTGTTTGTTCCTCTGTCCCCAAATTGTCAGGCTTTGTCCAGATGCCATGCACTATGAGGCTCAGACGTATTTAGTATCATTATTTCTTGCTTTCTTTCCTGCTACCATACCAGTGATGTCATAGACCCACAGACATGTTACAGGGAAGAGACCATAGATATGAGTCCTGAGCCTGTACATTCTTAGGTGAACTGTTCATTTGAGAGGTCTGTGTATGTCTGGCCATTGTTAACAGACTGTCATGATTGTGTACACATGTCATGTGTACATGTTATTTGGGCTGTGTATGGAGGGGGGTGGATGTAAGTGTTATTGCTCCCTTTTTGTCTGACTGTGCATGCCGCTCCACTTTCTGCTGGTCTGTTGGCTGTATGTGTTTGTAGGGACAGACTGAGACATGTCCTGTATCAAGGTCAGGATTCAGACTACACTGAGAATAGGGCCAGTATATGTAGAGGTAGTGTGTGAGTGGCATACAATGATGTATTTGTCCACACAGTCCATATACTCTCCTGTTCACTTGACTTACCGGTATGTGACTGTGAATGTGGTGAAACTGGTTGTGGGTATGTACTTTCACACTGGAGTCTGTTTTTCAGTGCTGTTACATCCCTGTAGTGCCTGATATATTTGAAAATACATGTGTAATTCCCCATAGTGGACTAGCTGTTTCAAGTACTTGTACTGTTTCAGTGAATATATGTTAGAGCAGACAGGAGGGTGTTACTGCAGCAACTGTGTCAGCTTATCTATGCCAGTATTTCAGATATGTCCCAATTTTCATGGCTTCCACCTACCACTTTGGCCCATATTCATAGCAGTAAGAGGTTCTGAGCATATCTCTCAACTGGCTGGATTGTTTGAGGATGTCCAGGTTTATTACTCATATTTCTGGTCTGTTTTACAGATTAGTCTCATTTCTCTTGTAAATCACTGTGATGATATGGGGATTTTTGTCAGTAAATGATGACATACATCTCATTTTCAGACCTCACAGCCATCAGAGTATGTATGCTGAAACAAACTGTATTACACTGGCAACTTTCTACATTTATAAGGGCCATATTTAAAAGAGGACCCTAGTTTGGGCCCACTGTCCCCCCATTTTGACAGCCTTTGGACAGATTTGTTGCACAAAGAGGTTGAGAGGTTTGATTCTGAGATACAAGCTACTACATGTTCTTAGCACACATATACGTATCTCTCTCTCTCTCTCTCTCTCTATATATATATATATATATATATATATATATATATATATATATATAGATATATATATATATATATATATATATATATATATATATATATATATATATATATATATATTTATATACATTTAGGATTATGTGTTCATAGTTGTGTACTAGGCTAATGGGCCTGAAGACTTTACAAGCCTAGCCCATAGGATTACCCTGGCATCGTGCCACCTGACCTTAGCTCCCAGTGCCTCTGTCGAGTAGAGTCAGTTGAGTGATCCTCGGGGTGAATTTTCTATTTCCCATCCACTCATCAAGATTTTTCTTGAAGAGGGCCCGTGAAGTGCTCTGCTTGACATGTATGGGAAGTCTATTCCATAGCATGGGCACTCTCTGGATTATGAACCTGTCCCTCCAGCATGTTGTGTTGATTGTGGTAATGAGGGTGAGGTCTGTTGAGCATGTGGTATGCAGGGATTGGGATTTCTCTAGATGTAGCATTTCTAACAGAGCTGGGTCAGCCATGGCTTTGTAAATCAAGCAGAGATCGCCTCTAATAGGCCATATGAGACAGAGAATAGTTGGAGTTTTTCAGTCTGTCCATATAAGACAAGTGTTTAAGGCCTAGGATCCTGTTTGTAAGGTACTTTTGCAGCCTCTACAGTTGTTGCAGGTGTCTATTGAGGTACATGCCAATGGGGCATTGTACTAGATGACTGGCCTAAGGAGGGAAGAGTAGATGGAGACAATTACCTCTTTCTTCCAGGATGCGAAAGCCTTAGTAATGAGATATGCCACATAGAAGGACTTTCTGACCACAGTGGCAATGTGGTGGTCAAAGGAGAGGTTGCTATCAACCTGTGTTCCTAGATCTCTTATAACACCTTCTGTCAGGGGACCATCATTTATGCGGTAAGTCATGGGAACCAGGTTTCTCTCAAAGGGGATGATGACACAAATGTTTGTCATTGAGCTTAAGGCCATGGTTCTGACACAAGTTATTGAACTCAGTGAGGCCTTTCTGTAGGATGTCAACATCACTTGTGGAGGTAATAATAGCTCCCAACTTGCAGTCATCTGCAAATGTTGTCAGCCAGAGTCCCTTTGTGTTGCCCTGGACTTCAGAGAAGTAGATACCAAACAGGAGATGACCCAGGACCGAACCCTGTGGGACTCCACTAGTGACAGTCTGACTTGGACTCAGCTACTTTCACACTATGGGTTCTATCTGTGAGTCAATTTGCATCCCACTGAGTGAAATGGGGATTGATGCCTAGCTTAGTGAGTTTTCCATAATTCCTGTGTGGGGAATGGTATCAAAGGCCTTGGCCAGATCCAAGTAGGCTGTAAGAAACACCTTGCCTTCATCCACAGCTCTGGAGACTGACTCAAAGAAGTCAATCAGGTTGAAAAGGCATGACCTACCCTTCACATCACCAAACTGTGTGGGATCTAGAGTCTGGAGATTTCCTATATCCCTGTTTATTAAGTTCATGATGATGTATTCCATAGTTTTGCATAACAGACTCATCAGGCTAATGGGGAGATAGTTCCCAGGGTCTTTAGTCACTCCTCCTTTCTGGGGAGGGATTACTGTAGCAGTGTGCCATTCGGTAGGGGCATGAGGCTGTAATTGAACAGGGCACACAGGTGAGGTGCCAGTTCACTCTATAATTCATGTAGACCACAACCAGGAATATTGTCAGGTCCCATAGATGCTATATTCTTGGCCTTGGACAGTGCTGTTTTAACCTGTGCAGCAGTAAGACTGGGTGCCTGGCAATCTACTGGTATTGTGATTGGTCCTTCAGGGGGGAGAGAGGGGTAAAGTTGGCACTGAATCTGTTGGCCAGTATATTGGCAATATCTGTTGGCTCAGTGTAGGAGGTACCATTGTGCAGTAGCTCAGAGCAGATCAGGGTATTGCTGGGGAGATTCTTTACATAACTATAGAAGGCTTTGTGGTTGTCTTTAATATCTGCTGCAATTCTGTTTTCATAGCTCGTTTTGGAGGATTTGATGAGGGATCTCAACTTTGTGTTCAGGCTGGTAAGGGAGTTTTTACAGTCTTGGGACTTCACCTTATTCCACATCAGTTTCCTCCTTCTGTTGTAGGGTTTGTTTATGGTAGGGGACCACCAGATTGGCTTCCTTTTTTTTGAGGATAGCGTCTTGGTTCTATTGGGTATGGCAGAATCCATGCATTTGTGTATGTGTTCATACATTGCAATGGTGTATGATTCGGCGGTCATGCAACTGTTCTCCATTTGCATGAGTGCCGTGAAGTGAGCCAGCTGTGTTTGTAGGAGCCCAAAGTTACCTTTAGAAAGGCTTTGCATAGAGGCTACCTTTGCAGGAGGGGGGGGTTGATGGTTTCTAAGGTGATTAGTTTATGGTCAGAGCCAACCAGGGAAGAGTTGATTATTAGTGTACAGCAACAGTCAGCCATGTTAATAATGACCAGGTCAAGGATATTGCAACCTGTAGTGAGGGTAAGAATGAGCTGGTCCAAGTCATTGGAATTATTGAATTCCAGGAAACGTTGGGCAAGTGCATTGGTACATGAGTAGCTTTTCCGGTTGATGGAGGGGTTTTTGATGTAATCCAGTATGAGAGTGTTAGGTTGCACCCTAATATTTTTCAGGGTGATTAGGAATGTGGAATGTGAGTCTTGAGACATGGTTGGGGACCTATAGCAGGCTGCAACATGAATCGCCATCTTATCCAGTGTTAGTTGTACCTGAAGTATCTCAGATGCATTATGCTGGGCTACTAGTCTGGGGGTGTGCATATCCTTTATGAATATGGAAACACCACCACCTTTGGTGCTTCAGTCCAAGTTCTGGGGCCAAAAGGTGTAGAATGAGTGAGTTATAGCCTGGTAATGCAGGGGTGCTTTCTGTTGCCTTGAACCAAGTCTCTGTTACAGCACAAATGTTGATGTTCTCCATTTTAAGGAGTACTTTGAGTGAGTGCATTTTGAGATTTAGACGTGTAGCATTGAGCAGCATGACCCTCAGATTGCAGCAGATCATATGTTTCCATTTCTTCCTGTCCTCTGCATCTTCCTCTGTCACACCAACCACCTGCATGTCATCTCCCACCACATCCATAAACCTTATCTTAGGCCTTACACTTTTCCTGTTACCTGGTAGCTTCATCCTTAGCATATTTTTCCAATATACTCAGCATCCCTCCTCAGCACAAGTCCATACTAATGTAATCTTGCCTCTCTGGCTTTGTCTCCAAACCTTCCAACGTGGGCTGACCCTCTAATATACTTATTCCTGATCCTGTCCACGCTTGTCACACCCAATGCAGACCTTAACATTTTTAACTCTGCCACATCCAGCTCTAACTCCTGCCTTTTTGTCAATGCCACTGTCTCCCACCCATATAACATAGCTGGTCTCACTACCCTCTTGTAGACCTTCCCTTTAACTCTTACTGGTACTTGTCTGTCACTAATCACTCCTGACACTCTTCTCCACCCACTCCATCCTGCCTGTACTCTCTTCTTCACCTCTCTTCCACACTCACCATTACTCTGAACTGTTGATCCCAAGTATTTAAACTCATCCACCTTCACCACCTCTACTCCTTGCATCCTCACCATTCCTCTATCCCCCCCTCTCATTCACACACATATATTCTGTCTTAGTCCTGCTGACCTTCATTCCTCTCCTCTCTAGAGCATATCTCCATCTCTCCAGGGTCTCCTCCACCTGTTCCTTACTCTCACTACAGATCGCAATGTCATCTGCAAACATCATAGTCCACGGGGACTCCTGTCTGATCTTGTCTGTCAACCTGTCCATCGCCATTGCAAATAAGAAAGGGCTCAGAGCTGATCCTTGATACAATCCCACCTCCACCTTAAATGCATCTGTCACTCCCACCGCAGACCTCACCTCTGTCACACTACCCTTGTACATATCCTTTACCACTCTTACATACTTCGCTGACAGTCCCGACTTCCTCACACAATGCCACAACTCCTCTCTAGGCACCCTGTCATATGCTTTCTCTACGTCTAGAAAAACACAATGCAACTCCTGCTGACCTTCTCTGTAATTCTCCATCAACACTCTCAGAGCAAACATCGCATTTGTAGTGCTCTTTCCCAGCATGAAACCATACTGCTGCTTACTAATCATCACGTCCCTTCTTAACCTAGTTACCTAGCTTCCACTAATATTTCCCATAACTTCATGCTGTGACTGGTCGGTTTAATCCCTCTGTAGTTACAACAGCTCATAGATATATACATGTATATATATATATATATATATATATATATATATATATATATATATATATATATATATATATATATATATATATATATATATATATATATATATATATATATATATATATACACACACCTGTATAAAACCTGACTGATTCTACAGAATCTTTCCTTATCAGTATTTTTTAGAGCTCGCATGGTATAGTGGTACATTGCTTTGACTGTGGTGTACATGGCCCTGTGTTGAAGACTAGGCAGGACTGATTATTTTGTTGCAAAACAGAACAGTGGCTGCTGGAGACAGTGGGATAAGGGCAATATTTAAAATAGGTCCCTAGTTTGGGCCCAATGACCCCCCCATTTTGACAGCTTTTGGACAGATTTGTTGCAGTAAGAGGTTGGGGATATGGTTCTGAGGTACAACTCCATTACATGTCATGAGTACATTTATATGTATATATGTATGTATATGTATATATTTATATATATATATATATATATATATATATATATATATATATATATATATATATATATATATATATATATATATATATATGTATGTATTTGTACAGAATATGGAGGTGAATTTGGACACTTCGACCCCTGAAAGAGGGTTGAGGACAACAATGTCTTATTAAGCCAATTAAACCATTTTATATGTGTCCAGTAGACACGTGTGCAAAATGGACAGCTATGTATGGAGCAACATTTTTTTGTGGGAACAGATTGCCCTTTTTTTTTTTTTTTTTTTAATAAGTGAGAGTGGGATGTTGAGGAAGGATAGTAGGTATAGTTGGGGAGGTAGGTTGGGTATGAAGACAGACAAGACAGCAGGTAGGTGGTATATGACACATGTAAGGGTAAACACCTTGGACGGGGAGGATGGTTGGGAATCGGACACCCATGTGCTCCCAAATGGATACAGTGGGACTTTAGTCCCCACCCATGTGCAGTCACCACTGCATCTTCACAGCCCCAAAGGTGGCTGTGCTGGGGGCTGAGCAGGAGGGACAGGCTGACCCTCAAGATGCACCGTGTGGCCCTCAAGCTGGTGTAGCAGATCTCCAAACTCCTTTTGAAGCTCACTATGCACCAATCCCCAGACCTGATGATGGGTGACAGTGTCCTGTCTGTGCCAGTTCCCAGGGTGGTGAGGGGCCCCATCCCCTGAGGCGGTTCCACCCAAAGGTAGTGCAGGACCAGCAGACGAGGAGGTCCCAGGTTGGGTCCCAGACATGCTGAGGCCTGGTGTTATGGCCAGTTGAGGAGGGACAGGCAGATCCATTGGGATTGGCCTTCCCAGACGTGCTATGGTTTTGAAGTTTTATAACATATGTTGGTTAGTCATGAAAAACACATTCCAGGATTAGTTATAACAGCATGCATAGGTATTCCCCTTAACCCACAACAACAGATTTACAACAGTTGCATAACACATGCATATATCGAACCACAGTGGGCATTATAACGGCATGCAGCTTACATTGATAGCAATAGGCCACCAATGATAGTATTTGAACAGGGAACAGTAATAGTAAAATTTTTAAATATTTGTAGAGCAATAGGACATTTGTTCCAATAGTAGGTTTGGTGAAAAACATACCCATTGATTTATGTGTTTAAATTATTGGTCCAGATAGAGTGGGGGGGGAGAGAGAGATACCAATTAACAAATGTATAGGCTTCAATTGCTCGTAACTTTAATGATCATTGCTCTAATCATTACTCTCCAAGTTTTACCTCACTTTACATCAACCTATGGCCTTGGGTTGGGCAGTGGTATGTTTGTACACAATATATAAGTACAGCCTTCTTACAGCTAAGATATACCTTCTCTTACCTGCAGACCTGTGGAGGAAATTCCTGTTAACACTACCTGACTGTTTCTACCCATATTAACATAGTCAGGGTTACATATGTGCACTCATAGTGTGTGTGTGTGTGTGTGTGTGTGTGTGTGTGTGTGTGTGTGTGTGTGTGTGTGTGTGTGTGTGTGTGTGTGTGTGTGTGTGTGTGTGTGTGTGTGTGTGTGTGTGTGTGTGTGTGTGTGTGTGTGTGTGTGTGCTACTGCCATACTCTGCCTTGATTTCTATCGGTCACCCTGGGTGTGGGCTGCAGCGACCATTAGCTGTGACAGCATGACTCTTGAGGGACATTTCTTGGAGGCGACTACTTGGTGTATGAACTTATTTTGCTGTCATTTACAGCCTTGGGGTTGGACAGTGGGTGCTGGACACAGTGTATAAGTACAGCCTTCTTACAGCTAAGATATACCTTTTCTTACCTGGCAGACCTGTGGAGAAAATTTCTGTTAGCACTAACTAACTATTTCTACCCATATTCACATAGTCTGGGTTACATATGTGCACTCATAGTGTGTGTGTGTGTGTGTGTGTGTGTGTGTGTGTGTGTGTGTGTGTGTGTGTGTTTGCTACTCCCATACTCTGCCTTGATTTCTATCAGTCACCCTGAGTGTGGGTAGCAGTGACCACTAGCTGTGACAGCGTGACACTTGAGGGACATTTCTTGGAGGTGGCTACTTGGTGTATGTACTTATCTTGCTGTCATTTGCAGCCTTGGGGTTGGACAGTGGGTGTTGGACACAGTGTATAAGTACAGCCTTCTTACAGCTAAGATATACCTTTTCTTACCCGGCAGACCTGTGGAGGAAATTTCTGTTAACACTACCTGACTATTTCTAGACATATTCACAGGTGAAAATATGCATATAGCTTGCTAACAATCCCAGGATTCAAACCATGCTTGTTTATGCATAAAGTAGAACAAAGTTTGTGTTTCATCAGACTGAGCTATTGAGAAACTGCTATCTCTTGCTTGACTGTCTTCTGCCTAATACTCTCTTGGTTGTATAATCTGACATTCATGCATGGCAGATAGTTCTTATACGGTGTATTCATACTTTGATATAGTACAGACTGGAAAACACTGGTTAACACAACATTACTATTCAAGTATCAGAGCTTGGTGTATGGAACATTTCATATAGTTGATCTCCTGTTTTACAACTCCACAATCTTTGTCGGATGAGCCTTGATTATTTAATGCTTTCAGAGCTATAGTTGCTGTGCAGAAACTGTACACATTTCAATTCATACCACCACATACTAAAGTAAACATGAGCAGTCCAGGGTTTTGACTTTTATTGACAGGTAATGACACTTTTATTGATATATACCCTGTACATCACTATTACTCTGGTAATGTCTCATTTATTCAGTACAAACCATACCCATTTTTAAATACTGACAGATGACATTCTACTCCTTTCTATTTATTTGCCATGAATACTACAAGTTAGGTTTGTACTCACCAGTCTCACAATGCAGCCTTAGCATCCTGCTGGCATGGGGCATCAATGTTCATGGCTCTTTCATCTGCAGCTGTACAGGAGATAGAAAAACATTTATACATACCTATCCATCGCATACACAGGCTAGACGTTTGAAAACAATTATTGATACTGATACTTACACAGCGCTGGGACATTCCTTGCCCATGCATCTTGAACCCACTGGTCCAAGAGCTCCGTCTTCCTATGGTTCAAGTCAGCAAAGTGGTGCCGGACCTGGTCACCAGTTTGAGGGATGCCAGTGGTACTGATGACGTCACATGTGAGACAGTCCCAGGCCTCCTTTGTATTGGGAGTCCTAGTACTGGTTCTGTAGCAGTCTCCCTTTATGGTCTTGTACTAAGAGTCCAACCATGACCCAGGACTCCTGAATGGCCCAACGCTGCACCCAAAAGTGCATACCTTCACCAACATCAGCCATAGTCTCTGCAGTGATGAGCTACATCTGGTTATGGGCTGTATTCCCACCTGCAAGGTTTAGATAGGGCTGATTTCCCACACTATGCCATGAATGGATGGTTTTGAATATACTGAGCTAAGCTAAGCAATGGGCAAACACACTTAGCACAGACAGGCATTGCTTAAAGGGGTAGATGCTAAGCACTACTTACCAGTGCACAAATCTGTTTAGCTATGCTAATTATTGCTAAGCATACAAATTTAAGCAATGCTTACTCCAGCTGAGCATAGCTGAGCACAATTTAGTGTGGCTCAGCTTTCATTTTATGGACTATCAGGATTGTGGGGTTGATTTCTTCTTAATGAAATCTTATAATATGTATGTTTCTCTTCCCTAACAGCCCCCTATGTGCTTTCATTACATTATATTCTTTTGTGGCTATACTGTATGGGACAC
This sequence comes from Protopterus annectens, assembly GCF_019279795.1. Taxonomy (NCBI): domain Eukaryota; kingdom Metazoa; phylum Chordata; order Ceratodontiformes; family Protopteridae; genus Protopterus; species Protopterus annectens. The sequence continues at coordinate 228,593,660 of NC_056750.1, forward strand.
TTGTGTTTATATGGGGGATTCATGTGTACTACACTGACACCTCACAATTGGACAGGCTACACTACCCTGGTTAACAAATATATATTATTCAGTAGGCATGGCTTCGTTGAAGGTTGGGCGTCAGGCTGGCAACTCCACACCATAAAAAACAACTGCCAATCATTAGCAGACTGGAGTTCCGCTGTGGCGACCCCTAACCAGGAAAAGCCGAAAGACAAACAACAACAACCTATTTATAAAAAGTATATTTTTACTGCTGTTTTCAGATATGAAAATGAATAGATTGCAGTGGGGCTTGAACAGTGAATGATTGCATACAAAGCAAATGCTCTAATCACTACACTATTTCACATTGATTGCTTTGGCTGCATGTTTCTATTTAGCTCCTTCAGATGTTTCAGCTATGCTATACACAGTTGCACGATGTACACACCTGCTCAGCTATGCTTAAACTTTATTGGAAATGGAAAAAAATAAAATAAACATCAATTTTATTTTTATTTACTGTAAGGGGGATGCACATTGGTTTTTGCATCTTAGGGCAGGACATCTAGACAACTACATCATACATGGGGGAATTAGTTTAAATGTTCCTGGTAGGAACATGCTTACTTATTTGTATGCCAGCATGTACACTGGCATACCATTCTGGACATTATCTGTGCTGGACCATTGTGAGGGGCTGTGCTTTTGTGTGTTTTTCTGTATTTTGACTGTGGTCACTGTTATGTTATGATAGTGTCCGCGGACACAGTTAGTTGCTTTAGAACGGCAATTCTAGAGTGCAGGGGCATGTGTACTCTGTGAGCACTGCTCCCACATGCCCCCTGTGTTTGTACACAAATAGTGTCCGTGTGGAGAACACAGCAGCCCACATTCATTAATATGCAAGGCGCGCTGCTGTTCTACATGGGCACAATCAGCTCCATGCAGGAATAGCATTATTCCTGCATAGAGTTTGATGAATCCAGGAGAATTTTCTTTTCCAGTGTTTTTTTTCTGTTATTGATTCACTATTTATATTGGTTTTATAGCCTGTATTTTTAATGTATTAACTTTAAATGTGAGGGGGTTATCCTCTCATTGTAAAAGAAAGACAGTCAATCAGTGGTTAAACACTGGAATGTTTGACTTTTTTTTATTTCAAGAATGTAAATAGCATTAAAAATAAGTTTGATATAATCTTTCTGGAATGCTTTAGATCCAAAAGAGGGGCTTTATTTGGTGTATCATCTTCCATAAACTGGAAACATTTACAGAAATCTGTGGACAACTAAGGACAGTATGTACTATAGGTTTTCTCTTCTTTAGAAAGTCTCAGCATGTTAGGTTCCATTTTTATCCCTGGTATGGATAATCCTACATTTTTTATACTGCTAGTTAGTGTAGTGATAGAAGTAGGCTGCGTAGTGAGAGGGACATTATGTCACAAAAATAATTACGGAGGCATGAACCCACCTACCCTTGGTTGATATCTGGAGATAATTCTAAACCAACATGATACTGTATTTATGTATAATGTTCCCAGAAGTCTTGATGCCAGTATAATGGATTATGTTTTTAATTTCAACTGACCTGTTTCACTTTGCAATATGCTCAGATATCATTTCAGCCCCAACACAAACCACAAGGCTGTTACTTTGATGATGATAGAACAAACCTGCCCACTTGGCAGAAAAAGCTGGCAGATGGACCCCTTAATCCTAAAAGACTAATCACTCATATGCCATATATCTAGAGCAGTGAGAACTAACTGGCTTTTCATCCACCGGTCAGTGTATGAAGTAATACCTGGTGGGAATCATTTAAGCATGAGCCTAAGAGAGCAAAGCAGATATATTTATAGTCCTTACAGGAAAAGTAGAGACTTGTGAAAATTAGGTTCAAGAGTTATGGCACAAATGCAAGAAAGAGGGCTTTACAAACACATGGACTCTAAGAAAATACAAGATAGTTCACCAGAAATATAATGCTAAGATCAAGGAAAAGTCACAACTATTTTGGAGAGTGCAATGTCTCAGGCATGGGCAGAAGGGAACAGACTTGACAATATTTTGGCTTAAATGTTACAGGTACATAGGAAATCGGCTTTTCTACCTGGAGTTAAACACTCTCCTTCCAGAAAATTCTCAGTTCTCCTAAAGATATAAACTATCTATGTGGTAAATTATATCAGTCATTCTATAATTGGATACTAATGCTGAATTCGATCCTTATGATAAAGTTTTAGAATTTTTGTTGAAACAAGACTATTTACCTGTTTTATCTCCTGTATATAGTGCATCATTTGCATCCCCTATCTCAGAGCAAAAAATCCAATAGACTACCTCTTCCACTAAAAGGGTAAGGCTCCAGGTCTAGGCAGTCTTAACGCTGAGCTTTATCAAGTTTTAAAGGATCTTCTTTTCCCCAGTATTGGTCAGTTTGTTTCACTACTGTCAATGTACCCAAACCATAAGTGGCTTATATAACAGTCTGTTATCACTGTTTTTGCAAACCTGATAAAGACAATACACAACCTGATAATTATAGGCCAAACACTCTTAGCAATGTAGACATTAAATTGTATATAAAAAATCCTGCTAATCATCTTAAATCCACACTACCTGAGATTATTTTGGATATTCAAGATGGTTATATCAAAGGCAGAAATAGTTTGGACCATTTATGTAACCTAATCTTCATTTCAAGGATTATAACTTAATCCTTGGCCTGTATCATCTTCATTTGTGGATTTCAAAAAGGCATTTAATGATCTTACTTATGGAAGTTCTGGGACTATCCTTTGATCTATAAGCTTTAGTCTGCCATAGTCTCTTGGACTGGTAGTATCTTACAAACAACTTTTCCATGTTTGTAAGCTACTTTTTGGATGGGACTATTTCAGGATTCAAAACCCTTGCCAATCAAATGGAGACAATGGTTATTTTAGGTCTCAACTGTGGTAAAAGATCTTATTCATATAGCCTCCTGTTGGAAAGTGTCAGGCAATCTTTCAGAGCTGGTTTCACTAAGCTGGCATCTTAGTGAAAGTGGGATGTTTGTTACCCTTCATATTACCCTAATACCTACCAATACCAGTAAAAACAACCACTCCCTTTGAGTATAAGTTAAACTTTTTTGGTCACATTTTATGGATGGCCTCAGATTTTTAGCACGTACAAGTGATAGGCTAAAGGCTACCTGTATGTATTTTTTTTCTTTTTTCCAATGAATTTATACCTACTTTGCTATAAGATAGGTTACTTGTTAGTTAAGGGGTTTCAGGCAGTACTAGTGTAGTTTATAGTCCTTAAATACTAATAGGTCACCACTGTTTAACCAGCCTTTTAATTAATCTTTTAAATAACCCTTAAATTAATCCTTTGATTAATTAATTTTCAATCAATATGCTTGTTAATCCTTCCTTTAATTATTTTACTATTTAATTATTTATATAGACTATCAATTGTTCCATTTAACTTTCCACTAACTGGCATATTACCTCATATACTACATTTTTTATCACTTTATATCCTTTTATGACTACCTGTTCCATGTTTATGTGTACCCTTTGCATACCAATTTGTCTTAACTATTTAACTTCTGGTGTTTATTCTGTACACAACTGAATAACTAAGATACACTATTTTAGTAGCTTGTTGTTAAAAATTTTGTCTGTTAACAAAACATTTGCTGCATATAATATTGATTCTATTTATCTAATAAGTTCTCATATTGACAAATTCAGTGTTTTACCAATGCAAATTAACTCTTACTGTTTTAGTGTTAGTATATTTGTTTGTTTGTTATCAACTGAATTTTATAAATAAAAATGAAAAAAAATACAAATTATAGAACCACTTAAGTACTTAAAAATGTACTTTCATACTTGAAGTGGACAAATTGATTCAGAAAAGAGATTTATGAAAGTAGAATGACATCATTCTAATGGTATAAGGTGTAAAGTTTAAGAGAGATATAAGGAAATATTTTTATAGAAAGGGTAGTGGGCTGCTGGAACTGCTTTTATGAAGATATGTGATCTTCAAAACCAGTTACATAATTCAAGACTGCACAAGTGTATACAAGGCAACTCCTACAATGTGCTGAAGAAAAAAGAAACATAAATAAGCTGATGATTAAGTCCAGTTTGCATCTTATCCAGAAGGTATGGAAATGAACAGACTAAATGGGGCATGTCACCCCTATCTGCTGATTTTATGTTTCTGTATTCCATATGTATTACATTTTCTGTCTGTGATATAAATGAATTCCTGTCTTTTGCTTAGAAGTACGTGTTAATAGTAATTACTTAATTTAACTTGAATTATAAGTTGCATATGTGATTCTCATTTCAGTAAACACTCAGAGAATGTGAATTAGACCCATTGGTGTATATGGACAAAGCCTTGAGTGTAACCTAGATAACTGAAATTTGATTTGTAGCTTGATAGCTAGAGAAGATGGCTGAGAAAACGAGGGGAGTGGTTAAGCTCCGTTTGTGGAATGCTCTTTGTGAGGAGGGATTAGAGAAGACGGGCCTGGGCTTTATTGTTGATCTGTTCTGAAAATAATACTAGAAATCAAAGAGAAAAATATAGTCATGTAGAGATTGACAGGGAAGTAAAGGATCACATCATCATGAAAGAGGCAAACTACCATATCCCACTGCCATTGCAAGTCCATACTGGTAAAAAATGCCAGTTATCAAACCAAGGGACTTTTTTAAATGAGAGTTAGGGCTGACTCAACACAGAAAATTAATTGTTTAGTTTATTGTAGTCCTAACATCTTACCACCTCTTTTTTCAATGGGTTTAATAAATATTTTAGTTCATTGTGAAATACATTAATGCTTATTATCATGTGTGGGAATCTTTATTATCTAGATTACGAGATATATCTTATCATGTTGGTTCATATATGATACTTCTTGCCTGTAAGCATAGAATTTCAGCCTTTCTATTTTATCTAAGTGTGTATTGAGATTCAAAAAGTATTAATATAATATTATTATTCCTTCCTTCCTCCTCCCCTTTCCTTATTTCGCAATAACCAATTTATATGTTTCATGGTCTCAGGCCTGTATTACTGTTACATTTTAATATCAACTATAAGGTACCATTTAAGAACTGCTTTTTTATTAATTGCATGGCCTCTAGTTCAACTGTTTTGATCAATATTCTAAGGAATTTAAAATATATTCCTTCTATAATTTTAAAAACAGATAATAGAGGCAGTCACTAAAATACTGCTACAACAAAAGGGTTTATTATATTTTAGGAAATGTTTAAACAATATAATTCTGTTGTTTCCAGAGTCTAGAGAAAGGGCACAGCAGAGAGACTGTACTATATATGTTCTGTGAGCCATGTCTTAGTATCTGAGGAAACCGTACTTGATTTCTGATCCCCCTAAACACCTGGTTATAGTTTCCTGTATGATGCTAGTGGGGATATCACTCAGTGTGTCACTCATTGCACAGTAGTAGACTGCAGAGTCAGACAGCTGTGCTCTGGAGATAGTCAGTAATACTGTACTCTTGGACACATTGAAGTATGATGAGAAACGACCATTTCCTGCTTCAGTTTTAGCTCTGTTCACTTGAAAACCCAGGTGATTTAAAGGTCCATTTGCTTTTTGCTGATACCAGTGCAGGAATGGTTGTGCTGCTGCTGTGAAATTGCAGGACAGAACAACATTGTTCTCTTCAGAAACACTTTTGCTTGTCTCTAGTTGTGTTACTTCATCTCCATTAGTAATACCTGATTGAAACATTCAAGTAAAAAATTAACAACGTGGTCCATTCGTTTGTTTCATATTTAATGGTAGTTGCTATATATTTTTTTTCTGTTTAGTAATGACACTCTCTATTCACAAAATGCATCTTGATGCATGAGTACACTTATACTATCAATGATATTTGTACAATTATACAAACCATGACAGATGTTTTGCACAATGTAAATATTTTATATAGGATTATGCTATAATGTTCTGATTAGACAGTGTTTCTAATACTTTATATCTTTAGAGCTATTTTATACTATATATAACTTCCCAGTTTCATGTTTAATATTATCATACTGCATATGCCAGCAAAGTACACATCTGTATTATGTTACATACCTTGGTTGTGCATTAAACAAGTCCGTATATATATATATCACACCTTTCACCCAGTCAGCAAACAGTACATTATTAAATCAATAATAAATACTATATCAAGTAAATTGTTTTTACTGTGTTTTGATATAACAATGTGCAAAATTATAATCTTATGGAACTTACCCAGCAGTAGAAATATAAGACAGATGATATATCTTGAACTTACAACAAAGCAGCATTTTAAAAGTGTAGCACAGAGCTTGAGCATATTTATGAAAAGTCTGCTGCACGGATCTGTTGAGACAATGAAAATTCCTGTTCTGATCATTATACTGACAGCTTTTAGAACAGACTCCAATATATATACTAAACTATGAAAGCCACATTACTCATTTCCGTTCAAGATGCAACATGCCTGCAGTAAGCACCTCATTGGTTCTTTCAAGCTTTTTTTTAAAGTTGTTTCAGGTTTCAACTTTCTGTTATTTAAGACGTTACCTTGTTGAGTGTTTCTGCCATTTCACACAGAGCAAATTGGAGGAATTGCACTGAGCAAAACTCTGATCTGTGATGTAAAAGTATCCTCTTTTTTTGCTTATTTTTACTAGTTATTTATAGCACTTTTATTGTCTGCTGCATACTTTTTACTGTATTTTATAGCTATAAACTAATTTGATCGCTTGTATTAAAATTGTCTGCCTCACAGGGCCTGTTACTGTCACACTGTTTGTAAATCTTTTCTAGCTAATTTCATTGTGTGCGAGGTATTAACTGGAATTTTTCTCCATTTGATAAACATCTGTTTGTGTTTATTTGTTCTGATTTCCTGCCAAGGAGTATATCATATAACTGGTGTAGTTTCCCATTCTCCATCCCTATTGGTATCCTGTCCTTATACTTGGTGGCTTTGCAGTTGCCAGTCCCTACTGTATATTCGATCTGGGACACTCCTCCCAGTCTAGTGTCATTAGCTCATTCTACCTAATGCAGGAAGAACATTTGAGAAGGCCAACCCACTTAGTTTCTTAATCTTGAATTATCTTCTGCTTCTCCTTACTCCCTTTCCACTTTACTAACAAAAAAGCAATTCTAAGCTTGTTTACTGCCTTTCCTGTAACTAGTCTAGTCCAGATACAGATTTGCTATATCCAGGACTGTCTGCAAGCTTCTGAGCCCCCCAAGACTTTCTATGTTAGAGGAAAGCCTTCTAGCTTATCAGTGGGAGAGGTAAGCACTAGGTAGCCTATCTACCACAAGAGGAGTGGTTTCTGGTCCAGAAATTGTAGTACATTGGCTGTTTGGGCAGTTTTCCATCTCTTTCAACTTTCTGGTTTAAAAGCCCGGGTTTGTGCTTTTCCAGCCTTTCCTGTAACTAGACTAGTCCAGATACAGATTTGCTGTATCCTGGACTATATGTAAGCTTTTGAACCCACCAAGCATTTCTGTGTTGGAGGGAAGCCTTCTAGCTTATCAGCGGAAGTGGTAAGCACTAGGTAGCCTATCTACCACAAGAGGAGTGGTTTCTGGCCCAGATATTGTAGTTTATTGGCCTTTTGGGCAGTTTGGTACTTTTCCATTAATGAGGCAACATCCGTTGGCCAAAAATTACCAGGCATTCATGTATACAAAATAATAAATAATTTAAATGCTACTTTTCAAACAAAATGTTGACATTAATATAACAGTACTTAGTAATTAAAGAAAGCAATTGTTACAAGCTTTTAATGTTTGGTTTACTTTTTAGACTCTCAGTTGTAAAATCCTGGGCTACGCCTACATTGTTCAGTTTAGGTCACTGCTCTGCACTGGCCAAGGTAGCAATCATTATGCACTTTTAATGTTTTCTTCACTCTTCACACTGTAGGTTGTAAAATCCCAGGCTAAGCCATGATTGGTCAGTGTAGGTCATTGGTCAGTGTAGGTCATTGTTCTACACTGGCCAAGGCACAAATGTGCCAAAAGGGAACAAAATGACCCTAACATCATTGGAGAAACTGACTCTGTTAAAATACAAGGGCAAAGAAGCACTTCAAACCTAGCCAAATCCCAGGGACGTCGGGAGGCATACGCACTGTACTGATTTCAGTACAACTTTTTAGAAGGGGGGGTAGCTTTTTTGAAAAAAAAAATGTACGTACATATTTCTTCCTTTTTAAAGCTGTTGGCTCCTTTAAGGAGGATACCAGCCAGTCGGAAGTGAGCTCACATCATGTCCGACTGGCTGCGAGAGGGAGACAATCGCAAATGGATTATCAGTGCGAAGCGAGCAGGAATAGTTGGAAGGCAATCAATCAGGTAAGAGTGGGAAGGCAAGCAAGTGTGTGGGAAATGTAGTTTGTAAGGCAAGCAAGTGTGTTGGCAAATAGATCATCACTGCGAGCAAGCAGGAAATGTATCGGTTAAAGGATTTTTATATACGCAGGCACAATTTCGTTGTACTGCTTTATTGAACGTCTAACTGCATATATTTGGGCAAGAACAGTAACGGACTGCTATTCAAAGCATTTTATACACGCAAATGTATGTTAGTGCTGTTTCATTCCAAAGGAACTCTTTAATTACTTAATTGAACGTTTAACTATATGCATTTGGGCAAAAACAGAAATGGAGTGCTGTTTAAAGCAGATTATACATTCATATGTAATGTGAGTGCCGCTTTACTTCAAAGGAACTTTTATTTTGTGTAAGACTGTCCACTTTTTGAAGTCAGTGTGGTCGGTTTCTTGTTTATACAGTTTGTTAGTTTTCATTGCTTGGTCACAAAGTGTGAAGGCAATCCATCACGAACAGTGTGTGTGTGTGTGTAAATGTTATACAAAATCATACCTTCTATACCCTTTGTTGCAGCTCCTTTATTTTGCCATAAGAACAGATAGCATGTTTTAATCTTACTCCAGCAGGAAAAAATATCCAGTAAAATGACATTTGGAGGAGATAACTTGATGGCACAGATGCAAAATGTCTGTCTGTACTTCTGGCAACCCAAGTTCAGTGATGGACTCATTACCAGCAAAGCTAAGCCTGGGGGGGGGGGGGCATATAATGAAGCAACAGATGATCTATGCAGAGTAAGGAGGAAGCCTGATGCCTATGCGACCTCTGGTGAAGACCACAAGCTTCAGAAAATATGTTCTTACACAACAGGACTGCAAACATATCCTGACACCATTACACTAGCTTTCTTTAAACCTGGGGACATTGACCACTTGCCAAAAGAATGTTGGCTCCTTGGCTCCACACTCATCACTCCCCATTGAATCATTCAGTCCACAGGGTCTAAACAATGAGTCTTATTGAGGTCATCTTCCCAAGGAGTTCAATGCCCACCAAGTGAAGGTACAGGAATACCCAGCAAGGAGTCATTGGGAGATTTAAGGAAAGGTAAGAGTAGAAGTCATGGAGGTGATTAGGGGAATTAAAAATTTTATTTAAAGAAAATGAAATTAGGATAGCAGTTCAGAGGCTACAATAGCAGTAATATTCAACTCTAATTTAGCCTGATACACAACTGGATCCTTGGGACCTTTAGAGGCATACCCTTGAGCATGGAAGAGATAATTGCAATATGCACTGACTTGATTTTTGGTGGTTAGAGAAAACTACAGTACGCAGAAAACTCCCCATACATATGCACACATGTATTTGTACACACACCACACCCACATCCCATCCCATTCCCATACACATGCATACACGCACACGTGCACACACACCCTGGGAAAGCATGTATACCACACTGATGCTAACTGAAAGTCAAGATTGAATCTTAATACCTAATCAAAATAAATAAACAAATAAAAATATAACAGCTTATTAAATAATCTGCAGGTATTGAAGAAATACTTGACAATTTATAGAAGATTTGAGTAGAATGGATGAAAAGGGACTGAAGCGTTAAGAAAAATATTGGCTATTTTGGACAAAACTATGTATTCTTAGACTCCTTACAGAATGTAGAAGTAGTATGATTAGGGGATGTGAGGTTTGAATAATCTTGTATGGTTAACATACTTGCTGTCTGGTTTGATATTTCTTCACAGTCAGGTGCTACTATTAGGCATATACATCTTTCTAAACAAGGTTAAAGTGACAGTCATCTACATTCTTCTAAATAAAGTTAACATGGAACTTTAAGTGACACCATTATCCTTCTGTATCATCATCATCATCATCATCACATTCACTGAGGATGTAATATGGCATTCCCTTTTCATAGTCTATTACATTTAAGACACAAGCTGTTTTTGATACAGGATTGGTTCAAAGGAATGTTAGTCTCATCATATTCTTTCTGGAAAGATCTGTCATTATAACAATGGTCATTGCCTCAACAACATTACAGTTGTCTCATAATACATTCTGATAGACAGATAATATATTCTGTTGGTCTGGTATGTGAATTACTGCACAAAAACTCATTAATTTACAGTGTAACAATGGTTCATCATCCGTAGTACGATGTAATAGTCTCCATCATGGAATCTCTCACTGTTTCCATATGGTGATTTCTAGAAATTCAAAAGCCATCTATGTTTTTCTAGATGATTCCATTGGCCAGATTATTATAGCATGTGCAACACTAAGATATCATGCATTCTTCATGGTCTTGTTAACGTGTGACATGGAGCGATAGCATAAGTCTGACAAGTGGTCTGGAATAGCAGACATACCATTGCAGATGTCAAACCTATATATGGTAGAGAAGTAAGATCTGGGTTCTGATAAGACTTGTGTCTGTGTACATCTCAGTCCCCACCCCTCAGTTATGGTCACAAGCTGTGAGTAGTGAGAGAGAGAATGAGGTCATGTCTACAAGTGCTGAAAAATTACGTTGGCCCATAGATACTTTGCAAGTACTTTCAGTGACTCAGTAGGAGACTTAGTGTTGTAGTACTTCCTCAGAATAGAGCAACAGTTCTTTCAAATCAAAAGAAGAAAACTGAGGTGGTATAACATACCTCTCAACCTCTAAGAGTAAGAAATCTGGACAAAGCCATAAAATAGTGACACAAATAGGGACAATTTTTGAAATATTGCTCTTACAAACTTTGAAAGTTGGTAGAATAACAGGTTTTGCATTAGCATGAATTTTCTGAAGGGTATGAATCTGCCATTATTTTCTAACTTCAATCTTTAATGATTTGCCACTAATTTGCCAGAAAGTCACAATTTTATGAAAAACGGACCAAAAATATAAGGCAAAAATCTGGACATTATGTGAAAATCTGTACAGTTGAGAGTTATTTGGAGCACCTTAAAATCATGGCAATAAGTGGTCCTAGTGCTGATTCAGGGTATAGTGTTCATATTGTTGAAGGAATTTTATCAGTTAACTAGTCCATAAATACTTAGGGATCTGTTTGGCAAAATGTGTGTGCCTTTAAATGTGTCTTATCACAGCATTAGTCAGGAATTTGCCTGTGTTAGTTAATTAACAAGATATTAACTGAGAATTGTTGTGGTATATATGGAGGATGCTTGAAAGTAGGCAGCAGAAATTAACTCCTCAAGTAGAAGATCACCTGAGAGGTAAGCAGGAGTTTATATTCCACAAAGTTATGGAGTACATGATCCTAATATGGAAAATTGGAGAGGTATACCTGGTAGACATACAGTAACACTCAGAAGTGGAAACTGGAATCAGGGCCTGGTTAATGCCAATAACTTGAACTTTTCGTTCATGTACAGTCTGCTGCAAGGGCTACATATACTGTACACATGTGTTGTAGAAAAATAGAATGCACTGCTTTTGTTAATTTTAAAAACCAAGAAAATTGATGTTTTCATTTAAATAAATAAGTCTATAGAATAGTGAGAAATACCTCACTAAAAGAATCACAGGCCTAAAGCAGATGCCCTATGCTGACCATCTAAAAAAACATTGCCTATACTCTGTCGCATATTGTCTACTCAGAGGCGATCTCTGCTTAACATAACAAGGCCATGTCAAACCCAGAGCTGTTGGACATGCTACTACACTTAAAGAAATCCCAAGCCTTCATAGGTACATGCTCCAGGGATTTAAACCTTGTCATCACAATATGAACAAAACATGCTGGAGGGATAGGTTCCTAACCTAGAGACTCCCCAGACTCTGGAATAGACTGCCCAAACATGTCAAGCAGAGCACTTCTTTGGTCCCCTTCAAAAGGAACCTTGATGATTGGATGGGAGATAGGAAATTCACCCCAGTAATCATGTCAGTCACCCTGCTAGACAGGGGTCCAGGGAAGTAAATACTGTGGGAAGAAATAGCCAGGGAATTGTTATGGCTAGGCTTGTATAGGCCCTAGGGCTGGCAATCTATGAACCTATGAAAAGCATACTTTTCTATATCTACTATCTCCAATGTTTCCTTGAACTTGCATTGGTCATGTGCTCAGAGGCACTTGGCTAAGGACTTGCCATATACTATTATTTATACATCTGCTGTCAAGTGCATTACATGACTGACTATTAATTACATTTGGAACTGTTACTATTGTCCCCCAAAAATATCGCTACTGCTTGTTCTTTGTGACTACCAGCAATTTTTTTTTCTCTCCTTGTGCTTGCCAATGACCTCATTCATCAAAGTCTTATTAAAAATGCTGGTTGATGCTAAAATAGACTGACTAGAAGCTGGTACAACTACAGCAACAAGTGACTGTGCTGACCAGTGTAGACAATAATCCCAATAATGTGCCTGCCACAAAAAGCTAACCACTGAGCATGATCTGGAATCCAGCCTGGTCATGATTGACTGGTATGGCACTACAGTGAATGCAGTCAGAATATTCTTGACAAATATCTTGTTATCCTAGCTGACAGAAAAGGTTCTGGTAGTGCATAAATACCTTGAAAAACATTTCAAAGCTATGACTAGAACATAAGAACAATAAATGTAAAGTGTTAGCAATTTTAGTAACGGACAGGTTTAAAATAGCTTTGCCTAATTTTTAAGAAAATGAGTAAAACAAAATGATCCCAAGGACTCTGATAATTTAGTAACTTTAGCAGATCACTTATTAGTTTATGACATAATGTCTAAACCTCAGTTGTCTGCTTCCACATCTAAAACTGCAGAAAGATATGTGCTGTTTTCTGTGAAATGAAAATGCAGCAAGTAATGTGTTAATTCATTTCAGATGTGGGGGAGATGGCTCATATAACATTGAAGAAAATGTCAGTAGTAGAAATGTGAATAAATGTAGTTGTTACTATGGAGTGATAAGACCACATCTACAATAACTCATTCAGAATTCTAAGAAGACTTCAATCCACAAAGTGTGTTGGAAAGCAATCAATCCACTGTGTGTGTAAATGCCCCCCACATAATACACCTGCTGCTGCTGGCTAGAGGTGTTCAGGCTCAAACCCTATACCTTTGCTTTAGGGTAAGAAGAGCCTAAAGTCCCTAACCACCACCATTTCTGAACTTTGTTCAGATTTGCTTTTCTAACAGTTGTGAGCTATGGTGAGAAGTGAGAACTGAAGTTGTATTTCCCCCATTATTGTTTTTATTGTTTGTCCAGGTTTTTTGTGCTAAGGTTTGAAGTGAGAACTGAATTTGTATTCCCTCATTATTGGTTTTGTTTGTCCAGGTTTTTTTGTGCTAAGAGGTTGAGAGCTATCTAAATGATAGCCATTAAGTTTGTCTTCCTGTTTTTTCAAACTGCTGATTTAGCATAGTGGTATGTTGCACTGACTATAGTGCATATGGTTCTGGGTTCAAGAATTCTAGCAACTTTCAAAAATTATGCAAGCAATGTTTAAAATGTGTCCCTGTTTTTTGGGCTTTTGTCTCCCCCCCCCCCCCCAATAAATGTTGGCTTTTTCCAGATTTGTTGTGCTGCAAAGTTCAGAGATACAGCTGAGTGTCGACATTTGACAAGGAGCTGAGATCTGCAGGGGAACTAAAGTTCAGTGCTGCTTATGCTGAGTCTGTTTGTACTGTTAATAGCACAACAGGCAGTGTACTTGTGTTTGATGCAGAAGGCTGTGGGTTCTTCTCCCACAGTATGTAGGTGCATTGCTGATACTGTGCTGTAGTCCATTTTGGCGAAGATATCTAGTAGTAACTATGAACCTGTTATCAGTTTGCTATCCATTCCCTATTGCAATATTACTAGTGTATCATTGTTTTAATGCAACATAGGCGATTTATTCCTCAAGGGCAACAGGCACATTATTTGTAGATGAAACCATGAAATATAAAGTTGTTTGCTAGCAGCAGCCTCTTCATTAGTTACATATTTCTCTAATGTGGAATTATGTAGATGGATTTTACTAGTTCAGAGATTGTGCATATTTATTGATACTGTTGGACTGTAGAAGTTTGAGTAGACTTTTATGATGGAAGGTGTATCAAAGAGCATGTATGTGTTTCATGTGCAAGGGGCCTATGAGTTGAAAACAGCCCAAGGTTAATCTTTATCTGCCACTGGCAAAATGTATTTTTTTAATGTAGGTTTCAATGCTGTTTCAATGAATGTGAGTTTCAAGGGCAGAGCAGTTTTAATGCTAAGTCTAGTTTCATTGTGAGACTGCATTGCTTTGTTTAGCAGATATTTATTGGTGTTTGTGTTGTAAAATGCAAAATAAAACTTTTCTGGCAAATCATTTAGGAATGAAGTCACTAAATAATGACCAACGTTAAGTTTCAGACATCATAATCTTCAGAAAAATGCATGCTAAAGCAAGACCTGATATTCTATCAACTGTCTTAAGTTTTTACAAGATCAATTTTTAGTACTGTTTGTATGTTCTCCCAATATATTCGGTCTTGTCCAGATTTCCTGCATTAAGTGGTTGAGAGGTATGTGCAAATAAATTGCTTTACAGAATTAGGAATATCCAAACCTCTCAACTGTCCCCAATTTTGGCTCAAAGTGTTGCTCTCCCCCTAATAATCTCTCCGCAAAATAGCAATTTTGGAAGAAAACGTGGAGGGTTTACTTTTATAAATAACTGTAATGATCAGAGTTATATATTACATTTATTTCAGGAATGCATGTAGATTCTCTAATTTTGTCAGCTGCTCTAAGTTAACTGTGCTCATATTAAAATGGTGTCCTTTCTTTGACAGGTTCCCAGCTGTATTGTCTGGCAATTTTGTATTTTTGCATCACATTTTTGGTCTGTTTTTCATAAAATTGCGGTTTTCTGGCAAATTAGTGGCAAATTGTTAAAGACTGAAGTTAGAAAATAATGGCAGACATTTGAGTTTCAGATTTCATACCCTTCAGAAAATTCATACTAATGCAAGACCTACTACTATTCTATTATCTTTTAAGAGCAATATTTAAAAATGTCCTTATTTTGGGCCTTTGCCTCAGTTTTATTTGAGTTTGTTGCTTTAAGAGGTTGAAAGGTGTGTGTGTGTGTGTGTGTGTGTGTGTGTGTGTGTGTGTGTGTGTGTGTGGTGTGTGTGTGTGTGTGTGTGTGTGTGTGTGTGTGTGTGTGTGTATGTTAGGTAGGTAGCATACCTCTCAACTGCCCAAATTTTGCAGAATGTCCAGATTTTGCCCCATATTTTTGTCTGTTCCTCATAAATTTTGTGATTTTCCAGAAAATCATTGAAGGCTGAAGTTGCTAAATAATGACAGATATTTGAGTTTCAGACTTCACGCCCTTTAGAAAAATTCATACTAGCACAAATCCTGATATTCTAGCAACTTTCTCATACTAGCACAAATCCTGTTATTCTAGCAATTTTCTAAGTTCATGAGAGCATTATTTAATATCTGTCCCTGTTTATTTTAGGCTTTGTCCATATTTCTTGCACTAAGAGGTAGGTAGGTAGGGGTGTGTGTGTGAATGAAACATCCTAGTTTGGGGTAGCAGGTGGTTAGTAATTTACTCAAGCTCAAAACCTGTACCTTAGTTAGAGAAAACAAAAGCATAAATTCTCTACCCCGACTACCATGCTTCATCTTTTAAAGAACTGACTTTCAGGTTAATTTTCAATTCAAGGAACCGAATTTGAGTGAATTTATATTATATTACTGAAGAGGCATTACAGCGAATGCCTCTTCATCGACACTAAAAGAGCGAACCGTGAATTACGAGAATGGCCGTAGCTTGGCTGGGGAGGGGGGGGTAGCAGTTTGAGAGCTGTGAGTACAAATTTGAAAATCTTAGCTACACCCCTGCCAAATCCTACTGTTTACTCAAGTAATCAACTACTGGAATAAGTCTCCAAAAATCAGACTCAGCTAAAGCAACTGACAAAACAGAGTGCCCCTTATTCAGGAACACATTACATTTACATCCGCTACTGCAATCTTTATGTGCCACACAATCGCAAACTATAACACAGTCACAGAAAAATCACGTAGCGGTTAAGACATTTGGTCCCATGTGTCAGATCTGGTGTGAAAACAACTGTACTGTATTCAGCATGACTAAACCTCTGAAGTCACCATTCACCTCAGAAACTACATGTGTCTTCAACCAACCGGTGCCAGAGAAATTGGCTTTCCTTTTGGCTTTGTTGTAAGACTGCTATGGATTTCCTCCCAAGTTACTGACGCTTATACAGACAGTAATACAAACATCCCCTGTTACTTCATATGACTGTTGATCTATTAAGGTAAAAGTACCGGGCAGTTTTTCCATCTCTTTCAGCTTTCTGGTTTAAAAGCCCACATTAGTGCTTGTTTTCCACCTTCCCTGTAACTAGTCCTGGATACAGATTTTCTGTATCCAGGACTGTTTGTAATCTTCTGAGTGGTGCCAAAGTTTGCTCTTCAATTTTTCCCTTAGCTCTGCTAGTTCTCTCCTCTCCTGCACTTTTACTAGCTTATTAGTCTAGCACTTTACCAGACGTCTTGTAACAATTATTGTAGCACACAAAAGTGCTACCAGAACTAAACATTCTACAAGAAAACAGCTCCAGTGCTTATTATTAATGCCCACCCCTCTAGGCATGTCTAAAGGTCAGTTCCCTTTGCATTCTCCTATTAGCCTGGTGAACTTAGGCATCCTGAAGCAATGTAGCAACTGCCTCATGTACACTGACAACCCTCTTCTCTTACCTCCTAACACTCAGACTTGTGAGAGATGCACTTATATATCCAAATTGGAAGCCACACACTCTCCAGCCAAGACCGAAATAGCTGGTCAAAAAGAGAAGGTCAACACTTGCACCACACCACATGGAACACATAGCCCTCCAGAACACACACCAGCACTGCCTTCACATAAAAACACAAACCACACACCCACCTTTGTGGAGGCTCTCAATAAAAATTTACCCAAACAGCAGAGACCTCCAAGGCAGAAATGCACTTAACCACCAGAACACAACACTAATCATGAGACACATAACTATTGTAAACAGCGTACCACTCAATCAAAGCCCGTACAGCAAAACAGCATGCCCAACACACTACTCATAGGTGACTCAATAGTGAGGCACACTGATGTCCCACTCACTAGGCTGAATAAATAGAAAGTAACTGTCAGCTGCCTGTCAGGCACCAGGATCTGCCACATAATGCACGCACTCAGGTCCTTCAACAACAGTTACAAATATGACTCTGTCATTTTACATGTGGGTGTGAATGACCTGAGATGTACCTTCCTGGACTACATGAAAAGAGACATGGAGGAGCTCTTGGATTAAGTAGCCCAGGCAGGTATGACCCTAGCCCTGAGCAGCATCATACCATCACCCAGAATGATACCACAGTACAAGCAGAAAATGATTGAATTCAACAAGGGGCTAAGTTTCTGGTGTCATTCTAAGGGGATCTAGTATCTGTCTCCTGGGATGACATGATTGACAGATCTCGATGCTTTTACAGAGATGGCCTTCATCTGTCACCCCTGGGATTCCAGATACTGCCATGCCTCTTGCCAACCCTATAATGTCTTTTTTAGGTGGTGTTCCAAAGACCAAATTACCACTGTTACAGCTACAAACAACTCCAGTCTGTGGGTCATGCTGCTCAACTCTAGAAGTCTAAATCTAAAAATGCACTCAATTGAAGCACTCCTTAAAATTGAGAACATCAACATTTGTTCCAAAGCAGATACCTAGTTCAAGGTAGCAGAAAGCACACCTGCACTACCAGGTTATAACTCATTACACACCTTTCGGCCCCAGAACTTGGACCAAAGCTCCAAAGGTGGTGGTGTTTCCATATTCATAAAGGATGTACACACCTCCAGACTAGTAGCCCAACATAACTCATCTGAGATACTTCAGATGCGGCTAACACTGGGTAGGACAGCGATTCAGGTCATAGCCTGCTATAGGTCCTCAACCATGTCCCAAGACTCACACTCCATGTTCCTAAGCACCCCAGAAAATATTAGGGTCCAGCCTAACACTCTCATACTGGGGGACTTCAACTACATCTCCATTAACTTGGAAAACTACTCATTTACCAATACACTTGCCCATTTCCTGGAATTCATTAATTCCAATGCCCTGGACCAGCTTGTTCTGATCCCCACTAGAGATAGCAACATACCTGACATGGTTATTACTAACATGGGCAACCATTGCTCTACACCAATAGTCAACTTCTCCCTGGTTAGATCTGACAATAAACTAATCACCTTGGAAATCCATATCTACCCCCCCCCCCCGCAAAGGTAACCAGCATGAAAAACATCTCCAAAGCTAACTTTGGGCTCCTAAAAACAGAGGTGGCTAATTTCATGGTACCCATACAAATGGAGATCAGTTGCATGACCGCTGAATCATACACCATTGCACTGTACGAACACATACATAAATGCATGGATCACGCCATATCCAACAGAACCAAGATGCTCTCCTGCAAAATAAGGAAGCCAATCTGGTGGTCCTCTGCCATAAATAAACTCTACAACAGAAGGAGGAAACTGATGTGGAATAAGGTGAAGTTCCAAGACTGGAAAAAATCCCTTATCAGCCTCAGCAAAAAGTTGAGATCCCTCATCAAATCCTCTAAAGCTAGCTATGAAAACAGAATTGCAGCAGATAGTAAAGAAAACCACAAGCCCTTCTATAGTTATGTAAAGAATATCCACAGCAATACTCAGATTTGCTCTGAGCTACTGCACAATGGTACCTCCTATACCAAGCCAACAGATATTGCCAATATACTGGATGACAGATTCAGTGCCAACTTTACCCCTCCCCCCCCAAGAGACCAGTCACAATACCAGTAGATTGCCAGGCACCCAGTATTACTGCTGCACTGGTTAAAACAGCACTGTCCAAGGCCAAGAATACAGCTTCCATGGGACCTGACAATATCCCTGGCTGTGTTCTACATGAACTACAGAATGAACTGGCACCTCAGCTGTGTGCCCTGTTTAATCACAGCCTCACCTCAGGATTTGTCCCTACCAATGGCACACTGCTACAGTCATCCCTCTCCACAAAGGAAGAGTGACTACAGACCCTGGGAACTATTGCCCCATCAGCCTGAAGAGTCTGATATGCAAAGCTATGGAATGCATCATCACGGACCTAATAAACAAGGATATAGGGAATCTCCAGACTCTGGATCCCACACAGTTTGGTTTTGTGAAGGGTAGATCATGCCTGCTCAACTTGGTCGAACTCTTTGAGTCAGTCACCAGAGCTGTGGATGAAGGCAAGGTGGTTCATACAGCCTACCTTGATCTGGCCAAGGCCTTTGATACCATTCCCCACTCAGGAATCACAAAAATTCACTAAGCTAAATGTGTGGTAAATTATTTTTGTTACCATGGTAGTGTAGCTGGTGTACAATGGAAGTGTGAGTGCATATAACATGTGAAACCACCCATGTATACACAAGTGTCCCATACAGTATATTCACACCCCTTGCTACTGTAATGACAGCACATATACACAATAGTCACAGCACTTAACCACTAATCCATCTAAGCTGTATGATTTTATGATATTTCTTCAAACATATCATGCAATACAGTCAATGTACCATAGGAAATGAACACTGTGGAATCATTATTGATTCAAATGATGTATATATATATATATATATATATATATATATATATATATATATATATATATATACATATTTTTACGTCTGTCAGTGTTTTCAGGTAGACCCGTATATATACATATGTGTGTATATATATATATATATATATATATATATATATATATATATATATATATATATATATATATATATATATATATATATATATATATATATATATATATATATATATATATATATATATATATATATATATATATATATATATATATATATATATATATATATATCTAGAGAGAGAGAGAGAGAGATACATTATTTGTTAATAACTTGCAGACCCCAGAACACCTCAGTACAAGTCTGGACCAACCCAGATGAAGTAGGAGGACAAGTCTATGGACCTAGAAACACGTTGTTAGTGATATAAAGGCACCCGTGCCACTGACATCTGCTGGCCCCCCTACACAGTACAACTAAGTGCACAGTATACTGCTAGAAAATCAGGATAGGCCATACACAATGGCCAGACATACACCAACCTCTCAGCAATATAACTGAAATGACTGAAGATAGTAAAATGAAAAACAACCAGCCAGCAATCCACAGAAATATTTTAATGTGTTTTGCCTTTAAGTAGATTCATAGGTTCATATTACAACATTACAAAACATACTTGCCTTAAATACAAGACGCAATTAACACTTAATTGCATATTTATTTAAACAGCCACTAATTACACTCCTCAGTTAACCCCCAGGGGACATAGTATCAAATGTTACAATGTAAATTGATTCTTTACATAACAATGGCTCTGTTATAAGAGTTCTCTGAAACTGAGAAACAGACCTTTTCCAAAAAAGTACCTTGTAACCCACTACTGTCCCCATGGTGAAATGTATGAAAATTTACAGCTACAGGCCTGTTGTCCTTTTAAGTAGTAATATCACTCACATGTTCTAACAGCCTAATATTAAAACATGTCTTACAATTCCGCACACCAGCTTCTTGACTGTACAGGGTCCACATGTTGTCCAGCCTTTGCACTCATATGTGTGTTCCCTACCCCAAAACATGTGTGAGATTTCACAACATCACTGGGGTGATAGCAGGAATGACAGCATCTGGACAAAGCCTGGCATATAAGTGGAGGACAGAGGCCCAAACACAGGGTCATATTTGAAATATTGCTGCTATACACCGAGAAAGTTGCTGGTGTCACAGGGTTGGTTGCAACATGTCTTTTCTGAGGGATATGAGGTCAGAAACACAAATGGATGTTGCCATTTACTGATAGCAATCAGCAGAGTATGCCAATGATTTGCCAAGGACAACACCTGTCTGGGAACAAACCAAGCATAACAGGCAAACCTCTGGTCATCATGTGGATAGCCCTACGGTTGAGAGCTATGCAGACACATAACTTTGTCAGACTGAAATCCATGCAGAACTAGCATATATACACAAACCCTGTAAAACTACACGTATTCAAACCATATAGCAGCAATACTCACATTATGTCCCTAAGTCTGAAACGTTTTCTACCATTTAGTTGGCCTGTCTCCAAAAGTTTTGTTGTAAGAGTTATTCCCACCTGCTGTCTGTAATACTCTATAGCTCACACACCTCCAGGATGACTTCTTCACAGACAAGGTAAAGGGACAATTTCCACATGAAATACTCAATTATAGGAGTGTGTTGCCATGACATTGGCTATTGGAAGAACTACACACTGCTCTTGCATGCAATTAACAAGTGGGGAACACCAGTTGGTGCACAGGCCATCACCTGGTCAACAGCATTACCTACAAAAAGCAAGCTGCTACCTATTCAAACCAGCTGTCTTTCAGTAGTCGACAGTGAACAAAGAAAAAGAACTGGATCAACTTTGTGATATAACCCACTGCACTGTAAAAAAAAAAAAAGAAAGGTATGTGAAACAAGTAAGCATGTAATTGAATGTAGTATGTGTTTTCTAATAATGGGAAATAGGAGTTTCAATGAATTATCTCTCAACAAGACTTGCTGTAGTGATGTCCTGCTGAACATCACCTATGGCCATAGTATCTGGCTCTCTCTGCTGTAGCATAGAACACAGCTCAGGACCCTGACTCACCCCAAGAAATGACAGCTCACAAATGTCAACCACTGGAGTGTCTGTCAACTACTGCTGACTATGCCACTGCTAGGCCAGATACAGGGATATTGTACATATCCATGTTACCTGTGAATATGAGTATGATACACATGTGGTGTGTAAATCTAAGATAACTATATAGAGCATGTGCATATTAAAGTAATGTTGCAGAAGTCTTTGTTGAATTGCATGTGATATAGTGAATTCATACCATTCAACTGTACAGTGTTCTGCTGGACAATAACCACATTTGTGCCTGATATCTGTAGTCACATACACATGCAGTCATGTTATGTCAGCCAAACCATTGGCAAGTCTGTGAGCACTGACATTGTAACATAATAGCCTAATTATGACTGTTGGACATCATCCTTAGTTATCACTGCGATGTCAGAGCCTACTGTGCAATCAACTTAATTATGTATATTGCAGCTATATTAATGCAGTGTCAATATTGATGTGCCTTTTCCACCCATGTATGTGTGTGTGCCATTGGCCAGAAGTCCTGCTATAACAGGTTGAGAAGTATGACTGAGCAGCAAGATGTTAATACAGTGTGCCATACTAACATAGAACAAAAATGTATAACAGGTATCACCTGGGCACATGTATGTATGCATATGTTCAGCTGGAAGGCACAAAACAAATAACATGGGTTAACATGGGTTGCAAGCAGTCAGGTTAATAGGTTGTGCGTGTGTGTAATATCTGTTTCAGTGCATACAACAGACATAAATGTATACAGCTACTGCTTGTTGCATTGCCCTGACACTAATATGGGTACTAGAATAGGCATGATTATCAGGTTGTAATCAGAGAAGTGTCCAACTGTGTCATGACTCTCTGTCCATGCCTACCACTAACAGCTATATTAACACCTATATATAGCTATATTAACATCTATATATAGTAGATACTCAAAAGTGTACACACCCATGTTGAAATGCCAGGTTTGTGTGCTGTATGAAAATGAGACCACAGATAATCATTTCAAAATGTTTCCCACCTTGAATGTGACCCATAACCTGTACAATTCTATTTGAAAACAAAGAAATCTGGAAGGGGAGACAATTTAAACATAAGATATGTACTATATGCTGGTTGTATACATGTGCACACATGTAGAGTAATACCTTGTTAATGCACCTCTTGCTGTAATCACAGCATTCCATCTTATTGTGTACACACAAGTCATCAGTTAAAGAGACTTTGATTACCTGATTTCCCACAAATAATGTTCAGCTGTACCTACTAGGATTTATTTGACATTTACCAAGTTGCCTGCTAAACCAAAAGTCATGTTTAGCAGAAAGTTTATAAAGCATCAAAGGGATTTCAGTGTGGAAAGTCATCAGTCAGGAAAAGAGTAGAAAAACAGTCCAAAACACTGGATATAACATGGAACATAGTGCAGACAGTCATCAAACACTGGAGAAGATTTAGGATAACAGTGACGCTGATAACAGCTGGACGTCCATCCAAAAGGGATGAAATGACAAGATGACAACTGGCCATGGAGGATGGCCAGGGACCTACAGCAACACTGAAGAAGCTGCAGGAATGTCAGGCATGTCCTTGGTGTGTACCACATGTGTCAACAATCTTCTGTATTCCCCATAGGTCTAGTCTATGAGCCAGGGTAGCAAGATTGAAGCCTTTTCATACACAGAAAAACATCCAGGGCCAGACAAACATTGCCAAGCACTGCATCAAGTCTCCCATGAGCATGCTGGAAAATGTGTCATGGTCTGATGGGACCAATGTTGAACCTCTGGCCTACAATTCCAAAAGGTATGTCTGGCCCAGAACAACAACTTGCATCACAAAAAGAACACCATCTCCCCACTGAAGCATGGTAGTGGCAGTATCATGTTTTGGAGTTGCATTTCTTAAGCTGGAACTGGGCCTTTAGTTAAGGTGGAGGGAATTATGAACAGTTCCAAAAAATAATTTTTGTTCTAAAACCTATAGTCATCTGCTGGAAAGCTGAAGACGAAGAGGGATTTTACCTGTCAGCATGACAATGACTTCAAGCATTTATCCCAATCAACAAAGGAATGGCTTCACAAGATGTAAAGTACAGTTTGGGCATGTGCTTGCTAGTGCCCAGACCTACATACAAGGGTACATCTGTGTGTTGACCTGAATAGGGCTGTGTACAAGAGATGCCCTCATAAACTGACACATTTGTAGCACTGTGGCAAAGAAGGTGGGCAACTATTGCCAAGTAAAGATGTGCCATGATGTTAGACTTCAACCCAAGATGAATGAATGCTGTAATCATCTCAACAGGTGCTTGCACAATGTATCAGTTTAAGGGTGTGCACACTCATTCAACCAGCCTATTGTACTGATTTCTATTTGCATATGTTTCACAGAACAGATCATTATGTTTTCAATTGAATTTTACAGGCTATAGGTCACATTAAATGTGGGAATTGTTTTGAAATGAGTTTTTGTGGTGTTATGTTTCAATTGCACAAATACCAGGCATTGTAACAAGGGTGGGTACCCTTTAGATCCCCTGTAGCTGTATGGACTCAACAATACCTGACCTGCCCGCCTCAACCAAGGTAGAGTAATCCCCTTTGGTGAACAGCAGCAATACACAAACCACATGATATGTTGCTATATTGGCTGTACAGGGACACATAGGTGCAAGCAACAACTTGGAAGCAAGTCCACCTCTATCTGGGCAAGCATGTAAGTTCACAGGTAACTCCCAGTCAGGCTAACTATGACTACAAATCAGACATATTCACACCACCAAGGCCAGTCATAAGGGTGTCTCCACATTGTTGTCAGTCTCAGAGGCAACAACACAATTCACCCTGTACTGATGGTAAAGCACACCTCATACACACCAGCCATGGCTACAGGCAACATGCATAAGACAGGTTAGGTGGGAACATCACCACCCTGTCCCCCCATTTGTATTGCGGGATATGCACATCAAACACACCCCTCCCCTCATCAGTGGTGAGCATGTACACATTGTCTACTGATGGCAACAACAGAAACTCTCCATGGGGCCTGATAACATCCCTGTCTGCCTCCTATATGAACTCAGGCATGTGCTCAAAGCTCCATCACAAACTATAGTCAAACACAGCTTTGCCACCATCCAGACCCCATCCACATGGAAGATGGCCAGTGTCATCCTTCTACACAGAAATGAATGGGGAATAGAGGATTATGCAATTAACTGTCCATCATTGGGAGAATATAAAACATCAGGGTCAGGAGTGAAATGCAAGCTGATATTGTTGTGATAGATTAGAGGGTTAGGGTGTAGTTGTGAGTGGTGGCAACTGATATCCACTGTTGATGTGCAATTTGACAACTGTATGAGGTCCTGTGATGTGTTCTCCTGTTTACGTCTCCCAGGTGCAATGCAAAGGCCAAGATAGCCTGCCTTCACTGAGGCAGAAACAGTAATCTTCACTGAAGCTGTTACCCAACAGTATGCAATACTATTCAGAAGAAGACCACAAGATCTGCTAGAGAGGGCTGCACTGTTTAAAGCTCTTGTCCATAGGGTAAATGATGTTGGCCTGCACAGCGGAACATACGAGCAGGTCCAGCATTGAGCTACCAACCTCATATGCCATGCCCAGTGAAGGGCTGCTGCCATAGCGAGGAACTGCCTAGCCACAGCTGGGGGCCCAGCCATCCAGGCTCTACTGACACCAACCAAAGAGCTCCTCACCAACCTTGGGGCACCCACCCAAAACATCCCACAGGAAGCTGAAGAAAGCATTGTGATGGTGGGTTGCACCCACAGAATGGACGAGGAGCATGCAGGTAAGTCCCCAGTGCACATTACTAGAATACTGTTGCACATCTAATTGTATCTGTATAGTATATACATGCATATGTCAGATAAGATATCAGGTGTTGATGGCATTTTGTAATGCACAGAAGTGAACAGGAAGCATATTTTGTAGTACTGAGGTTTGTACTCTTAATGTGCAGAAATGCTGCTTCCACCCTGTACGAAGGCCACATGGGTCTACTGACAGTACCTCTCTCCCACAACAATTTGGGTCCCTTGAATCTACACGTGGGACAGCAGCCTGTAGCTGGGTGGTGTGGAATTGTTGTGTTGTGGTTTGCCAATACCCCATGCATGTTAAGGCCATGCTATTTGTCATGCACACATATATCACACCTAGCCATAATGCATGATGTGCATGTTCACTTATATTGGTGTTAACTGCAATGCATCACAGTGGTCACCTTGGGGGCATATCTGAAGGGAATGTAACATTCCTGTAGCATACCTCACAACCTGTCAGTGCAAGATGTCTGGACAGAGACCAACAAAATGGGGGGATAAATGGGCTACAGTGGGGACATGTATGAAATATTAATCTTATACAGTGGATACAACAGTGTGCATACCCCTATTAAGATGCCAAGTGTTTCTGATATATGTATAGGCCAAACAAAATGCCAGACACACTTGTCATTGGTGATTCCATAGTCAGACACACTGACGTCCCGCTCACCAGACTGAGTAAGGAGAAGGTCACAGTAAGCTGCCTGTCGGGCGCTAGAATCCGCCACATAACGCAAGCACTCAGGTCTCTCAACAGCAGGTACAAGTACGACTCAGTCATTGTCCACGCTGGTGTCAACGACCTGAGACGCACTCCTTGACTACATGAAAAGGGACGTCGAGGAGCTCTCTGATTATGTAGCCCAGGCAGGTATGACCCTGACCTTGAGCAGTATCCTACCTTCACCTAGAATGATGCCACAATACAGTGATAAGATGATCAGCTTTAATAATTGGCTTAAATTCTGGTGTCATTCAAAGGGGATCCAATGTCTGTCTGCCTGGGATGACATGCTGGACAAGCCACGCTGCTTCGCAAGGGCCGGCTTGCACCTGTCACCCCTGGGATTCCGGATATTGGCAAAGGCTCTTGCCACCCCATAGTGCCTTTTTAGGCAAGGCTCAAATTCTAAACCTACCACCCTAGAACACCAAAAGGAAAAACTAAGGGTAATGCTGCTCAATGCCAGAAGTCTCAATCTCAAGATGCATGCACTCGAGGCCCTTCTCAATATGGAGAACATCGATGTCTGTGCTGTGACAGAAACCTGGTTCAAGGCTCCTGAGAGCACCCCAGCACTAACAGGTTTCACCTCATATCATAATGCCCCAAAATCCGGACAACACCAAGAAAGGAGGGTGTCCATATTCATAAAGGACACCCACACCTCAAGGTTGGTGGCAGCATACGATGCATCGGAGACCATCCAGGTGCAATTAACCATAGGCAAGACTGCTCTGCAATTTGTAGCATGTTACAGGCCACCCTCTCAAACTCAGGAACCTCACATGGCCTTCCTTAATACATTGGAGGGGATAAATGTATCTCCAAACACCATCATACTAGGTGACTTCAACTACCCTAATATAGACTGGGAACACTACTCAAGCCCGAACACTCTAACCCAAAGATTCCTGGAGTTCATAAACTCAAATGCCATGGAACAACTAGTCACCATCCCCACAAGAGGTGAAAACATACTTGATCTCATCATCACGAACATGGGATCAAAATGTTCAACACCGGAAGTATACCCCTCACTGGTGAGATCAGATCATAAACTAATCTCGCTGGAGGTCCTCATCCCACCCCACCTGAAACAAAAAGACCACAGTGAAAAACTTCTCAAAAGCCGATTTCACACTTCTAAAAACTAGTGTGGTCTCCTTTAAGGCCCCTGAGCCAGTGGTAAACATTACTCAAACCGCTGAATCACTTACAAATGCCTTCTACCAGCACCTACAGGACTGCATGGATCAGGCAATCCCAAACAAAACTAAGACTCTCTGTACCAAAGGCAAGCGTCCAGTCTGGTGGACCCCAGCCATAAACAAGCTCTACAACAAAGGAGGAAGCTACTACAAGATAGAGCAAAATCCTTGAAAGGTAAGACACCTTTGATCATTATAAGTAAAAACTAAGAGCTCTCATAAAATCATCCAAGGCAAATTTTGAGAGAAAAATCGCCAAGGACTCTAAAGACAATCATAAGGCCTTCTTTAGCTATGTTAGAAACCTAGGAGGAAACTCCCAGATATGCTCAGAATTAGTTCAAAATGATGTGAAAATTACTGAACCTACACACATTGCTAACATACTGGCTGACAGGTTCAGTGCAAACTTCTCCCCCCTCCCCAAAGGAGAGATATCTATTCCAGAGGATTGTAGCCCCAAACATCTCCAACGCCCAGGTGAGAACTGCCCTCACTAAGGCAAAACACAGCATCCATGGGACCGGATGGTGTCCCCTGTGTGCTTCATGAACTCAACGAGGAATTAAACCCACAGTTAGGACAGCTGTTTAATCTTAGCCTCACCTCAGGATCACGTGCCCAAGGAGTGGCGCCGCGACTGTGGTCCCACTTCATAGGGCGTGCCTCCACAGACCCTGGAAATTACCACCCATTAGCTTGACAAGCCTTATCTGCAAAGCCATGGAGAGGATCATAATGGAACTCATAAATAAAGACATAGGGAACTTGCAGACTTTGGATCCAACCCAGTTTGGCTTTGTCAAAGGCAGATCCTGCCTCTTAAACTTGGTTGACTTTTTGAGACAGTCACCAAGGCCATTGATGAGGGAAAGGCAGTCCATACAGCCTACCTCGACCTGGCAAAGGCCTTCGACACAATACCCCACTCAGGTATCATCGAAAAACTCATCAGCTTGAATGTAAACCCATACATCACAAGATGGGTTGCAAACTGGCTAGCGACAGAACCCACAGGGTCAGAGTTGCTGGAGCCATGTCAGACTCAAAGCCTGTCACAAGTGGTGTCCCACAGGGCTCAGTCCTGGGTCCACTCTTGTTCGGCATCTACTTTTCTGAAGTACAAGCAAACACAGGAGGGTTATGGCTGACAAAGTTTGCAGATGACTGCAAACTGGCCATAGTCGAAAACACATCTGACACAGATATCCTCCAGAAGGGCCTCACAGAAACGGATAACTGGTGCCAGAGCCATGGCCTGAAGTTAAACCAAAAATGCATAGTCATACCCTTCGAAAAACAAGGTTACCCTAGCTACCATATAGGTGACAATCCACTGAGCACAGAAAAAGTCATCAGGATCTGGGGACCCAAGTTGACAGTAGTCTTTCGTTTGACACTCATGTTGCTAAAGTAGTTAGGAAAACCTTCTATATCGCCCACCTGATCATGAAGGATTCACATCTAGATCAAGGGAGGTCATCGTCCCCTGTACTCATCACTCATTAGACCTATGATTGAGTACAATGCCCGTTCGAATGTATCTGACCAGACACCTGATGCAGCTTGAAAGGCCCCAAAAGTTCCTCACCAAAAGGATAAAGGGTCTCAAAATATGTCTTATGCTGCCCGACTGAAAGAACTCCAGCTTTATTCAGTCTCATACCGCTTGCTCAGAGGTGACCTGTGCCTGACATATAAGGCCATGTCAAACCCAGATTTGATGAATATGCTTCACCTCAAAAATCTAGATCCCTCAGAACCACAAGGGCGGAGACTTAAACCTTGACACGGTTATAAATAGAACGTGCTGGAGGGACAGATTCATCACCCAGAGACTCCTATGCTGTGGAACAAAATCCCGGTACATGTGAGGCAGAGCACCTCGCTGGCCTTGTTCAAGAGGAATCTTGACCAATGGATGGGAGATCGCAGATATACCCCAGGGATTACTTCAGTGTCACTGCTTGACAGAGGCACAGAAAAATGATAGGCATAGTTTTTATTCAAACTAAAGGGGTGGC
The DNA here is from genome assembly GCF_019279795.1 of Protopterus annectens. Taxonomy (NCBI): domain Eukaryota; kingdom Metazoa; phylum Chordata; order Ceratodontiformes; family Protopteridae; genus Protopterus; species Protopterus annectens. The sequence goes on from NC_056750.1 coordinate 228,623,614, forward strand.
GAAAGCCACATAACTATGGGCTAGGCTTATAAATGCCCTTGGGCAGATAGCCTAGTATGAACCTATGAACCTATGAACCTATATATATATATATATATATATATATATATATATATATACAATGACAGACCACAATATTACATTCCACACCTTTTCCAACCTGTAATGTGACCATAACATGAACAATTAACATGTAAAACAAACAAATATGTTAGTGCCCCAAATATGGGGTATACAAACCTTGCCATACACTGGATGAATATGTGTGCACACCCTCAAAATAACATATTGTGGAGGCAGCTTGCGATGTACTGACAGCAGTCACTATACTTGGGTACACACCTGCCATCAAGTACAGGGACTCAATGTAACACCAACTAGTGGTCTGCTGTCCAAACAGTATGTTCATGACATAAGGGTCTGCTGTCCAAGCAGTATGTTCATGACATTTGCTCAGCTACCTGCAACAGAAGCAGCCATGGCTTGCACACATCTTACAAAGCATAAAAGGGATCCCATATCTGAAAGGTATCAGTCAGGAGTAGAGTACAGCAACATTACCACAGCATTGCATATACCATGGAACACAGTGCAGACAGTCATCTACAGGTGGATTGACTATAAGACAACAGTGCTGTCGAAGATAAGCAGATGTTCCTGCAAAACAGATAACAAGACATGTTGAGAACTGGTCATGGAGGCTGCCAGGAGACATGCAGCAACACTAAGGGAGTTGCAGGAATCTCTGGCAAGTGCTGGTCATGTACTACATGTGGCAACAATTGCCTGGATTCTGAATGTGTGGCCTATGTGGTAGGGTAAGAAGACGGAGGCATTTACCCACACCAAACACCATCCAGGGCTGTGTACAGGTAGCAAAACATAACATCAAGTCTCCCAAAGGCATGTGTTGCAATGTGTAATTGTGTCATGAGACCAAGGTTCAAACCTGCAGACAGTGTTCCTAAAGCTACGTGTGGTGCACCAGCAATACCTCACTTCACCTGAGGACCACCATTCACACATTGAAGCTCGATAGTGGTAGTGTATAGCTTTAGGGTTGCTGTTCATTAGCTGGAACTAGGCCTGTAGACATGGTGGAGGGAATTCTGCACAGTTCAAAATAGCTCTCATGTGTGAGCCAAAGCCATCAAGCATCTGCAATACAGCTGAGGATGGAGAGGGGTTTCAGCTTCCAACATGGCAATGAACTGAAGCATACATACAAAGCTAGCTAAGAATGGTTCTATCTGAACACAGTCAAGGTTATGATTTGGGCCAGACAAAGCCCAGACTAAACACCAATAGTAAACCCCCAGTGTGACCTCCAAGTATTGTGCACATGAGCTGACCTTGCAATCTGACAGAGTTAGGGGACCTTTGTAGGAAGACTGTCCAAATAATGCCAAGTCAAGATGTGCCATACCAATATACCCCTTCCCAGGAAGAGCGACTGCTGTAGTTCAATTAACAGGTGCTTCAGCAACGCATTGTTTTAAGGGTGTTCATACTTATTCTACTGCCTTAGTCTATGCATCTCATTCAGTATCTTCACAACTAACACATTTGTTTGTTTCTTGATTGGATTGCACAGGTCATATGTTACATATATGTTGTGTAATGTTTTCAAATGCAGTAATGTGGTCTCATTTCATATCATACAAGAGGCTTGTATGTATGCTTATCATATCCATGTTAAACTTAGAAGGTCATTGATGTAATTAGATTTGATTGCACATGTATGCACTGCTGGTGCTGAGATCTGGAAATCAAATGTATGTCATTAATTAGTGACATTAGTTCTCATATCATCCCAGTTATGTGTCAGACAAACACATAGGGGTAGTGAGAAACAGAGCAAACGTAAATGCCAGACATCTCCACATTCATAGGTTCATAGGTTCATAGGTAGGTGCTAGGCTATTAGACCTAGGGCCTATACAAACCTAGCCAAAAAGGTACCCTGGCTTTCGCCACCCAAGAAAATTATTTTCCTGTGCCCCTGTCAAGCAGAACCACAGAAGTGATCCCTGGGGTGAATTTCCTATTACCCATCCAATCATCAAGATTTTTCTTGAAGACTGCTAATGAGGAGCTCTGTTTGACATAGATAGGTAGTCTGTTTCAGAGTGTGGGAAGTCTCAGCAAACATTTGTACAGTTGTGAGGTATGGTCCACAGTAGATGCCAGTGTGCTATACAGGTGCACAGCAATAATGTGTACATGGGTGCAATGTGTGCTATGGGAAGGGACGTCACCTAATAACATGACTCATGCATCCCAGCGATGTATATTGTAAGGAATAAGGATTAAGAATTACTGCAATATATAATGTTGAGGGCCATGTGTCATGCATGTCAACTGTAATGTGAGGTCTGTGTAATATCTTTGTGCCACCTCACCTGTAACTGTCAGTGTGCATGTCTACCTGTGTGTGTGTGTGTGTGTGTGTGTGTGTGTGTGTGTGTGTGTGTGTGTGTGTGTGTGTGTGTGTGTGTGTGTGTGTGTAAGTAAACCACAATATACAAGTATTAAATTAAATTTATTGCCTTCCCCTCACAGGTGGCAGTAGGGGTCGGGGTCCCTCCTGCGTGGAAACAGATGTCAGTGTCTCTGCAGATTCTGACAATGATGATAGGCATAGTGAAGCACAGAAGGGGTTGTCAGGGGCTGAATCTGTGCCATTGGTTGGTATCCCACATTTGTCCACCCCATTCCCGCACATAGTCACAATGCCCACACCTACCCCATCACCAGTGGCCATAGATGAGGGACAGTTGGCAGGTGGTGGCATAGGACAGAAATGTGTGGTTACTATGGCAAGTGTGTCTGTAGACACCAACATTAGCTGGATAACAGGCAAGGTCCCACACAGATGGATGGACAGGGGTGCTCGTAGGAGGACTGCTGCCCATCATGCCACAGCAGTTGTCACTAGATGCATGTTTTAGACCATCATGGAGGCACAGGCACATATGGAATGTCACACCAGACAGACTCTCAGGGTCCAGATGGCAAATCTTCCTGCTGTGCTTGACAACATCCGTGATCTAGCAGATGCCTATCGTTATTATGCTGAGGTCATGGATAGATGGTTGGGTGACATGGTGGCAGTCCTCGATCATGGGATGTCTGTGCTGGAGCATGTGATGGGAGTTGGTTGTTGACCATGTGGACATAGGACAGCAACACAAACAGCTGAAGGTCTACGAGGCCATGCAACATCTTGCTTCCACTCCCGTAGTGGCAGTACCAGCAACATGACTGCAGGGGTAGCTGTCCAAACCATGATGCAGCAGGCCATGGGCACATGGTCTTGGCTGGTCCCAACAGGAAGGGACGCAGATCCAGCAGACAGCAGATATCATCATCAGAGAGTAGTACTGCATCTGGCTTTGTGCCTGGTGGTGCCAGTGAATACTTGGCAGGCCAAACTCCCATGTCCATGGCCAGACACAGTGAACTGTACACCCTGCCATGTACAGCCCACAGCTGTCCAACATACCCCTGTATAGGGCAGAAACATGGCAGAACTGCGTGCATCCATACACACACACACACACACACACACACACACACACACACACACACACACACACATCACCACCACAGCTAGGGTGCATCCATACGTACACATACCACCTCTGCACAGCCCATTTAATACACAGCCCCCTAACCCACACACATGATGTCAACCAACTGGATCAGCCTAGGCCTCTGGCAAACCAACATCACACCTTGTGCATATGATGATACCTGTGCCACATCCTTGTCATCCATACCATTGATGTAGGGCATGCTAATATGGTTCTGATGCACAGGGTGAATTTAGTACAGTTTAGCAATGTAATGCTGTGTAAAGTGTTGTCAGCCAGCATGTTTAATGGTTACACGTCAGAGTGTGTAGCTATCCAGCCATGATGCATTATTGCTATTATTAACACTGACTGAATGTGGTCTCCATAAAGTATTATGTTTGTGTTCTAGGTGTCTGTCTGTCAGGAGGATGTAGCCCTGGATTCCTTTTCTACAAGGGGTATGGCAGTGTGGTAACACATTGACTGTGTTATATCCAGGGTACAGCTGTACGCAATTAACAGGTCTGTATAACATTTACCGCATGTGCCACATGGCTGATAGGTCTGAGGGGTATATACAGGTAAGTGCATGGTGGCTGATGTCTGCAGCTCTTGTACAGTGGACAATGGTAAATGTACTGGGTGTCACACAACAAAGGTTTGTGAATACCACACACACAGAGGATATTGTGTTGATGCAACACACAGAAAATACTGTTCACATATATGCACACACTCACACACACACACACACACACACACACACACACACACACACACGCACACACACACACACACACACACACACACACACACACACACACACAATCATGATAGCCAGTATTGGGTTTGAAACCCCCACCCATCTAGGTATTGGTGGTAAAGTGTTAGGTAGTTATCACAGGGGGCATGGAGCTCATAGTGTGTTCCGTTTCCAAAATACATATATAGTAATTAACATCACATGTTCCTTTAAGGTATGGCAATGGGTGGTATAGCTGGTGTGACAGTTTTCATAGTACTGTCACACACAAGTGTACACACTCCCAAACACTGTTCTACACACCAATGCACACATACAAGTGTGACAGTACTGTGAGTAACAGCCCTGCCTCTCTAGCTGCTCATTTCATACAATTACATAGCCATTGCACACAGAACAGTGCATATAGGTCTACATAGTGTGTACAGATACCTCTACAGTTGATGTAAAAAGCAGCCCTTGTACAATGGAACATTGGACATGTGCTGGGAGTACCATGGCCTAAAACTGTTAACCATGTCCACTCAATAGATATATTCCTAACTCAGACACGCAACCAGAATACTTGTCTTGCACACACACACACACACACACACACACACACACACACACACACACACACACACACACACACACACACACACACACACTTGCCAACACTGAGATTAGAACCCCTACCTATCTAGTTATTGCTACTAATGTGTTCTGCCTTAATTGCATGCACCACAGAGCTTGTCGGGTAAAGTGTGTTCCAAGGTTCCTGTAAAGTGAACAACTTCACCAGGACTTGTAAAGTATGGCAATGAGGGATGTACTGTTTGAGAATGGACTCAAACTAATCTAATATTCTGAAATATACACAATTACAAATACATACAGTCATACACACATTTGACAGACCTGGGATTAGCAGCCCTGACTATCTCATCAGTCAGGTCCTACTGTTACATAGTTTATGCACACAGCATGGGCCTTATTGGGCTGAAGAGTGTTGTCAGATACTTGGAAGTTTGATGGAGACAGCAGACCACACACCTTGGAACATGAAGTGGGACTACCACTGTCTAAAATGTAAAACCCACCCTCCAAGTGGACATAGTACTCATTGAAATGCAGGATACTGTACTCATACACACAAGTTCACAGATTTGGCCTCAGATTAGAACCCCGGCCTACCTAGTCATTGCTACTACAATGAAATATATTTATTGCACACACCACAGAGCCTGTAAGGTGATGACTGTTCTATGGCTCCTGTAATGTGGGCAACATTACCAGCCCTTATAAATTATGGCAGTCTGCAATGTGTGTGTGTGTGTGGAGAATAAGCCCTCAAAATGCTGTCTCCTAAAAATATGCAGACTTTCAGAGACTCACACACACATACTCAAATTTCCCAGGACTCAAGGTGGAACTACCACCTATCTAGTCATTGTTAGTATTGTATAATGCAGTTGCCACAAGCTCCATGGAGCCTATAGGGTGAAGAGTGTCATAAGGTACCTTTACACTGAATAACATCACCAGCCCTTGCAAAGTATGGCAATGGGGGGGGGATGGTGTGGATGAGAAGGGCCACACAGTAATTTCACCTACAGGTTTACATGCTCGCAAACACTTGCATACACAATAATGTGCACACACACGTTTGCCAGTACTGAGTGTCATAGGTTCATGTGTTCATAGGTGTGTACCAAGCTAATGGCCATGGAGCCATTACAAGCCTAGCCCATGGGAGTAACCTGGCATCATGCCACCTGACATTTGTCAGCAGTCCATCTATAAACTGCTGCCACTTGAGTGATCCCCAGGGTGACAGTTAAATTCACCATCCACTCATCTGGATTTCTCTTGAAGAGGGCCAGTAAATTGCTCCAATTGACATGTATGTGACATATATCACATAACTTGGCCAGTGTCTGGGTTATGGACCTGTCCCCAAGCATGTTCTGTTGAATGTGGTAATGCAGTTGAGGTTTTCATGGCATGTGGTGTAAAGTTTGGGGTTTCCTAGTGATGGCATTTGTAACACAGCTGGGCAGATATAGCACTGTCAGTCAAGCAGGGATTGCCTGTAAGTAGCCAAGATGTGACCGGGAACACTTGGAGGTTTTGGCCTCTGTCCATATAGGACAGTTGTTTCATGCCTAGGGTCCTACATATGAGGTATACTTGCAGCCGACCCAGTTGTTAAAGATGTCTAGTGAGTTACTTGGCAAATGGGCCATTCTACCTGATGATTGGACTAATGAGGGGGGAGAGCAGAGGGTGGCATTGACTTCTTCATTCCTGGATGACACACCCTTAGTTATGTGATGTGCCACATGGAAGCTCTTTCTGTTCACAGTGGCAATGGGGTGATCAGAAGAAAGGTTGTTGTCAAGCCTGTGTTCCCAGACCTCCTATAAGGCCACCTGTGTCCAGTGGACTACCACCGATGTGGTCATTTGTGGAAAACACATTAATTCAACAGGGGATTGGGACACATTTCTTGTCATTGAGCCTAAGACTAGTGTTCTGACAACAGTTGGAGTTGTCAGTGTTGACTTTATGCAGGATGTAAACATATTATGGGGACGTAGACGTAGCCCCCAAATTGCAATTGTCTGTGAACATTGTTAGCCAGAGTTCGCTTGTGTGGGCTGGATGTCAGAGGCACGCATAACAAACAAGAGGGGACCCAGGACAAGACCCTGGGGTACTCCACTCATGAATGTTTCACAGTCTGACATGAAGTCTGCTGCTTTCAGACAGTGGGTTCCATCCATGAGACAGTTTGCAGCCCACTTAGTGATATAGGGATTGATGACTAGATGAGTGTGTTTGTCTATGAATCCTGAGTGTGGAATTATATCAAATGAATAGAAGAGCCACCTATCTTGTTTTTGACTCCGTACTGTTGCATAGTTATTTCACATGCAAAACAGCTTATAGGGCTGCAGAGTGTCCACAGCTAGCACAACAGTGGGCCTTCTACAGTGAACATTTGGTAGTGTACTGGGTGGATCACACAAAAGTGTAGTGAAACCCACTCACCAATGAATATGGATCACGACATTACTCACACTTGCCAGGAATGAGATTCAACCCCCTAACTATCTAGTTATTGCTACTACAGTGTTACATATTTATCGCACGTGCCACAGAGCTTATAGGTAGAAAGACGTCCAAACATACTTCTAAGCTGAGTGACATCAGCAGCCCTTGTAAAGTATGACACTTTGTATTGTACTGGTTGTGTATAGATATATATACACACACTCACACACTTTTCAATTTGCCAGGACTGAGATTAGAACCCCTACCTAACTAGCTTGCTGCACTATAGTATTACACAGTTATTGCAAGTGCCGCGGTGCTTGTAGGGGTCGAGGGCTGCCAAACGTGATCTTTCAAGGTGACTGACATCAGCAGGAGTGCTAAAGTAGGGCAATGGGAAGTGTACTGAGTATGAATGGCCTCAAAATCATTAACTTACAAACACACACACACACACACACACACACACACACACACACACACACACACACACACACACGCACTCACAGACAAAAAGACACCCCTTTACATTTGACAGGACTGAGATTAGAACTGCTACATAAATAGTTATTGCTACTCTAGTGTTACACAGTTATCACAAGCACCACAGAACCTATAGGGCTGAGGGCTAACAAAAGGAATTTCTACGGTGAATGACATCAGCATATCTTGTGATATAGGACAATGGGATCTGTACTGGGTAGGTATGGACTAAAACAGTAATTCTTGCACACACACACACACACACACACACACACACACACACACACACACACACACACACACACTTGACAGGACTGAGATTAGAACCCTTACCTATCTTCTTATTTGCTCTAGTATGTGATGCATTTATCGCACACGCTATTGAGCTTACAGATCTGAGGCTTGTCCAAAGGTACATCTAAGGTGACATACATAAGCAGATACTACAGAGTGGAACTATGGGATGTGTACTGGATGGGAAAGGCCTCATAATGGGACTGTCTCTGTCACTGTCTATCTCTCTCTTCCTCATATCTATGTGTGTGTATGCTTGAATTATTGTAGTATGATGGCCTTAGATATGTGTGTGTATCATACAAAACAGATGTAGATTTACCACATATCTGCTGCCTACAGCTGGCTGTGGGTTTTCCTATCTAATGTGTGTGTGTGAAGACCAAATGGTTTACATGTTGGTGTGTGTACACAGACATCTGCAAATAACAGATGTCTATAGTCCACTGTGGTGTGACTATGGGATGTGTAGTGGCTGGGAAAGGCCTCATAATGGGACTGTCTCTGTCACTGTCTGTCTCTCTCTTCCCCATGTCTATGTGTGTGTATGCTTGAATTATTGTAATATGTTGGCCTTAGATATGTGTGTGTATATCTCACAAAAATGATTCAGATTTATCACATATCTGACGCCTACAGCTGGCTATGGGTTTTCCTGTCCAATGTGTGTGTGTGAAGACCAAACAGTTTACATTTTGGTGTGTGTGCACAGACATCTGCAAATAACAAATGTCTATAGTCCACTATGGTGTCAGACATGGACTTCATTTCTCTAAGTGTAGTAGCATGCCCAGTATGACCTTTTATATTGAGTGCGGGGATCCATTCCAGGGAGAGCTGTACTCCAGTCCAGGGTTTTGTGTGCTACAGCTACATCTAGCAACCTGTTTTTTGCAGGAAATCTGTAGATATATTGTCAATATGGAGGCACAATGTGCCAAACATAGGGGGATACTGTAACTATGGGTCCTATTACTGTCTGTGTTGCTTGTATAACAGGTTTGCTTTTAGCATAGATTTTCTGAAATATGTGCTGTTTTACACTAATGTATTGTGTCATCAACTACTGTCAGATATCATTGGTTGATCACAGTTCTTTACCAGGGAAATACAAGATGAATGAAGCAGAGACCAATATTCTGAGGCAAAAGATAGACATTCTGGCACAATCCTGCTATTGTGGAGGGGTGGCTACAGATAGTTGACTGATGGGTCTGTGTAAATGGTCCAGCACCTTGGTTGCATGCTGGCTGAAGATCCCCTCCTTGTGCATTTCTCAACTTAACTGAATGACCATATGCTACTGTCGGCATACCTTTCAGCTGTGCAGATTCACCCAAGTTATCCAGAGCCAGGACTCATATATCTGGTCAGTTTCCCTTCGCATTGTGGTTTACAAGCAGGTTTGTGGCTATTCATTCATGGGTTTTCAGTCAGGGGGAAGTATGACCAGACATTAAAGTTTCAGACTTCACACACTCCATGACATCTATGCTTCTATACCCCCCTCTGTTATTCTATCCTCTACCTAACATTATGAGAGCAATATCTCAGAAGTATCCCTATAGCTGGGCCTTTATCCCAACAGTATTTATGGCTTGGTCCACAGTTCTTGCACTAGGACATGGAGATGCATGCTACTGTGATTTGGCAGCATGGCCTTGCATTTGTATTCTGTTTACTGTGTTAGGTTGGTAGTTAGGACCCCATGACATTCTGTACAATGTCACTATGGATGAGGCATGGTCCATCCAGAGGCCTTTAGGCCATGTGAGAGTGATGCAGGCCATCTATAGCAGGCCAGTGCATTCTGCCACTTATAAGTTTCCAGGCTGCAAGCCTGTGGATTCCCCTGGGGTGACAGTGGTAAGTGGGTGAGGTGTTACTGGCAATCCTTCCTGTTCATATTGATCAATCAGTCTGGATGCTGGCAGGGTGCTGTTTATGGCTAGGGACACACCTGCATGGGACACCTATTCAGCATGCTGCATCATGTGTGTATTCCCATAAAGAAGTGAAGTCATTCTGTAATCATTCCCAACAGGAAGGATATGACCAGTGAGATACCTGCGGCTGTTGGGGGGGGGGGGGGGTGAACTGAGTGCATGTGTGATATGGAAGCTTTTGGCACCTGACTCGCAGATATAACTGGGACCTTCTCCTCATCCTGCTTTGTGTGTGGACATCGGCAGTCTGTCATTACTTTATAACTGGCTTTTTTGGTCTGCCAGTGATTGGCCAGACAACCAGTATTCCATAGTAGAGGGACAACTAATTTGATGCTAACCTTTATGTATAATTCCAAAGTTGTGTGCCTTTGGAGTTATTTTATAGGCATTATGTAGAGTACTTCAACCTGTGCACTGTTTCTATGTATGGCCCCCTCCCCCATTAATGGCCTGTCCAGCTTGCTGAAAGTGACAGATATTGACATCTGGACAGTGAATGTGTACAACTGTTAATATGGGTGTGGCTGCAAAGCAGATTGGTTGGCACTGCAGTTGTTGGAACATGGCCCTCTCAACCACAGTACTGTACCCAGGCCACTGAGACACAACATCCAGGCCTACATGCTTACCACTTCCAGACAATATTAAACACATACAAACTTAGCACACTGACCCCTGCATATTGTGGACATGCAGCAATGTATCATGTTGATTGGAACAGCTCTGGCAATCTATGCTCCACTGATATTACTCTACAAACCTACATGTTACTGAATTTCTACATGGTGCTATGGGGGGTGCACACCTGATGACTTTACACATTTGCAGTGACTACTGTTATTTCACTTATACTCTGTTTACTTCCATTTAGTATTTTATTGTGACCTGTCTTGCAGAATGGAGGTATATCAGTAGAGTACACAGGATAGAGTGTAATGGCATACATTTGAGTTTCAGAATTTTTACCCTTCAGAACTACACTGCAACTGGTGGGAGGTTGGTGTAATGGCTAAGGTGCTTACCTTAGAAACCCAAGGTGTAGGGTTTGATTCTCACATGGGGTAAGTGACTAGGCTTACAATGGCCCATAAGGGCATTTAGCCTAGTATTAACCTATGAACCTATGTTGTAGTATGTCTATGTAGGTCTGTAGGGGGCTGGCATTTGTGGGCCTTTGCCTGATCTTTCTTTATGGTCATCTGCACCCATTCTGCTGTGTGAGGCTGGTGATGGGTATGGGAACCCTCATTGACTCCATGTGTGTGACCTATGGACACCCAGTCAGTTAGGCCACCACATGTACTGTGGTGGAAGTTGTCATCTTGAGTACTACTGCCTAGTATGGTGACACCAGTATTTGTTATGGATTTCCTGCTGTCCTGTATAGCTGTCTACTACTATCCCATTTGGCCAGCCATACCATAGATATACTATCAGAACATACTACTCCATTCACTAATTGATAGGAAGAGTGACTTACCTTGTGTCTGGGGCAGTACTGAGGACAGTGCCAGAGGGCTGATTATGTAGCATGCACATAGTACACTGCCTATACATGGTAAGGCACAGGTAGTGTCATGTTTGGCATCCCTTTTACTATATGTGCAAGTCAGAGAGAGGTGTCAGTCCCTGGCTCCCTACAGTGGCAGTGTGTGCGTGTGCTATGCTTTGCCTCTTTGCCAAGGCATGGGCAAACTGGGCACGCCTCCGTCTGCCTACAGGGGCAGGCTCAGGATGCTCCTCTGAGTCCCTCTGTGCCTGTGGTGACCTTGGCAATGGGAGGGGGCTGTGTGGCCCTTCCCTGTGCTGTTCCTGCTACAGTTGTTTCCGCAGGATCATATTGTGTAGCATGGCACCTACTATGAACATTTGTGCACATGTAGCCAGAGAGTACTGCAAGGCTCAACGGGATATGTCAAGGCAGTGGAACCATGACTTGAGCATCCCAAACATATGGTTTGTGCATGTGCCTCATTATGGCATTCATCTGTGGGTGTGTATGCATTTCTGATGGCTGTCATCATCCACAGCTCCAGTGCATACCCAGTATCCCCCACCAGATGGTCAAATGGGATGTCCCTCCTTGATACAGCTTTAAGGAATGCCAGATGTGGGAATCATGATAGCTTCCAGGACTGCCGGCACACACTTGCATGATAATGTCCTGGGCATCGCACACAACCTGGCTGTTGATGGAGGGGAAGCGTTTGCAGTTTATGTAGACCCTACCCTGCTCACCGGATGGTGCTTTGATGTGAATGTGCATGCAGTCTAAAGCACTCACTACCAAAGGGTATTCTGCTATATGGTGGCAGAGGCACATATTGCTGGTCAACGCTTCACGGGTGCTGAGGAAATATATGTGCTCACTGGCATGTGCTGACATGGCATCCAGGAACTGTTTGAGTACCCTGGATGCTGATGCCTGTGAGACCCCCATGATATTTACAGTTGGTCTTTGGAAGGCACCTATGGATAGTATTCTTTACGCTACACATACCTTGGTATCTACTGGTATGGGTTCCCCTCTGTTGGTTCTGTGCCTGAGACATGTCTGGCAGAGGTGGATGATTTGCTGTAGAATGTCCATGCCCACCCAATAGAGCTCCACTATCTCCAGCTCATGTAGCCTCTGGTAGGTTACCCTGGGTTTGTACACTCTTCTTATCTTCCTCACTGTGGGACAGTTGTCAGCATTCTCCTGCTCACCACCCTCGGCCTCTAGCACATACTGATAGATCAAAGTGACAGTAGCCCCTAACATTTTTTTTAGTTTTAACAGTTTAAAATCCCCCCCCCCACCCCGAATGTGTACACCAGTGATGTAGTGTTTGTGGGAAAAAACAGACTGTAAGGTGTTTTCCTAGTTTTAGTAGTGTGCTGGGCTCCTGCTTGTGTAATTGGTAATTGATTCTGATACATTCCACCTCCCAGAAGTCTTGATGCCAGTATAATGGATTATGTTTTTAATTTCAACTGACCTGTTTCACTTTGCAATATGCTCAGATATCATTTCAGCCCCAAACACAAACCACAAGGCTGTTACTTTGATGATGATAGAACAAACCTGCCCACTTGGCAGAAAAAGCTGGCAGATGGACCCCTTAATCCTAAAAGACTAATCACTCATATGCCATATATCTAGAGCAATGAGAACTAACTGGCTTTTCACCCACTGGCCAGTGTATGAAGTAATACCTGGTGGGAATCATGTACGCATGAGCCTAAGAGAGCAAAGCAGATATATTTATAGTCCTTATAGGAAAAGTAGAGACTTGTGAAAATTAGGTTCAAGAGTTATGGCACAAATGCAAGAAAGAGGGCTTTACAAACACATGGACTCTAAGAAAATACAAGATAGTTCACCGGAAATATAATGCTAAGATCAAGAAAAAGTCACAACTATTTTGGAGAGTGCAGTGTCTCAGGCATGGGCAGAAGGGAACAGACCTGACAATATTTTGGCTTAAATGTTATAGGAAATTGGCTTTTATACCTGGAGTTAAACACTCTCCTTCCAGAAACTTCTCAGTTCTCCTAAAGATATAAACTATCTATGTGGTAAATTATATCAGTCATTCTATAATTGGATACTAATGCTGAATTCCATCCCTATGATAACTTTTTAGAATTTTTGTTGAAAGAAGACTATTTACCTGTTTTATCTCCTATATATAGTGCACCATTTGCATCCCCTATCTTAGAGCAAAAAATCCAATAGACTACCTCTTCCACTAAAAGGGTGAGGCTCCAGGTCTAGGCAGTCTTAACGCTGAGCTTTATCAAGTTTTAAAGGATCTTCTTTTCCCCACTATCGGTCAGTTTGTTTCACTACTGTCAATGTACCCAAACCATAAGTGGCTTATATAACAGTCTGTTATCACTGTTTTTGCAAACCTGATAAGGACAATACACAACCTGATAATTATAGGCCAAACACTCTTAGCAATGTAGACATTAAATTGTATATAAAAAATCCTGCTAATCACCTTAAATCCACACTACCTGAGATTATTTTGGATATTCAAGATGGTTTTTCTGAAGAAGTTCACATCATTAAAAGCGGATGAAAGCACTAGCTCATTGTGCCTCAGTGTATCTCTTGGTTGGATCCTGTTTTTTTCATTTTCAAAGTTACTAGTTTGTGCTTTCCAGCTTGGTGGACTGGTAGTATCTTACAAACAACTTTTCCATGTTTGTAAGCTACTTTTTGGATGGGACTATTTCAGGATTCAAAACCCTTGCCAACCAAATGGAGACAATGGTTATTTTAGGTCTCAACTGTGGTGAGAAGATCTTATTCATATAGCCTCCTGTTGGAAAGTGTCAGGCAGCCTTTCAGAGCTGGTTTCACTAAGCTGGCATCTTAGTGAAAGTGGGATGTTTGTTACCCTTCATATTACCCTAATACCTACCAATACCAGTAAAAACAACCACTCCCTTTGAGTATAAGTTAAACTTTTTTGGTCACATTTTATGGATGACCTCAGATTTTTAGCACGTACAAGTGATAGGCTAAAGGCTACCTGTATGTATTTTTTTTCTTTTTTTCAATGAATTTATACCTACTTTGCTATAAGATAGGTGAGTTGTTAGTTAAGGTGTTTCAAGCAGTACTAGTGTAGTTTATAGTCCTTAAATACTAATAGGGCACCACTGTTTAACCAGCCTTTTAATTAATCTTTTAAATAATCCTTAAATTAATCCTTTGATTAATTAATTTTTAATCAATATGCTTGTTAATCCTTCCTTTAATTATTTTACTAATTAATTATTTATATAGACTATCAATTGCTCCATTTAACTTTCCACTAATTGGCATATTACCTCATACACTACATTTTTTATCACTTTATATCCTTCTTTTATGACTACCTGTTCCATGTTTATGTGTACCCTTTGCATACCAATTTGTCTTAACTATTTAACTTCTGGTGTTTATCCTGTACACAACTGAATAAGTAGCTTGTTGTTAAACATTTTGTCTGCTAACATAACATTTGCTGCATATAATGTTGATTCTATTTATCTAATAAGCTCTCATATTGACAAATTCAGTGTTTTACCAATGCAAATTAACTCTTACTGTTTCAGTGTTAGTATATTTGTTTGTTTGTTATCAACTGAGTTTTACAAATAAAATATGAAAAAAAAAACAAATTATAGAACCGCTTAAGTACTTAAAAATGTACTTTCATACTTGAAGTGGACACATTGCTTCAGAAAAGAGATTTATGAAAGTAGAAGGACATCATTCTAATGGTATAAGGTGTAAAGTTTAAGAGAGATATAAGGAAATATTTTTATAGAAAGGGTGGTGGGCTACTAGAACTGCTTTTATGAAGATATGTGATCTTCAAAACCAGTTACATAATTCAAGACTGCACAAGTGTATACAAGGCAACTCCTACAATGTGCTGAAGAAAAAAAAACACATAAATAAGCTGATGATTAAGTCCAGTTTGCATCTTATCCAGAAGGTATGGAAATGAACAGACTAGATGGGTCATGTGACCATTATCTGCTGATTTTGTGTTTCTGTATTCCATATTTATTACATTTGCTGTCTGTGATATAAATAAATTCCTGTCTTTTGCTTAGAAGTATGTGTTAATAGTAATTACTTAATTTAACTTGAATTATAAGTTGCATATGCGATTCTCATTTCAGTAAACACTCTGAGAATGTGAATTAGACCCATTGGTGTATATGGACAAAGCCTTGAGTGTAACCTAGATAACTGAAATTTGATTTGTAGCTTGATAGCCAGAGAAGATGGCTGAGAAAACGAGAGGAGTGGTTAAGCTCCGTTTGTGGAATACTCTTTGTGAGGAGGGATTAGAGAAGACGTGCCTGAGCTTTATTGTTGACCTGAAAATAATACTAAAAATCAGAGAGAAAAATATAGTCATGTAGAGACTGACAGGGAAGTAAAGGATAACATCATCATGAAAGAGGCAAACTACCATTTCCCACTGCCATTGCAGGTCCATACTGGTAGAAAATGCCAGTTATCAAACCCAGGGACTTTTTTGAATGAGAGTTAGGGCTGACTCAACACAGAAAATTAATTGTTTGGTTTATTGTAGTCCTAACATCTTACCACCTCTTTTTTCACTGGTTTTAATAAATATTTTAGTTCATTGTGAAATACATTAATGCTTATTATCATGTGTGGGAATCTTTATTATCTAGATTATGAGATAAATCTTATCATGTTGGTTCATATATGGTACTTCTTGCCTGTAAGCTTAGAATTTCAGCCTTTCTATTTTATCTAAGTGTGTATTGACATTCAAAAAGTATTAATATAATATTATTATTCCTTCCTTCCTCCTCCCCTTTCCTTATTTCGCAATACCCAATTTATATGTTTCATGGTCTCAGGCCTGTATTACTGTTACATTTTAATATCAACTATAAGGTACCATTTAAGAACTGCTTTTTTATTAATTGCATGGCCTCTAGTTCAACTGTTTTGATCAATATTCTAAGGAATTTAAAATATATTCCTTCTATAATTTTAAAAACAGATAATAGAGGCAGTCATTAAAATACTGCTACAACAAAGGGTTTATTATATTTTAGGAACTGTTTAAACAATATAATTCTGTTGTTTCCAGAGTCTAGAGAAAGGGCACAGCAGAGAAACTGTACTATATATGTTCTGTGAGCCATGTCTTAGTATCTGAGGAAACCGTACTTGATTTCTGATCCCCCTAAACACCTGGTTATAGTTTCCTGTATGATGCTAGTGGGGATATCACTCAGTGTGTCACTCATTGCACAGTAGTAGACTGCAGAGTCAAACAGCTGTGCTCTCGAGATAGTCAATAATACTGTACTCTTGGACACATTGAAGTATGATGAGAAACGACCATTTCCTGCTTCAGTTTTAGCTCTGTTCACTTGAAAACCCAGGTGATTTAAAGGTCCATTTGCTTTTTGCTGATACCAGTGCAGGAATGGTTGTGCTGCTGCTGTGAAATTGCAGGACAGAACAACATTGTTCTCTTCAGAAACACTTTTGCTTGTCTCTAGTTGTGTTACTTCATCTCCATTAATAATACCTGATTGAAACATTCAAGTAAAAAATTAACAACGTGGTCCATTCATTTGTTTCATATTTAAACGGTAGTTGCTATATATTTTTTTCTGTTTAGTAATGACACTCTCTATTCACAAAAAGCATCTTGATGCATGAGTATACATATACTATCAATGATATTTGTACAATTATACAAACCATGACAGATGTTTTGCACAATGTAAATATTTTATATAGGATTATGCTATAATGTTGTGATTAGACAGTGTTTCTAATACTTTATATCTTTAGAGCTATTTTATACTATTATACAACTTCCCAGTTTCATGTTTAATATTTTCATACTGCATATGCCAGCAAAGTACACGTCTGTATTATGTATTATGTTACATACCTTGGTTGTGCATTAAACAAGTCCGTATATATATATATATATATATATATATATATATATATATATATATATATATCACACCATGCACCCAGTCAGCAACCAGTACATTATTAAATCAATAATAAATACTATATCAAGTAAATTGTTTTTACTGTGTTTTGATATAACATTGTGCAAAATTATAATCTTATGGAACTTACCCAGCAGCAGAAATATAAGACAGATGATATATCTTGAACTTACAACAAAGCAGCATTTTAAAAGTGTAGCACAGAACTTGAGCATATTTATGAAAAGTCTGCTGCACGGATCTGTTGAGACAATGAAAATTCCTGTTCTGATCATTATACTGACAGCTTTTAGAACAGACTCCGATATATATACTAAACTATGAAAGCCACATTACTCATTTCCGTTTAAGATGCAACATGCGTGGAGTAAGCACCTCATTGGTTATTTCTAGCTTTTTTTTAAAGTTGTTTCAGGTTTCAACTTTCTGTTACTTAAGAAGTTACCTTGTTGAGTGTTTCTGCCATTTCAAACAGAGCAAATTGGAGGAAGGGCACTGAGCAAAACTCTGATCTGTGATGTAAAAGTATCCTCTTTTTTTGCTTATTTTTACTATTTATAGCACTGTTATTGTCTGCTGCATACTTTTTACTGTATTTTATAGCTATAAACTAATCTGATTGCTTGTATTAAAATTGTCTGCCTCACAGGGCCTGTTACTGTCTCACTGTTTGTAAATCTTTTCTGGCTAATTTCATTGTGTGTGAGGTATTAACTGGAATTTTTCTCCATTTGTTAAACATCTGTTTGTGTTTATTTGTTCTGATTTCCTGCCAAGGAGTATATCATATAACTGGTTTAGTTTCCCATTCTCCATCCCTATTGGTATCCTGTTCTTATACTTGGTGGCTTTGCAGTTGCCAGCCCCTACTGCATATTTGATCTGGGACACTCCTCCCAGTCTAGTGTCACTAGCTCATTCTACCTAATACAGGGAGAACATTTGAGAAGGCCAACCCACTTAGTTTCTTAATCTTGAATTATCTTCTGCGTCTCCTTACTCCCTTTCCACTTTACTAACAAAAAAAAAAAACAATTCTAAGCTTGTTTCCTGCCTTTCCTGTAACTAGTCTAGTCCAGATACAGATTTGCTATATCCATGACTGTTTGCAAGCTTCTGAGACCCCCAAGACTTTCTATGTCAAAGGAAAGCATTCTAGCTTATCAGTGGGAGTGGTAAGCACTAGGTAGTCTATCTACCTCAAGAGGAGTGGTTTCTGGTCCAGAAATTGTAGTACATTGGCTGTTTGGGCAGTTTTCCATCTCTTTCAACTTTCTGGTTTAAAAGCCCAGGTTTGTGCTTTTCCAGCCTTTCCTGTAACTAGACTAGTCCAGATACAGATTTGCTGTATCCTGGACTATATGTAAGCTTTTGAACCCACCAAGCCTTTCTGTGTTGGAGGGAAGCCTTCTAGCTTATCAGCGGGAATGGTAAGCACTAGGTATGACATTAATACAACAGTACTTAGTAATTAATGAAAGCAATTGTTACAAGCTTTTAATGTTTGGTTTACTCTTTAGACTCTCAGTTGTAAAATCCTGGGCTAAGCCTACATTGTTCAGTTTAGGTCACTGCTCTACACTGGCCAAGGTAGCAATCATTATGTGCTTTTAATGTTTTCTTCACTCTTCACACTGTAGGTTGTAAAATCCCGGGCTAAGCCATGATTGGTCAGTGTATATCATTGGTCTACACTGGCCAAGGAACAAATTTGCCAAACGGGAACACCATGACCCTTACGTCATTAGAGAAACTGACTCTGTTAAAATACAAGGGCAAAGAAGCACTTCAAACCTAGCCAAATCCTACTGTTTACTCAAGTAATCAACTACTGTAATAAGTCTCCAAAAAGTCAGACTCAGCTAAAGCAACTGACAAAACAGAGTGCCCCTTATTCAGGAACACATTACATTTACAACCGCTACTGCAATCTTTATGTGCCACACAATCGCAAACTATAACACAGTCACAGAAAAATCATGTAGCGGTTAAGACATTTGGTCCCATGTGTCAGATCTGGTGTGAAAACAACTGTACTGTATTCAGCATGACAAAACCTCTGAAGACACCATTCACCTCAGAAACTAGATGTGTCTCCAACCAACCGGTGCCTAAGAAATTGGCTTTCCTTTTGGCTTTGTTATAAGACTGCTCTGGATTTCCTCCCAAGTCACTGACGCTTATACAGACAGTAATACAAACATCCTCTGTTACTTCATATGACTGTTGACTAATTAAGGGAAAAGTACCGGGCAGTTTTTCCATCTCTTTCAGCTTTCTGGTTTAAAAGCCCACATTAGTGCTTGTTTTCCACCTTCCCTGTAACTAGTCCTGGATACAGATTTGCTGAATCCAGGACTGTTTGTAATCTTCTGAGTGGTGCCAAAGTTTGCTCTTCAATTTTTCCCTTAGATCTGCTAGTTCTCTCCTCTCCTGCACTTTTACTAGCTTATTAGTCTAGCACTTTACCAGACGTCTTGTAACAATTATTGTAGCATACAAAAGTACTACCAGAACTAAACATTCTACAAGGAAACAGCTCCATTGCTTATTATTAATGCCCACCCCTCTAGGCATGTCTAAAGGTCAGTTCCCTTTGCATTCTCCTATTAGCCTGGTGAACTTGGGCATCCTGAGGCAATGTAGCAACTGCCTCATGTACACTGACAACCCTCTTCTCTTACCTCCTAATGCTCAGACTTGTGAGAGATGCACTTATATATCCAAATTGGAAGCCACACACTCTCCAGCCAAGACCGAAATAGCTGGTCAAGAGGAGAAGGTCAAGACTTGCACCAGAAAACATGGAACACATAGCCCTCCAGAACACACACCAGCACTGCCTTCACATAAAAACACAAACCACACACCCACCTTTGTGGAGGCTCTCAATAAAAATTTACCCAAACAGCAGAGACCTCCAGGGCAGAAATGCACTCAACCACCAGAACACAACACTAATCATGAGACACATAACTATTGTAAACAGCGTACCACTCAGTCAAAACCCATACAGCAAAACAGCATGCCCAACACACTACTCATAGGTGACTCAGTAATGAGGCACACTGATGTCCCACTCACTAGACTGAATAAATAGAAAGTAACGGTCAGCTGCCTGTCAGGCACCAGGATCTGCCACATAACGCACGCACTCAGGTCCTTCAACAACAGTTACAAATATGACTCTGTCATTTTACATGTGGGTGTGAATGACCTGAGATGTACCTTCCTGGACTACATGAAAAGAGACATGGAGGAGCTCTTGGATTAAGTAGCCCAGGCAGGTATGACCCTAGCCCTGAGCAGCATCATACCATCACCCAGAATGATACCACAGTACAAGCAGAAAATGATTGAATTCAACAAGGGGCTAAGTTTCTGGTGTAATTCTAAGGGGATCTAGTATCTGTCTGCCTGGGATGACATGATTGACAGACCTCGATGCTTTTACAGAGATGGCCTTCATCTGTTACCCTTGGGCTTCCAGATACTGGCCACAGCTCTTGCCAGCCCTATAATGCCTTTTTTAGCTGGTGTTCCAAAGACCAAATTACCACTGTAACAGCTACAAACAAATCCAATCTGTGGGTCATGCTGCTCAACTCTAGAACTCTAAATCCAAAAATGCACTCACTTGAAGCACTCCTTAAAATGGAGAACATCGACATTTGTTCCAAAGCAGATACCTAGTTCAAGGCAGCAGAAAGCACACCTGCACTACCAGGTTATAACTCATTCCACACCTTTCGGCCCCAGAACTTGGACCAAAGCTCCAAAGGTGGTGGTGTTTCCATATTCATAAAGGATGCACACACCTCCAGACTAGTAGCCCAACATAACTCATCTGAGATACTTCAGATGCAGCTAACATTGGGTAGGACAGCAATTCAGGTCATAGCCTGCTATAGGTCCTCAATCATGTCCCAAGACTCACACTCCACGTTCCTAAGCACCCCGGAAAATATTAGGGTCCAACCTTACACTCTTATACTGGGGGACTTCAACTACACCTCCATTAACGTGGAAAACTACTCATTTACCAGTACACTTGCCCAACATTTCCTGGAATTCATTAATTCCAATGCCCTGGACCAGCTCGTTCTGACCTCCACTAGAGATAGAAACATACTTGACCTGGTTATTACTAACATGGGCAACCATTGCTATACACCAATAGTCAACCTCTCTCTGGTTAGATCCGACCATAAACTAATCACCTTGGAAATCCACATCCATCCCCCCACCCCACCCCCCCACGCAAAGGTAACCACTATGAAAAACTTCTCCAAAGCTAACTTTGGGCTCATAAAAACAGAGGTGGCTAATTTCTTGGTACCCATACAAATGGAGATCAGTTGCATGACCGCTGAATCATACACCAATGCACTGTACGAACATGTACATAAATGCAGGGATCACGCCATATCCAACAGAACCAAGATGCTCTCCTGCAAAATAAGGAAGCCAATCTGGTGGTCTCCTGCCATAAATAAACTCTACAACAGAAGGAGGAACCTGATGTGGAATAAGGTGAAGTTCCAAGACTGGAAAAAATCCCTTATCAGCCTCAGCAAAAAGTTGAGAAACCTCATCAAATCCTCTAAAGCTAG
This sequence comes from Protopterus annectens, assembly GCF_019279795.1. Taxonomy (NCBI): domain Eukaryota; kingdom Metazoa; phylum Chordata; order Ceratodontiformes; family Protopteridae; genus Protopterus; species Protopterus annectens. The sequence goes on from NC_056750.1 coordinate 228,645,845, forward strand.
CTATGAAAACAGAATTGCAGCAGATAGTAAAGAAAACCAGAAGGCCTTCTATAGTTATGTAAAGAATATCCACAGCAATACTCAGATTTGCTCTGAGCTACTGCACAATGGTACCTCCTATACCAAGCCAACAGATATTGCCAATATACTGGATGACAGATTCAGTGCCAACTTTACCCCTCTCCCCCCCAAGAGACCAGTCACAATACCAGTAGATTGCCAGGCACCCAGTATTACTGCTGCACCGGTTAAAACAGCACTGTCCAAGGCCAAAAATACAGCTTCCATGGGACCTGACAATATCCCTGGCTGTGTTCTACATGAACTACAGAGTGAACTGGCACCTCACCTGTGTGCCCTGTTCAATCACAGCCTCACCTCAGGCTTTGTCCCTACCAATGGCACACTGCTACAGTCATCCCTCTCCACAAAGGAAGAGTGACTACAGACCCTGGGAACTATTGCCCCATTAGCCTGAAGAGTCTGATATGCAAAGCTATGGAATGCATCATCATGGACCTAATAAACAAGGATATAGGGAATCTCCAGACTCTGGATTCCACACAGTTTGGTTTTGTGAAGGGTAGATCATGCCTGCTCAACTTGGTCAAATTCTTTGAGTCAGTCATCAGAGCTGTGGATGAAGGCAAGGTGGTTCATACAGCCTACCTTGATCTGGCCAAGGCCTTTGATACATTTCCCCACTCAGGAATCAGAAAAATTCACTAAGCTAAATGTGTGGTAAATTATTTTTGTCACCATGGTAGTGTAGCTGGTGTACAATGGAAGTGTGAGTGCATATAACATGTGAAACCACCCATGTATACACAAGTGTCCCATACAGTATATTCACACCCCTTGCTACTGTAATGACAGCACATATACACAATAGTCACAGCACTTAACCACTAATCCATCTAAGCTGTATGATTTTATGATATTTCTTCAAACATATCATGCAATACAGTCAATTTACCATAGGAAATGAACACTGTGGAATCATTATTGATTCAAATGATGTGTATATATATATATATATATATATATATATATATATATACATACATCATTGTCGGTTTTTTCGTGTGTCAGTGTTTTCAGGTAGACCCATATATGTACATATACATATGTATATATAGATATATAGATATATTTATTTTTTTTTTTTTATTTATTTTACATTTGTTGACCGGGATAGTCCGACTGGATGCATGTCCATTTTCAGCGGAGGCCCGGGGAGAAAAGCTCCAAGGGTAAACAGATACAGCATTACATAATACCAGCATTACATATTACAAACAGATTATTTACAGAGATTACATAAGTAAGCAAGTTAAACAAGTTCCACAGGTTAAAGTTAGTCCTGAGCACAAGTCAGGATTAAATTAAATTACACAGTAAACTGGTTAACAGATTTTTACACATTCGAGTTAGCCAGGCTTGATACATTGACATAGCCAGTTAAGTGACAAATGTTGTTTGAATCTAGTTTTAAATTGACCTAAGGTGGAAAGTAAGGTAATATCAGCTGGAAGAGTTCCAGGATCTACTTAGAGTTTGCAAAGAGAGAATCACCGGCTGTGTTATTAATTTTGCTAGTCTGAATTAGTAGTTTGTTAGAGGATCTAAGCGGTCTAGGATTGTTATAGGGGGTGATAATATTTTTAAGTGCAGGAGTATTGTCCGGATTATAGAGGATTTTATAGGCCATAATCAGTTGGTTATACTGGATTAGGCTAGGTAGTTCAAGCCAACCAAGCTGATTTAGATTGATGCAATGATGTGTCCTAAAAGGCAGCCCAGTGGCAAACCTGGCAATGTGGTTGTAGCAAATTGAGAGTTTGTTAAGGACAGTCTTGTTCAAATTCGAGTAGAGGGATGCATACAGAAGGGTTGAAAGAAGGTGAGAGCAAGCTATGGCAATTTTAGCTGGAGGGATAGGAAGGCTTTTATTCTGTAAAGTGACCCTAGTTTTTATTGATGGTTTTGATAGTTTGGTTAACATGTAGGTCAAATTTGAGATTATTGTCTATGATGACACCTAATAGTTTTGTAGATGGGTCAGGGGAGATTATTGTGCCATCATTTGATTTTATGGTAAAGGTGAAAGCGGTAGACCTACGTTGGTGAAAATAACAGCATTTTAGTTTTTGGGATTTAGGATCAGACGATGTTCAGAAAGCCAGTTTTCTATTGTATTAAAGGTGGTCTGGGTAGCTGACCATAACTCTACTGGAGATGTGGCTGAGCAAATCAGAGTAGAGTCATCAGCATATTGGATACAGCTGACTTTTGGGATGACAGTATAAAGGTCGTTAATGAAGATGGAGAACAGCAAGGACCCTAGTATAGAGCCTTGTGGTACTCGAGGTGTTAGGTAGAAGGTTAGAGAGTTTGTTCTGCCAGAGGCCAACCTGCTGTCGACCATTCAGGTAGGATTGAAACCATTGGAGGGCTCCAGTATCTAGACAGAATGTTTGCAGGGTGTGGATTAAAAGTTGGTGATCAACCATATTGAATGCCTTGGAAAGATCCAAAAGAGGGCTGAGGATATATAATTATTGTTGCGATTATGGTTTATGGTGTTAGTAAAGGCTAGGAGGGCTGAAGTAGTGCTGTGATGAGGACGGAAGCCATGCTGAGTGTCTGCCATAAGGCAATTTTGGATTAGGTGGTGCATGAATTGTCTATGAATACATTTTTCCATAATCTTTGCAAGTGGAGAGAGTATAGCTATTGGCCTATAACTGGAGAATTCAGTAGAGCTGCCTCCATTGTGAAGTGGGATTACATAGGATATTTTCCAGATGGTGGGAATTTTAGCTTCTACTATGGTTCGATTGATTAGTATTGAGACGGGGTAAGCAATAGCTTATATATATATATATATATATATATATATATATATATATATATATGGAGAGAGAGAGAGAGAGAGAGAGATACATTATTTGTTAATAACTTGCAGACCCCAGAGCACCTCAGTACAAGTCTGGACCAACCCAGATGAAGTAGGAGGACAAGTCTATGGACATAGAAACACATTGGTAACGATATAAAGGTACCCATGCCACTGACATCTGCTGGCCCCACTACACAGTACAACTAAGTACACAGTACACTGCTACAAAATCAGGATAGGCCATACACAATGGCCAGACATACACCAACCTCTCAGCAATATAACTGAAATGACTGAAGATAGTAAAATAAAAAACAACCAGCCAGCAATCCACAGAAATATTTTAATGTGTTTTGCCTTTAAGTAGATTCATAGGTTCATATTACAACATTACAAAACATACTTGCCTTAAATACAAGACGCAATTAACACTTAATTGCGTATTTAATTAAACAGCCTCTAATTACACTCCTCAGTTAACCCCCTAGGGGATAAAGTATCAAATGTTACAATGTAAATTGATTCTTTACATAACAATGGTTCTGTTATAAGAGTTCTCTGAAAATGAGAAACAGACCTTTTCCAAAAAAGTACCTTGTAACCCATTACTGTCCCCATGGTGAAATGTATGAAAATTTACAGCTATAGGCCTGTTGTCCTTCTAAGTAGTAATATCACTCACATGTTCTAACAGCCTAATATTAAAACATGTCTTACGATTCTGCACACCATCTTCTTGGCTGTACATGGTCCACATGTTGTCCAGCCTTTGCACTCATATGCATGTTCCCTACTCCACAACATGTGTGAGATTTCACAACATCACTGGGATGATAGCAGGAATGACAGCATCTGGACAAAGCCTGGCATATAAGTGGAGGACAGAGGCCCAAACACAGGGTCATATTTGAAATATTGCTGCTATACACTGAAAAAGTTGCTGGTGTTACAGGGTTGGTTGCAACATATCTTTTCTGAGGGTTATGAGGTCAGAAACACAAATGGATGTTGCCATTTACTGATAGCAATCAGCAGAGTATGCCATTGATTTGCCAAGGACAACACCTGTCTGGGGAACAGACCAAGCATAACAGGCAAACCTCTGGCCATCATGTGGATATCCCCACGGTTGAGAGCTATGCAGACACATAACTTTGTCAGACTGAAATCCATGCAGAACTAGCATGTATACACAAACCCTGTAAAACTACCAGTATTTAAACCATATAACAGCAATATTCACATTATGTCCCTAAGTCTGAAACTTTCTCTACCATTTAGTTGGCCTGTCTCCAAAAGTTTTGTTGTAAGAGTTATTCCCACCTGCTGTCTGTAATACTCTGTAGCTCACACACCTCCAGGATGACTTCTTCACAGACAAGGTAAAGGGACAATGCCTACATGAAATACTCAATTATAGGAGTGTGTTGCCATGACATTGGCTATTAGAAGAACTACACACTGCTCTGCATGCAATTAACAAGTGGGGAACACCAGTTGGCCCATCTGGTCAACAGCATTACCTACAAAAAGCAAGCTGCCACCTATTCAAACCAGCTGTCTTTCAGTAGTCGACAGTGAACAAACAAAAAGAACTGGAGCAACTTTGTGATATAACCCAATGCACTGTAAAACAAAGAAAGGTATGTGAAACAAGTAAGCATGTAATTGAATGTAGTATGTGTTTTCTAATAATGGGAAATAGGAGTTTCAATGAATTATCTCTCAACAAGACTTGCTGTAGTGATGTCCTGCTGAACAGCACCTATGGCTATAGTATCTGTCTCTCTCTGCTGTAACATAGAACACAGCTCAGGACCCTGACTCACCCCAAGAAATGACAGCTCACAAATGTCAACCACTGGAGTGTCTGTCAAAGACTGCTGACTATGCCACTGCTAGGCCAGCTACAGGGATATTGTACATATCCATGTTACCTATGAATATGAGTATGATACACATTTGTTGTGTAAATCTAAGAGAACTATATAGAGCATGTGCATATTAAAGTACTGTTACAGAAGTGTATGTTGAATTGCATGTGATATAGTGAATTCATACAATTCAACTGTACAGTGTTCTGCTGGGCAATAACCACATTTGTGTCTGATACCTGTAGTCACATACACATGCAGTCATGTTATGTCAGCCAAACCATTGGTAAGTCTGTGAGCACTGACATTGTAACATAATAGCCTAATTATGACTGTTGGACATCATCCTTAGTTATCACTGCGATGTCAGAGCCTACTGTGCAATCAACTTAATTATGTATATTGCAGCTATATTAATGCAGTGTCAATATTGATGTGCCTTTTCCACCCATGTATGTGTGTGTTCCATTGGCCAGAAGTCCTGCTATAACAGGTTGAGAAGTATGACTGAGCAGCAAGATGTTAATACAGTGTGCCATACTAACATAGAAGAGAAGTGTATACCAGGTATCACCTGGGCACATGTATGTATGCATGTGTTCAGCTGGAAGGCACAAAACAAATAACATGGGTTGCAAGCAGTCAGGTTAGTAGGTTGTGCATGTGTGTAATATCTGTTTCAGTGCATACAACAGACATAAATTTATACAGCTACTGCTTGTTGCATTGCCCTGACACTGATATGGGTACTAGAATAGGCATGATTATCAGGTTTTAATCAGAGAAGTGTCCAACTGTGTCATGACTCTCTGTCCATGCCTACCACTAACAGCTATATTAACACCTATATATAGCTATATTAACACCTATATATAGTAGATACTCAAAAGTGTACACACCCCTGTTGAAATGCCAGGTTTGTGTGCTGTATGAAAATGAGATCACAGATAAGCATTCCAAAATGTTTCCCACCTCGAATGTGACCCATAACCTGTACAATTCTATTTGAAAACAAAGAAATCTGGAAGGGGAGACAATTTAAACATAACATATGTACTATATGCTGGTTGTGTACATGTGCAAACATGTAGAGTAATACCTTGTGATGCACCTCTTGCTGTAATCACAGCATTCCATCTTCTTGGGTACACACAGGCCATCAATTAAAGAGATTCTGATTACCTGATTACCCACAAATAATGTTCAGCTGTCCTACTATGATTTATTTGACATTTACCCAGTTGCATGCTAAAGCAAAAGCCATGTTTAGCAGAGAGCTTACAAAGCATCAAAGGGATTTCAGTGTGGAAAGTCATCAGTCAGGAAAAGAGTAGAAAAACAGCCCAGAACACTGGATATAACATGGAACACAGTGCAGACAGTCATCAAACAGTGCAGAAGTTGTAGGATAACAGTGACGCTGATAACAGCTGGAGATCCATCCAAAAGGGATGAAACGACAAGATGACAACTGGAAATGGAGGCTGACCAGGGACCTACAGCAACACTGAAGGAGCTGCAGGAATGTCAGGCAAGCCCTGGGTGTGGACCACATGTGTCAACAATCTTCTATATTCCCCATAGGTCTGGCCTATGGGCCAGGGTAGCAAGATAGAAGCCTTTTCATATACAGAAAAACATCCAGGGCCGGACAAACATTGCCAAGCACTACATCAATTCTCCCAAAAGCATGTTGGAAAATGTGTCATGGTCTGATGGGACCAATGTTGAACCTTTGGCCTAAAATTCCAAAAGGTATGTCTGGCCCAAAACAACAATTTGCATCACAAAAAGAACACCATCCCCCCGCTGAAGCATGGTGGTGGCAGTATCATGCTTTGGAGTTGCTTTTCTTAAGCTAGAACTGGGCCTTTAGTTAAGGTGGAGGGAATTATAAACAGTTGCAAATAATCATTTTTATTCTAAACCCTATAGTCATCTGCTGGAAAGCTGAAGATGAAGAGGGATTTTACCTGTCAACATGACAATGACCTCAAGCATTTATCCCAGTCAACAAAGGAATGGCTTCACAGGATGTAAAGTACAGTTTGGGCATGTGCTTGCTAGTACTCAGACCTACATACAAGAGTACATCTGTGTGTTGACCTGAATAATAAACTGACACATTTGTAGCACTGTGGCAAAGAAGGTGGGCAGGTATTGCCAAGTAAAGATAGATGTGCCATGAAGTTAGACTTAATCCAAGATGAATGAATGCTGTAATAATCTCAACAGGTGCTTACACAATGTATCAGGTTAAGGGTGTGCACACTCATTCAACTGGCTTATTGTACTGATTTTTATTTGCATATGTTTTCACAGAACAGATTGTTATGTTTTCAATTGAATTGTACAGGCTATAGGTCACATTAAAGGTGGGAATTGCTTTGAAATGAGTTTTTGTGGTGTTATGTTTCAATTGCACAAATACCAGACATTGTAACAAGGGTGGGTACACTTTAGATCCCCTGTAGCTGTATGAACTCAGCAATACCTGACCTGCCTGCCTGTACCAAGGTAGAGTAATCTCCTTTGGTGAACAGCAGCAATATGCAAACCACATGATAGGTTGCTATATTGGCTGTACAGGGACACACAGGTGCAAGCAACAACTTGGAAGTAAGTCCACCTCTATCTTGTTAAGCATGTAAGTTCACAGCTGACTCCCTGTCAGGCTAACTATGACTACTATTCAGACATATTCAAACCGCCAAGGGCAATCACAAGGGTGTCTCCACATTGTTGTCAGTCTCACAGGCAACAACAGAATTCACCCTGTACTGGTGGTAAAGCACACCTCATACACACAAGCCATTGCTACAGGCAACCTGCATCAGACAGGTTAGGTGGGAACATCACCACACTGTCCCCTCATTTGTATAGAGGGATATGCACATCAACCGCACCCCTCCCCTCACCAGTTGTGCGCATGTACATATTGCCTACTGATGGCAACAACAGCAGCTCTCCATGGGGCCTGATAACATCCCTGTCTGCCTCCAACATGAACTCAGGCATGTGCTCACAGCTCCATCACACACTATAGTCAAACACAGCTTTGCTACCATCCACACCCCATCCACGTGGAAGATGGCCACTGTCAGCCTTCTACACAGAAATGAAAGGGAATAGAGGATTATGCAATTAACTGTCCATCATTGGGGGAATATGACACATCAGGGCGAGGAATGAAATGCAAGCTGATATTGTTGTGATAGATTAGAGGGTTAGGATGTAGTTGTGAGTGGTGGCAACTGATATCCACTGTTGATGTGTAATTTGACAACTGTATGAGGTCCTGTGACATGTTCTCCTGTTTACGTCTTCCAGGTGCAATGCAAAGGCCAAGACGGCCTGCCTTCACTGAGGCAGAAACAGCAATCGTCATTGAATCTGTTACCCAACAGCATGCAATAGTATTCAGCAGAAGACCACAAGATCTGCTGGAGAGGACTGCCCCTTAGAACGCTCTTGTCCACAGGGTAAATGATGTCGGCCTGCACAGCCGAACATATGAGCAGGTCCATCATCGAGCTACCAACCTCATATGCCATGCCCGGTGAAGGGCTGCTGCCGTAGTGAGGGACTGCCTAGCCACAGGTGAGGGCCCAGCCAACCAGGCTCCACTGACATCAACCAAAGAGCTCCTCGTCAACCTTGGGGCACCCACTCAAAACATCCCACAGGAAGATGAATAAAGCATTGTGGTGGTGGGTTGCACCCACACAATGGACGATGAGCATGCAGGTAAGGCCTCAGTGCACATTACTAGAATAATGTTGCATATCTAGTTGTATCTGTATAGTATCTACATGCATATGTCAGATAAGATAGTAGGTGTTGATGACATTTAGTAATGCACAGAAGTGAACATCTATGGTGATGGGCAGCATATTTTGTAGTATTGAGGTTTGTACTGTTAATGTGCAGAAATGCTGCTTCCACCCTGTATGAAGGCCACATGGGTCTACTGACAGTACCTCTCTCCCACAACTATTTATGTCCCTTGGGTCTACACGTGGGACAGCAGCCTGTAGCTGGGGGTATGGAATTGTTGTGTTGTGGTTTGCCAATACTCCGTGCATGTTAAGGCCATGCTATTTGTCATGCACACAAATATCACACCTAGCCATAATTTTCACTTTTGTTGGTGTTAACTGCAGTGCATCACAGTGGTCACTTGGGGGCATATCTGAAGGGAATGTAACATTCCTGTAGCACACCTCACAACCTGTCAGTGCAAGATGTCTGGACAGAGACCAACAAAATGGGGGGATAAATGGGCTACAGTGGGGACATATAAATATATATATATATATATATATATATATATATATATATATATATATATACACACACACACACATATATATATATATATATATATATATATATATATATATATATACAATGACAGACCACAATATTACATTCCACACCTTTTCCAACCTGTAATGTGACCATAACATAAACAATTAACTTGTAAAACAAACAAATATGTTAGTGGACCAAATATGGGGTATACAAACCTTGCCATACACTGGATGCGTATGTGTGCACACCCTCAAAATAATATATTGTGGAGGCAGCTTGTGATGTACTGACAGCAGTCACTCTACTTGGGTACACACCTGCCCAAGTACAGGGACTCAATGTAACACCAACCATCGGTCTGCTGTCCAAGCAGTATGTTCATAACATAAGGGTCTGCTTTCCAAGCAGTATGTTCAAGACATTTGCTCAGTTACCAGCAACAGAAGTGGCCATGGCTTGCACACATATTACAAAGCATCAAAGGGATCCTATATCTGAAAGGTATCAGTCAGGAGTAGAGTACAGCAACATTACCACAGCATTGCATATACCATGGAACACAGTGCATACAGTCATCTACAGGTGGATTAACTATAAGAGAACAATGCTGTTGAAGATAACCAGATGTCCCTCCAAAACAGATGACAAGACATGTTAAGAACTGGTGAGGGAGGCTGCCAGGAGACATGCAACAACACTGTGGGAGCTGCAAGAATCTCTGGCAAGTACTGCTCGTGTACTACATGTGGCAAGAATTGCCTGGATTCTGCATGTGTGGCCTATGGGGTAGGGTAAGATGACAGAGGCATTTACCCACACCAAACACCATCCAGAACTGTGAACAGGTAGCAAAACATAGCATCAAGTCTCCCAAAGGCATGTGTTGCAATGTGTAATTGTGTCATGAGACCAAGGTTCAAACCTACAGACAGTATTCCCAAAGCTACATATGGTGCACCAGCAATACCTCGATAGCGGTAGTGTCTGGCTTTAGGGTTGCTCTTCATTAGCTGGAACTAGGCCTGTAGACATGATGCAGGGAATTCGGAACAGTTCCAAATAGCACTCACGTGTGAGCCAAAGCCATCAAACATCTGCAATACGGCTGAGGATGGAGAGGAGTTTCAGCTTCCAACACGACAATGAACTGAAACATACATACAAAGCTAGCTAAGAATGGCTCTATCTGAACGCAATCAAGGTTATGAATTGGGCCAGACAAAGCTCAGACTCAACACCAATAGTAAAAATTCAGTGTGACCTCCAAGAGCTGTGCACATGAGCTGGCCTTGCAATCTGACAGAGTTGGGGGAACTTTGTAGGAAGACTGTCCAAATAATGCCAAGTTAAGATGTGTCATGCTAATATACCCCTTCCCAGGAAGAACAACTCCTGTAATTCAATTAACAAGTGCTTCAGCAAGGCATTGTTTTAAGGGTGTCCATACTTATTCTACTGCTATAGTCTATGCATCTCATTCAGTATCTTCACACCTAACACATTTGTTTGTTTCTTGATTGGATTGCACAGGTCATATGTTACATATAAGTTGGGTAATGTTTTCAAATGCAGTAATGTGGTCTCATTTCATATCATGCAAGAGGCTGGTGTGTACGCTTATCATATCCATGTTAAGCTTAGAAGGTCATTGATGTAACTGGATGTGATTGAACATGCATTCACTGCTGATGATGAGATCTGGAAATCAAATGTATGTCATTAATTAGTGACATTAGTTCTCATATCATCCCAGTTATGTGTCAGACAAACACATAGGGGTTGTGAGAAACAGAGCAAACATAAGTGCCAGCCACCTCCACATTCAGCAATGATTTGTACAGTTGTGAGGTATGGTCCACAGTAGATGCCAGTGTACTATACAAGTGCACAGCAATAATGTGTACATGGGTGCAGTGTGTGCTACGGGAAGGGATGTCACCTACTAACATGACTCATGCAACCCAGAGATGCATATTGTTAGCAACAAGGATTAAGAATGGCTGCAATGTATAATGTTGAGGGCCATGTGTCATGCATGTCAACTGTTGGGTAATGTGAAGTCTGTGCAATATCTTTCTGCCACTTCACCTGTAACTGTCTGTGTGCATGTCTGTGTGTGTGTGTGTGTGTGTGTGTGTGTGTGTGTGTGTGTGTGTGTGTGTGTGTGTGTAAGTAAACAACAATGTACAGGTATTAAATTAAATATATTGTCTTCCCTTCAAAGGTGGCAATAGAGGTCGGGGTCTCTCCTGCATGGAAACTGATGTCAGTGTCTCTGCAGACTCTAACAATGATGATAGGCATTATGAGGCACAGGCGGGGTTGTCAGGGGCTGAATCTGTATCATTGGTTGGCATCCCACTTTTGTCCACCCCATTCCCGCACATAGTCACAATGCTCACACCTACCCCATCACCAGTGGCCAGAGATGAGGGACAGTTGGCGGGTGGTGGCATAGGACAGGAAAGTGTGGTGACTATGGCAAGTGTGTCTGTAAACACCAGCATTAGCTGGATAACAGGCAAGGTCCCACACAGGCGGACGGACAGGGGTGCTCGTAGGAGGACTGCTGCCCATCATGCCACAGCAGTTGTCACTAGATGCATGTTTTGGACCATCATGGAGGCACAGGCACATATGGAATGTCACAACAGACAGACTCTCAGGGTCCAGATGGCAAATCTTCCTGCTATGCATGACAAAATCCATGATCTTGCAGATGCCCATCATTATTATGCTGAGGTCATAGATAGATGGTTGGGTGAGATGGTGGCAGTCCTTGACCATGGGATGTCTGTGTTGGAGCATGTGGTAGGAGTTGGTCATCGGCCATGTAGACATAGGACAGCACCACGAACAGCTGAAGGTCTATGAGGCCATGCAACATCTTGCTTCCACTCCCGTAGTGGCAGTACTAGCAACATGACTGCAGGGGGATTTCTGTCTACACCATGATGCAGCAGGCCATGGGCACATGGTCTTGGCTGTTCCCAATAGGGACGCAGATCCAGCAGACAGCAGATATCATCATCAGGGAGTAGTACTGCATCTAGCTTTGTGCCTGGTGGTGCCAGTGGAACCCCTGGCAGGCCCAGTTCCCATGTCCGTGATAAGACACAGTGAACTGTACACCCTTCCATGTACAGTCCGCAGCTGTCCAACATACCCCTGTATAGGGCAGCAACACGGCAGAACTTTGTGAATCCATACACACACACACACACACACACACACACACACACACACACACACACACACACACACACACACACACACACACACACACACACACATATCACCACCACAGCCAGGGCACATCCATTCTTACACATACCACCTTTGCACAGCCCATTTAATACACAACCCCCTAACCCACACACATGATGTCAACCAATTGGATCAGCCTAGGCCTCTGGCAAACTCACACCACACCCTGTGCATATGATGATACCTGTGCCACATTGTTGTCATCCATACCATCGACGCAGGGCATGCTAATATGGTTCTGATGCACAGGGTGAATTTAGTACAGTTTAGCAATGTAATGCTGTGTAAAGTGTTGTCAGCCAGCATGTTTAATGGTTACACGTCAGAGTGTGTAGCTATCCAGCCATGATGCATTCTTGCTTTTATTAACACTGACTGAATGTGGTCTCCATAAAGTATTATGTTTGTGTTCTAGGTGTCTGTCTGTCAGGAGGATGTAGCACTGGAGTCTTTTTCTACAAGGGGTATGGCAGTGTGGTAACACGTTGACTGTGTCATATCCAGGGTACAGTTGTACACAATTAACAGGTCTGAATAACATTTACTGCATGTACCACATGGCGGATAGGTCTGAGGCATGTATACAGGTAAGTGCATGGTGGCTGATGTCAGCAGCTCTTGTACAGTGGACAATGGTAAATGTACTGGGTAGCACACACCAAAGGTTTGTGAATACCACACACACAGAGGATATTGTGTTGATACAACACACAGAGAATACTGTTCACATACACACACACACACACACACACACACACACACACACACACACACACACACACACACACACACACACACACACACACACACACACACAATCACAATAGCCAGTGTTGGGTTTGAATCCCCCACCCATCTAGTTATTGCTGGTACAGGGTTAGGCTGTTATCACAGGGGGCACGGAGCTCATAGTGTGTTGCGTTTCCAAAATACATGTATAGTAATTAACATCACATGTTCCTGTAAGGTATGGCAATGGGTGATGTAGCTGGTGTGACAGTTTTCATACTACTGTCACACACAAGTGTGCACACTCCCAAACATTGTTCTAAACACCAGTGCACACACACAAGTGTGACAATACTGTGAATAACAGCCCTGCCTCTCTAGCTGCTCATTTCATACAATTACATAGCCATTGCACACAGAACAGGGCATATAGGTCTGCATAGTGTGTACAGATACCTCTACAGTTGAGATAAAAAGCAGCCCTTGTACAATGGAACATTGGACGTGTGCTGGGAGTACCATGGCCTAAAACTGTTAACCATGTCCACTCAATAGATATATTCCTAACTCAGACACACAACCAGAATACTGGTCTTGCACACACACACACACACACACACACACACACACACACACACACACACACACACACACACACACACACACACACACACACACACACACACACACACAGCCCCTACCTATCTAGTTATTGCTACTAATGTGTTCTGCCTTAATTGCATGCACCACAGAGCTTGTCGGGTGAAGTGTGTTCCAAGGTTCCTGTAAACTGAACAACATCTCCAGGATTGTACAGTATGGCAATGAGGGATGTATTGTCTGAGAATGGACTCAAACCAATCTAACATACTGAAATATACACAATTACAAGCACATGCAGTCATACACATATTTGACAGACCTGGAATTAGCAGCCCTGACTATCTCATCAGTCCGGTCCTACTGTTACATAGTTCATGCACACAGCATGGGCCTTATTGGGCTGAAGAATGTTGTCAGCTACTTGGACGTTTGATGGAGACAGCAGACCACATACAGTGGACCTTGGGACGTGTAGTGGGAGTACCACTGTCTAAAATGTAAAACCCACCCTCCAAGTGGACATAGTACTTACTGAAACACAGGATACTGTACTCACACACGCAAGTTCACAGATTTGGCCTCAGATTCAAATCCCGGCCTAACTAGTTATTGCTACTACAATGAAATGCATTTATTGCACACACCACAGAGCCTGTAAGGCGATGACTGTTCTATGGCTCCTGTAATGTGGGCAACATCACCAGCCCTTATAAAGTATAGCAATATGCAGTGTGTGTCTGGAGAATAAGCCCTCAAAATGCTGCCTCCTAAAAATATGCACACTTTCAGAGACTCTCACACACACACACACATACTCACATTTCCCACAACTCAGGGTGGAACTACCACCTATCTAGTCATTGTTAGTATTGTATAATGCAGTTGCCACAAGCTCCATGGAGCCTATAGGGTGAAGAGTGTCATAAGGTACCTTTACAGTGAATAATGTCACCAGCCCCTGAAAAGTATGGCAATGGGGGTGGTAGAGTGGGTGAGAAGGGCCACACAGTAATTTCACCTAAAGGTTTACATGCTCACAATCACTTGTATACACAGTAATGCACACATATGTTTGCCAGTACCAAGTGTCATAGGTTCATGTGTTCATAGGTATGTACCAAGCTAATGGTCATGGAGACATTACAAGCCTAGACCATGGGAGTATCCTGGCATCATGCCACCTGACATTTGTCAGCAGTGCATCTATCAACTGCTGCCACTTGAGTGATCCCCAGGGTGACAGTTAAATTCACCATCCACTCATCTGGATTTCTCTTGAAGAGGGCAAGTGAATTGCTCCAATTGACATGTATGTGACATATATCACATAACGTGGCCAGTGTCTGGGTTATGGACCTGTCCCCAAGCATGTTCTGTTGAATGTGGTAATGCGGTTGAGGTTTTCATGGCAGGGGTTTCCCAGCTATGGCATTTGTAACACAGCTGGGCAGACATAGCATTGCCAGTCAAGCAGGGATTGCCTGTAAGTAGCCAAGATGTGACCGGGAACACTTGGAGGTTTTGGCCTCTGTCCATATAGGACAGTTGTTTCATGTCTAGGGTCCTACATATGAGGTACACTTGCAGCCTACCAAGTTATTAAAGCTTTCTAGTGAGTTACATGGCAAATGGACCATTGTACCTGATGATTGGACTAATGAGGGGAGAGTAGAGGGTGGCATTGACTTCTTCATTCCTGGATGACACACCCTTAGTTATGTGATGTGCCACATCAAAGCACTTTCTGTCCACAGTGGCGATGGGGTGATCAGAAGAGAGGTTGTCAACCTGTGTTCCCAGACCTCCTATAAGGCCACCTGTGTCCAGTGGACTACCACCAATGCGGTCATTTGTGGAAAACACATTGATTCAACAGGGGATTGGGACACATTTCTTGCCATTGAGCCTAAGACTAGTTTTCTGACAACAATTGGAGGTGTCAGTGTTGATTTTATGCAGGATGTAAACATATTATGGGGATGTAGACATAGCCCCAAAATTGCAATTATCTGTGAACATTGTTAGCCAGAGCTCATTTGTGTTGGTCTGGATGTCAGAGGCACACATAACATACAAGAGGAGACCCAGGACAAGACCCTGTGGTACTCCACTCATGAATGTTTGACATTCTGACATGAAGTCCGCTGCTTTCACACTGTGGCTTCCATCCATGAGCCAGTTTGCAGCCCACTTAGTGATATAGGGATTGATGACTAGATGAGTGTGTTTGTCTATGAGTATATATGAGTATATGAGTGTGGAATTATATCAAATGAATAGAAGGGTCACCTATCTTGTTTTTGACTCCATACTGTTGCATAGTTATTTCACATGCAAAACAGCTTATAGGGCTGCAGAGTGTCCACAGCTAACACAACAGTAGGTCTTGTACAGTGGACATTTGGTAGTGCACTAGGTGGATCACACAAAAGTGTAGTGAAACCCACTCCAAAATGAATATGGATCACAACATTACACACACTTGCCAGGAATGAGACAAACCCCTAATGATTTAGTTATTGCTACTACAGTGTTACGTATTTATCGCACGTGCCACAGAGCTTATAGGTAGAAGGGCATCCAAACCTACTTCTAAGCTGAGTGACATCAGCAGCCCTTGTAAAGTATGACACTTTGAAATGTACTGGCTGTATATAGATATATACACACACTCACACACTTTTCAATTTGCTAGGACTGAGATTAGAACCCCTACCTAACTAGCTTGCTGCACTATAGTATTATGCAGTTATTGCAAGTGCCACAGAGGTTATAGGGCTGAGGGCTGCCTAAAGGGATCTTTCAAATTGACTGACATCAGCAGGAGTGCTTAGGTAGGGCAATGGGAAGTGTACTGAGTGTAAATGGAATTAAAATCATTAACCTACAAACACACACTCACATACAAACACACACATTTTAACATTTGCTAGGACTGGGATTAGAACTCCTAAATATAGTATTATCCAGTTATTGTAAGCACCACAGAGCTTATAGGGGCTGAGGGCTGCCAAAAGTGATCTTTCAAAGTGACTGACATCAGCAGGAGTGCTAAAGTAGGGCAATGGGAAGTGTACTGAGTATGAATGGCCTCACAATCATTAACCTACAAACACACACACACTCACTCACAAAAAGACACACCTTTACATTTGACAGAGGACTGAGATAAGAACTGTTACATAAATAGTTATTGCTAATCTAGTGTTACACATTTATCACAAGCACCACAGAGCCTATAGGGCTGAGGGCTAACAAAAGAAATTTCTACGGTGAATGTAATCAGCATATCTTGTGATATAGGGCAATGGGATGTGTACTGGGTAGGTATGGACTAAAACAGTAATTCTTACACACACACACACACACACACACACACACACACACACACACACACACTTGACAGGACTGAGATTAGAACCCTTACCTATCTTCTTATTTGCTCTAGTATGTGGTGCATTTATCACACACGCTATTGAGCTTACAGATCTGAGGCTTGTCCAAAGGTACATCTAAGGTGGCATACATCAGCAGATACTACAGAGTGGAACTATGGGATGTGTACTGGGTGGGAAAGGCCTCATAATGGGACTGTCTCTTTCACTGTCTGTCTCTCTCTCTCTTCCTCATGTCTATGTGTGTGTATGCTTGAATTATTGTAGTATGTTGGCCTTAGACATGTGTGTGTATCACACAAAAATGATGCAGATTTACCACATATCTGCCGCCTACAGCTGGCTGTGGGTTTTCCTGTCCAATGTGTGTGTGTGAAGACCAAATGGTTTACATTTTCTTGTCTGTGCACAGATATCTGCAAATAACAGATGTCTATAGCCCACTGTGGTGTCAGACATGGGCTTCATTTCTCTAAGTGTAGGAGCATGCTCAGTATGACCTTCTATATTGAGTGTGGGAATCCATTCCAGGGAGAGTTGTACTCCAGTCCATGGTTTTGTGTGCTACAGCTACACCTAGCAACCTGTTTTTTGCAGGTTATCTGTAGATAGATTGCCAATATGGAGACATAACGGGCCAAACATAGGGGAATACTGTAACTATGGTTCCTATTACTGTCTGTGTTGCTTGTGTAACATGTTTGGTTTTAGCATAGATTTTCTGACATATTTACTGTTTTACACTAATGTATTGTGTCATCATCTACTGACAGATATCATTGGTTGGTCACAGTTATTTACCAGGGAAATACAAGATGAATGAAGCAGAGACCAGTATTCTGAGGCAAAAGCTAGACATTCTGATACAATCCTGCTATTGTGGAGGGGTGGCTACAGACAACTGACTGACGGGTCTGTGTAAATGGTCCAGCACCTTGGTAGTATGCTGGCTGGAGATCCCAATCTTGTGCATTTCTCAACTTAACTGAATGGCCATATGCTACTGTGGGCATACCTCTCAGCTGTACAGATTCACCCAAGTTATCCAGAGCCAGGACTCATATATCTGGTCAGTTTCTCTTCGCATTGTGGTTTACAAGCAGGTTTGTGGCTATTCATAAATGAGTTTTCAGTCAGGGTAAAGTATGACCAGACATTAAAGTTTCACATTGCACACACTCCATGACATCTATGCTTCTATATCCCTCTCTGTTATTCTATCCTCTACCTAACATTATGAGAGCAATATCTTAGAAGTATCCCTATAGTTGGGCCTTTATCTCAGCAGTATTTATTGCTTGGTCCACAGTTCTTGCACTAGGACATGGAGATGCATGCTACTGTGATTTGGCAGCATGGCCTTGCATTTGTTTTCTGTTTACTGTGTTAGGTTGGTAGTTAGGACCCGATGACATTCTGTACAATGGCACTATGGGTGAGGCATGGTCCTTTGACAGAGGCCTGTAGGCTATGTGAGAGTGATGCCAGCCATCTTTAGTAGGCCAGTGCATTCTGTCACTCATAAGTTCCCAGGTTGCAAGCCAGTGGATTCCTCTGGGGTGACAGTGGTAAGTGGGCGAGGTGTTACTGGCAATCCTTCCTGTTCATATTGATCCATCAGTCTGGATGACGGCAGGGTGCTGCTTATGGCTAGGGACACACCTGCATGGGACACCTATTCAGCATGCTGCATCATGTGTGTATTCCCATAAAGAAGTTGGGTCATTCTGTAATCATTCCCAACAGCAAAGATATGACCAGTGAGATACCTGTGGCTGTTGGGGGGGGGGGGGTGAACTGAGTGCATGTGTGATATAGAAGCTTTTGGCACCTGACTCGCAGATATAACTGGGACCTTCTCCTCATCCTGCTTTGTGTGTGGACATTGGCAGTCTATCATTACTTTATAACTGGCTTTTGTGGTCTGCCAGTGATTGGCCAGACAACCAGTATTCCATGGTAAAGGGACAACTAATGTGATGCTAACCTCTATATATAATTCCAAAGTTGTGTGCCTTTGAGAGTTATTTTATAGGCATTATGTAAAGTACTTCCACATGTGTACTGTTTCTATGTATGGCCCCCAAGCGTTCATGGCCTGTCCAGCTTGCCGAATGTGACAGATATTGACATCTGGACAGTGAGTGTGTACAACTGTTAACATGGGTGTGGCTGAGAAGCAGACTGGTTGGCACTGCAGTTGTTGGAACATGGCCCTGTCAACCAGAGTACTGTACCCAGGCCACTGAGACACAACATCCATGCCTACACGCTGACCACTTCCAGACAATATTAAACACACACAAACTTAGCACACTGATCCCTGCATATTGTGGACATGCACCTATTAATCATGTTGATTGGGACAGCTCTGGCAATCTATGCTCCACTGATATTACTCTACAAACCTACATGTTACTGCATTTCTTCATGGTGTTGTGGGGGGGTGCACACCTGATGACTTTACACATTTGCAGTGACTACTGGTATTTCACTTATACTCTGTTTGCTTCCATTTAGGATTGTATTGTGACCTGTCTTGCAGAATTGAGGTATATGTGTAGAGTACACAGGTTAGAGTGTAATGGCATACATTTCAGTTTCAGAATTCTTACCCTTCAGAGCTATACTGCAACTGCCAGACCTGTTGTAGTATGTCTGTGTAGGTCTGTAGGGGGCTGTTTTCCATTGCTGGCATTTGTGGAACTTTGCCTGACCTTTCTTTATGGTTATCTACACCCGTTCTGCTGTGTGAGGCTGGTGGTGGGTATGGGAACCCTCATTGACTCCATGTGTGTGACCTATGGACACCCAGTCAGTTAGGCCACCACATGTACTGTGATGGGAGTTGCCACCTTGAGTAATACTGCCTAGTATGGTGACACCAGTATTTTTTATGGATTTTCTACTGTCCCATATAGCTGTCAGCTGTCTGCTGCTATCCCATTCGGCCAGCCATACCATAGATATACTATCAGAACATACTACTCCATTCACTAATTGATAAGAAGAGTAACTTACCTTGTGCCTGGGGCAGTATTGAGGACAGTGCTGGAGGGCTGATTATGTAGCATGCACGTGGTACACTGCCTATACATGGTAAGGCACAGGTAGTGTCATGTTTCGCATCCCTTTTTCTATATGTGCAAGTCAGAGAGAGGTATCAGACCCTGGTTTTCTACAGTGGCAGTGTGTGTGTGCTATGCATTGCCTCTTTGCCAAGGCATGGGAAAACTGGGCACGCCTCCGTCTGCCTATGGGGGCAGGCTCAGGATGTTCCTCTGTGTCCCTCTGTGCCTGTGGTGACCTTGGCAATGGTGGGGGCTGTGTGGTCCTTCCCTGTGCTGTTCCTGCTGCAGCTGTTTCCTCAAGAGCATATTGTGTAGCATGGCACATACTATGAACATTTGTGCACATGTAGCCAGAAAGTACTGCAAGGCTCCACCGGATATGTCAAGGAAGTGGAACCATGACTTGAGCATCACAAACACATGGTTTGTGCTTGTGCCTCATTATGGCATTCTTCTGTGTGTGTGTGTATGAATTTCTGATGGATGTCATCATCCATGGCTCCAGTGCATACCCAGCATCCCTCACCAGATGGTCTCATGAGATGTCCTCCCTTGGCAAACTCCTGCTACAGCTGTGAGGAATGCCAGATGTGGGAATCATGATAGCTTCCAGTACTGCCAGCACACACTTGCATGATAATGCCCTGGACATCACACATGACCTCGCAGTTGATGGAGGGGAAGCTTTTGCAGTTTATATAGACCCTACCCTGCTCACTGGATGGTGCTTTGATGTGGGTGTGCGTGTATTCTATAGCACCCACTACCAACGGGTATTCTGTTATACGCTGTCAGAGATGCATATTGCTGGTCAACGCCTCACGGATGCTGAAGAAATATATGTACTCACTGGCATGTGCTGACATGGCATCCAGGAACTGGTGGAGTACCTTGGATGCTGATGCCTGTGAGACCCCCATAATATCCTCAGTTGGTCTTTGGAAGGTACCTGTGGCTAGTATTCTTAACACTATACATACCTTGGTATTGACTGGGATGGATTCCCCTCTGTTGGCTCTGTGCCCGAGGCGGGGCTAGCAGAGGTTGATGATTTGCTGTAGAATGCCCCTGTCCACCCTATAGCGCTCCACTATCTCCAGCTCATGTAGCCCCTGGTAGGTTACCCTGGGTTTGTAAACTCTTCTCCTCCCCCTCACTGTGGGACAGTTGTCAGCATTCTCCTCCTCACCACGCTCATTCTCTAGCACATACTGGTAGATCAAAGTGACAGCATCCCATAACATGGGTATGGCTGAGAAGCATATTGGCTGGCACTGCAGTTGTTGGAACATGGCCCTCTCAACCAAAGTACTGTACCTAGGCCACTGAGACACAACATCCAGGCCTACATGCTGACCATTTCCAGGCAATACTAAACACACACAAACTTAGCACACTGATCCCTGCATATTGTGGGCATGCACCAATTTATCATGCTGATTGAGACAGCTCTGGCAATCTGTGCTCTACTGATATTACTCTACAAACATACATGTTACTGCATTTCTACATGATGTATTGGTGGGGGGTGCACACCTGATGACTTTAAACATTTGCACTGACTACTGGTATTTCACTTATACCCTGTTTGATTCCATATAGTATTGTATTGTGACCTGTCTTGCAGAATGGAGGCATATCAGTAGAGTACACAGGTAAGATTGTAATGGCATACATTTCAGTTTCAGACTTCTTACCCTTCAGAACTATACTGCAACTGCTAGACCTGTTGTAGTATGTCTGTGTAGGTCTGTAGGGGGGCTGTTCACCATTGCCGGCATTTGTGGGCGTTTGCCTGACCTCTCGTTATGGTCATCTACACCTGTTCTTCTGTGTGAGGCTGGTGGTGGGTAAGAGAACCCTCACTGACATACATATGTGTGACCTATGGACACCCAGCTAGTTGGGTGACCACATCTACTGTGGTGGGAGTTGTCACCTTGACTACTACTGCCTAGTATGGTGACACCACTATTTGTTATGGATATCCTGCTGTCCCATATAGCTGTCAGTTGTCTGCTGCTATCCCATTCGGCCATCCATACTATAGCTATACTATCATAACATACTACTACATTCACTAATTGATAGGAAGAGTGACTTACCTTGTGCCTGGGGCAGTATTGAAGACAGTGCTGAAGGGCTGATTATGTAGCATACATGCACTACACTGCCTATACATGGTAAGGCACAGGTAGTGTCATGTTTGGCATCCCTTTTATTGTATGTACGAGTCAGAGAGAGGTATCAGTCCCTGGGTCCCTATATTGGCAGTGTGTGTGTGTGCTATGCGTTGCCTCTTTTCCAAGACATGGGCACACTGGGCATGCTTTCAATTGCCTCCAGGGGCAGGCTCAGGATGTTCCTCCTCTGAGTCCCTCTGTGCCTGTGGTGACCTTAGCAATGGTGGGGAGCTGTATGGCCGTTCCCCGTGCTGTTCCTACTGCAGCTGTTTCCACAGGATCATATTGTGTAGCATGGCACATACTATGAACATTTGTGCACAGGTAGCCAGAGAGTACTGCAAGGCTCCACTGGATATGTCAAGGCAGCGGAACCGTGACCTAAGCATCCCAAACACATGGTTTGTGCATGTGCCTCATTATGGCATTCTTCTGTGGGTGTACATGCATTTCTGATGGCTGTCATCATCCACAGCTCCAGTGTATGCCCAGTATCCCCCACCAGATGGTCACATGGGGCATCCCTCCTTGATACAGCTGTGAGGAATGCCAGATGTGGGAATCATGATAGCTTCCAGGGCTGACAGCACACATTTGCATGATAATGCCCTGGGCATCACACACAACCTGGCTGTTGATGGAGGGGAAGCCCTTGCAGTTTATGTAGACCCCACCCTGCTCATCAGATGGTGCTTTGATGTGGATGTGCATGCAGTCTAAAGCCCCCACTACCAAAGGATATTCTGCTATATGGTGGCAGAGATGCATATTGCTGGTCAATGCCTCACGGGTGCTGAGGAAATATATGTGCTCACTGGCATGTGCTGACATGGCAGTCAGGAACTAGTTGAGTACCCTGGATGCTGATGCCTGTGAGACCCCCATGATATTTGCAGTTGGTCTTTGGAAGGTACCTGTGGCTAGTATTCTTAACACTACACATACCTTGGTATACACTGGTATGAGTTTCCCTGTGTTGGTTCTGTGCCTAAGACGGGACTGGCAGAGGTGGATGATTTGCTGTAGAATGTCCCTGTCCACCCTATAGTGCTCCACTATCTCCAGCTCATGTAGCCCCTGGTAGGTTACTCTGGGTCTGTACACTCTTTTCCTCCTCCTCACTGTGTGTCAGTTGTCAGCATTCTCCTCCTCACCACCCTCAGTCTCTAGCACATACTGATAGATCAAAGTGACAGCAGCTACTAACATGTTTTTTTTAGTTTTGTCAGTTTAAAATTCCCCTGAATGTGTACACTAGTGGTGTAGTGTTTGTGGGAAAAACAGACTGAAAGTTGTTTTCACAGTTTTAGTAGTGTGCTGGGCTGCTGCTTGTGTAATTGTCTGTTTCTGGTACATTCCACCTGCCAGCTATGGTTGGTCTCCTTGATTGCCTTCCTTCTGCTGTTTCCCCTTCCTATTTCCTCCCTGTTTAAGCCCCAAGGCATGCCGCTCATACTCAGTGCTCAAATGTCAGCAGTTCTGATACTTCCTCTTTTTTTTTTTGTTTTTGTTTTGTTTAAAACCCAGTGCGTGCCACACACACCCATTTAGGCAATGTAAATAGTGCTAAGCAACCCCAGACACACCCCCTTCCTTATCTGTGCTTAGCTAAGGGCAAACATGGGCCACTGAGCTCCAGTGAGCTTACTGCAAGCATGACACACCCCGTTTTCATGTTAGCTGCTCCTCCTGTCGACACTGTGGTGTTAAAGCACATACACGGTTAGGTGCAGTCTAACACTTAGAAGAAATCTGTGATTCAGTATAAATCCCCTCATTTGCATAAACCACTGCCTTACTCCATAGTTACCACACTTAGGCTGGGCCTTTCCCCTTAGCAACCACTACTACCTGGTATTGTTTTCATTCTGTATGCCATTGACTATAATGGCAAAATGCAGATTTCTGTAAAATATTGATTTTTTACCCTTTTTTTTTCATTTTCAGCACAATCTCGTTTGTGCACCGCTGCCCTATGCTTAAATGGCTGAGATCAGCCAAAACAAAAGTGTTATTTTAAAAAAAATTACAATTATTTTTCATGCCAATGGCCATATATTTGGCCATTGTCATGCCTAATAAGTATAATACATGCTTTCTTTCGAGCTATCATGCCTCCGTTTTCTCATTTGCAGAAATGTATTCAGCTGGTAACTGAATAGATTTCTGCAGGTTACACTATTCCTACACGAACAACTGCCTGCTTTCTGGATTGCTAATTCAACTCATTTGCATAGTTTTCACCAGCAAATGAGGTAATTAGCATAAGGCAATGGTGTTTGTGCAGGAATAGGGTAGGAGTGCTCATGCACATCCCGGAAGCTCTATACTGGATTGCTCGGTGGACATATTGCATGCAGCAGCTCCTGCACTATTCCTGCACATCGTGCAGGGCTTACTGAATCCCGGGGACTGTGTCAACATCGATTTTTCTACATATAGAAATTGGATGGCCAGCCTCATATTCTCCCCCACTTTATAAGTGTGTCAATTTTTCTACACATGGAGGTATTTAAGAACGGTGTGTGTGTGTGTGTGTGTGTGTGTGTGTGTGTGTGTGTGTGTGTGTGTGTGTGTGTGTGTGTGTGTGTGTATATATATATATATATATATATATATA
Organism: Protopterus annectens; assembly: GCF_019279795.1. NCBI lineage: Eukaryota > Metazoa > Chordata > Ceratodontiformes > Protopteridae > Protopterus > Protopterus annectens. The sequence continues at coordinate 228,670,803 of NC_056750.1, forward strand.
TATATATATATATATATATATATATATATATATATATATATATATATATATATATATATATATATATATATATATATATATATATGTATATATATATATATATATATATATAGAGAGAGAGAGAGAGAGTTCCTTGCAATAGGTCAGGATCTACATTCTTGAATGCAGCATGTTGACTTTAAAACCTCACAACTACTAATTTCAAAAATGCCTGAATATTGAAATGTCAAGGAAATACTGAATTTTCTCTATCACATGTATGTGCATGGGAGCAGCCAAGTGACAGGGTGGATAACACTGTCATCTCAAAGCAAGAGGTTCCTTGGTTCAATTCTCAAGCTAGTGTGCCTTTGTGTAGAGTCTGCATGTCCTCTCTGTGTTCATATGTGTTTTGGCTGGGTGTTTTGTTTCCTCCCACATTCCAAAAACAGGCAGTAGTTAGAGTGGACACTCTAAACTGGCCATAGGTGTGTGTTTGTGTGTGTGTGTGCATGAGAGTGTGTGGTTTGGAAGAACTTCATCAGCAGGGCTAGCCACCTGGTAGTGTAAACCATAGCACTAGATGATTGTCACTGAAGTGACACCCTAACCCCATGTACAAAAATGGGGAAAAAAAGGGTTGAGGATGAATGGACAGGTATGTGCATATAAGTAACATTAGGGTTAGATCTAAGGTTAGGCTCTTGGGCTGCTTAGTGTCTGAGTTAGGGATAGAGTTTTGGCTAGTATTATGATTAGCACTGGAATTAGCCTTCCTGTGCCACCCTTATTTATATATAGGATCGTAGGAAGTTACTAGACTATTGGCCCAGAGGTCCTTACAAGCATAGCCAAGAATTTAGCCCATGTTCAGACATGTCAGCACCTGATGCACCTGTCCAGCAGGGACACAGGTGGAATCCCAGGGGTGTATTTTTTGTTCCCCATTCAGTTATCTAGATTGCACTTAAAAAGCATTAATGAGGTACTCTTCTTTAAGTGGAGAGGGAGTCTATTCAACAGAAGGGGGAGTCTCTGGGATACAAATCTGTCCCACCAGCAAGTCCTATGGATGTCACAGACTTGATGTTGCGCATGTGGTTTACTTGAATGGAGCTTGACTTGCGGATATGCAGGAGTCTTATCAAGGTGGGGTCTGTGATTGCTTTATATGCCAGACTGAGGTCACCTCTGAGGAGTCTATATGAAACTCAGTAGAAGGATAGGGCTTTTAGCCTATCTGTATGGGGTAGATGCTTGAGGCCTTGAATTGTCCTGGTGAGGATCCTCTGTGGTCTCTCCAGCTGCTGCATGTGCTTTGTGAGGTACATGCCGAAAGGGGTGTTGTACTCAATAACGGGTCTTATAAGGGAAGAATACAGGGATGTTATAACTTCCTTGTCCCTGGATGAGTTACCCACACTAATAAAGTGGGCCATGTAGAAAGCTTCCCATACAACAGAGGCAATATGGTGGTCAAAAGTCAGTTTGCTATCAATCTGGGTACCCAAGTCCCACACAACTGATTGAGTGCTTAGGACCTTGTTATTAATGTGATAATTTGTGGGGATGTCACTCTCCCCAAGGGGATGATGATGCATTTTTGGCTTAACCCTAGACATAAATATAATCTTAACTCCAATCATAGCTATAACATTAACCATAACCCTGATACTGATCCCAACAGTATGCTGATAGCTTATTTTGGCATACCTCAGTATTTCTGTGTTTAGAAACATGTATGATTGTTTTGCTTTTTCAGCATTCTTGATTTCAAGGTAGTGCAACCCCTCAATTGGCAGACACTATATACTTGCAAACATGGCAATGATTGCTAAGTAATTATCATGTTAGGGCATGTTATGTGAATTCATGGTATGGCAAGGGGAAGCATGTATTGTACAGGAAAAGGAGGCATTGGAGGTGAAGCCCATCAGTCTGTTGCTGTTATACTTGCACATCTATTTTCTCTTGATGTGATTATGATTCAGTGGCTGTTAAGGCTAGATCATGTATGCTAATTGTAGGAACATGAAATGCTGATGTTGTTTTATGTCATGTTTTAAGCATAGGTTCATAGAAAAGTACTAGACAAACAGTTTGCAGACCATTATAAAGTCTTAGCAAATAAACCGTATTCAAAATTTCTCATCAGCCTGAAGAAGGGCAGCACAAGATAAACTGTGATAGAATATGTGGCTGCCCTTCCAGTTATCTAGGTTTGCATTAAAGGTGGAAATGGGGTTACCCTGCTTGATATGCAGTGTAAGGTTATTACAGATGTGAAAGATATGAATTTATAACACAAATGTGTTTTATTAATCTGTTGATGAATGTTTAGCTTTCTCAGCCAGGTATTTCAGGGAGCATTTGGTCTGCAAAATATTAAGTGGTCCAGTAGGGTTGAATCTTTCATGACTTAAAAGGCTAGTCAGAGATAACCATGGAGGAAGAGTATGGCTAGAGAGCATGCCACACCAATTAACACATGGCAATAATGACTAAACAAATAATAAATAAAGTGGAAATGTTTTATTATCAAAATGCCAATTAACACATGGCAATAATGACAAACAAATAATAAATAAGGCGGAAATGTTTTATTATCAAAATGCCAATTAACACATGGCAATAATGACAAACAAATAATAAATAAGGCGGAAATGTTTTATTATCAAAATGCCAATTAACATATGGCAATAATGACAAACAAATAATAAATAAGGCGGAAATGTTTTATTATCAAAATGCCAATTAACACATGGCAATAATGACAAACAATAAATAAGGCGGAAATGGTTTATTATCAAAATGCGAATTAACTCATGGCAATAATGACAAACAAATAATAAATAAGGTGGAAATGTTTTATTATCAAAATGAAATATATTACATATTTTAATTTAGATGGAGTTTAATCCATAAAGAAGCAATTGCAACTCATTGGAAGATCAAATAACAGCACCAAGTTTACAGCTGTCTGCAAAATTAGACAGCCATAAACCCAGAGTATTGACTTGAAGGTGTGAGAAAGGCAATATCTGGTTTTCTTAGATAACCCATATGGTAACATTGGGCCCTGTAGTGCACAATGATATATTTATTTCTTTTAGAGGTGACACCTGCAACTGTAACCATGTGGGTTATCTTAGAAAATCAGCAAATTAGCCTCTAAATAACATAATGGTATTATATTCATATTTATAGTCTGTTGGCAATGACTACATGGGGAATAGTGTCAAATATCATGATCAGATAAAGATATGCCTGTGGATTCACTGAGCTTCCATGCAGGAATAGCTTAGTCCTACACGGAAGCGACCAATTATGTTCAGCATGGCAGCGCGCCATGCATATGTATGAAGGTGTTCTGCAGTGCCCTAGGACATACACAGATATGTGTACAAGTGCATGGGGGTGTGTCTAAGAGCAAAGCTCTCAGAATATATACTCCCCCTGCACGGAAATGAACAGCAGCAAGAGTGTGTGTCCACAGACACTTAAAACTCCAACACCTTGTCAATCACTCAGGCCATGCCCATTCCTGCACGAACCAAAGCATGGGTTAACCATCTTCAAAGTGAATCCTGTCATTTGCCCCATCTCATAAGAACTGCACTATACCACAGCACAAGTAAGTCTGCAAAATCTCTTCAGTTTATTTTCATATTCCCCTCTTTAGAAACTACAGGAGACATCCTCATAACACTTCTCAAGGGTTTATTCAGGAAGGATGATACAATCATTTCCATTTCAGGTTAGCAATGGTTCTTGCATACAAATTGCCTTTTCTCAGACCTACTAAACTACATTATTTCACTAAATGTGCAAGCACTGAATGTTGGAAAAAATTTGCTTAATTATTTTAATGTTTCAAAATCCAGAGAGTATCATTTTTCAGAAGCTCATTTATAGCTCACTGACATTCTCTTTGTTCTTTCTTTTAACTCTCCCCAGTGCAATTGTTTCTTGTTCGTCCTTTAATCTCAGGATTCTCCTTCTTTTATTACCCCACATCTTGTTTTCATATGCCATAAATTAATTTAATCTGATCAATTAGTTTGTTAAATGAGTAGCTAAACAGGTTTATGTCAGAAAGGAGCACCAATTGCAAGAATGTAGCCGCCTCACTCACAAGTTTCGGTCCTGAGACCCATTCAATGCATGCTTCTAGACAGTATGGGGTAAATCTCTACTATGTTTTACAGATTTCAAATAACAGAACGATCACACCCAAAACACAGAAAAAGCACCATAGATCACACATGGCTAAAAACAGATGATTATGCTGGTACTATCTGTAAGCTAATACATACTCATAGTTATTGTTACAACAAACACTAGTTAGAATGCTGTAGAGCAAAACATTAGTAGACATTAGTAAACATTTCAATAAACAAAATCACACCATATTCATGGGTAATAAAAAATGTACATTAGTGTGAACAGCCTTGCAGGTCTTGAACCCAGGAACCCATACACCATACCCAAAGCACTTAGCCACTAAACCATTGCAGACATAGAATAACAGGATATTTTACCTGCCATATCATGCAGTCTTGTCATTTAAATTAATGGAAAAAAATGTCAGTCCCAAGTCTAGGACCCCATACACCATAGTTGAAGCACCTAACCACTAAGTCATTTGAGACATAGAATAGCATGATATTATACCTACCATATCATGCAGTCTGGTCATTTAAATTAATGGAAAATAAATATCAGCCCCAACTCTAGGACACTGTACACCATAGTCGGAGCACCTAACCACTAAGTCATTTGAGACATAGAATAGTATGATGTTTTACCTACAAAATCATGCAGTCTGGTCATTTAAATTAATGGAAAAGAAATGTCAGCCCCAACTCTAGGGCCCCATACACCATAGTCAAAGCACCTAACCACTAAGCCATTTGAGACATAGAATAGCATGATGTTTTACCTACCATATCATGCAGGCTGGTCATTTAAATTAATGGAAAAGAAATGTCAGCTCCAAATCTAGGGCCCCATACACCATAATCAAAGCACCTATCCACTAAGCCATTTGAGACATAGAATTGCATGATGTTTTACCTACCATATCATGCAGTCTGGTCATTTAAATTAATATATAATTAAATTAAAATTAAATTAAAAAACAAATTGCTATTATTTGAGTGGTGCAGCGGTAGCGTTGTCGCCTCACAACAAAAGGATCTCGGGTTTGATTTTGGGCTGAGGTGTGTGTGGAGTCTGCATGTCCTCCCTGCATTCATGTGGGTTTTCTCTGGGTGGTCCGGTTTCCTCCCATGTTACAAAGACATGTGTCTGGAGTTTTTCTTCACAGGCCTCTGCTGAAAATTGGCTTTGTCCAAATCAGACATTCCCAGTTAAGAAATAATAGAAAAAGAAATGTCAGCCACAAGTCTAAAACCCAGGACCATGTATACCATAGTCAAAGTACACAATCACTAGGCCAGTTGAGACTTAGAGCATCATAATGCTTTATCTGCAATATCATGCAGTCTGGTTATTTAACATTAATGGAAATAAAACTGTTACTCCCAACTCTTTAACCAAGGACCCTGTACACCACAGTCAGAGCCCCATACCAGAACACCATCGGAGATGTACAAGTCACTGTTGCTAACTGAAAGAAACATGTACAAAATGTATGTACAAAGGGAGAGAAATGGGGCACATATAGGGACACATGTAGAAAATAACTGTCAGAACCAAACAGTTGTACAGCAAAAGGGTGCATGTCAGCACAATTGTCTGAAGGATATGTGGCTGGGAAATGACCTGTTATGTCATTATTCACTGACATAAATCCTGGGATCATAACAGTGATTTAGCAGACAAATACAAATAAACTGTGGAACTGAACCAATGTATGGCCCATACACCTGGACATGCGGCAAACAGCCTGGCAGTGGAGAGGTATGCTCAGAGCCCTTTAGTGCAATGAATCTGGAACAAGCCAGACAAAGTGGGTGGGCAAAGGCATAACAATACAGAGCTATCCAAATAATGTGAGTAGATAAGCTGAGGAAGTTGTTTTACAAATACTGTTACTGCTAACATATTTAGAGACAAATATCACAAGTCTGGACTCATGTTCTCTGTATAATGCAGTGACCCCAATCCTCACATCATCCCACTGATGTGTCAGGAATACACAACAGTGATGGTGACCACATGTAAGGTATTGACTAGAAAGGGTACCATTTCCCACACATGAATCATAGAAACACACAGTAAGCTAGGCCCCAACACCTATATCAGTAGATGGGCTGCAAACTGGCTCACAGATAGAACCCACAGTGTGAAAGTAGCTATCTCCAGGTCAGACTGGTGACCAGTCATGACTGGAGTCCCACAGGGTTTGGTCCTGGGTCCTCCCCTATTTGGTATCTACTACTCTGAAATCCAGGCCAACATGAAGGGACTGTGGCTGACAAAGTTTACAGACGATTGAAAGTTAGGGGCTGTAATTAACTCCTCAAGTGATGTTGACATCAGAAATGCCTTAATGACACTAACAATTGGTGTCAGTACCATGGCCTGAAGTCCAATGCCGAATAATTTGTCAACATCTCGCTTGGTAAAAACCCACTTCCCTTAAATTACCACACTGATGTTAGTCCACTTAACACAGAAGGCGTTATGGGAACACAGGGTGACAACAACCTCTCTTTTGACCACCACATTGCCACTGTGGCCAGAAAGTCCTTTTATGAGGCACATCTCATTACTAAGGGTTTTGCATCCAGGAAGAAAGAGGTCATTGTCTCCCTCTTTTCTTCCCTTATTAGGCCAGTCATTGAGTACAATGCCCCATTTGGCATGTACCTCACTAGATATCTGCAACAACTGGAGAGGCCACAAAAGTACCTCACAAAGAGGATCCTAGGCCTTAAACACTTGTCCTATATGGACAGACTCAAAAAACTCCAACTATTCTCTGTCTCATATCACCTACTTAGAGGCGATCACTGCTTGACTTACAAAGCCTTGTCTGACCCAGCTCTGTTAGAAATGCTACATCTAAAAATCCCAATCCCTCCACACCACATGCTCCAGAAACCTCAACCTCATTACCACAATCAACAGAACATGCTGGAGGGACAAGTTCATAACCCAGAGACTGCCCATGCTATGGAATAGACTTCCCATACATGTCAAGCAGAGCACCTCACTGGCCCTCTTCAAGAAAAATCTTGATGAGTGGATGGGAAATAGAATATTCACCCCAGGGATCACTCCAGTGGCTCTACTCGACAGAGGCACTAGGAGCTAAGTCGGGTGGCACAATGCCAGGGTAATCCTGTGGGCTAAGGTTGTAAAGGCACCAGGGCCATTAGCCTAGTACACACCCATGAACCTATGAACCTATGAAGAAGCAATAATATTATCATGAAAGCGCTCACTTTTATTACTTTCTATTTTGTTAAATAAATAGAGGTTTTTGCCTAGCTGTGTTGGTTCGTAACTTGTTTTTATTTCAAGTTTACACCGCTTTCTTGTAACGCAACTCTCACCTGTTCCTATGTATTTTTTGCTTTTTGTAGGTGTGAGTTTTGTCTACTAGATTTGGGTGGAGAGGTCAAGGGCTGGATGGAATCAAAAACAATTATATTGCTTTTTTGGGGTTGATAAGGAGTACAATATAGAAGAAACCATGTGGAGATCAGATAGCATTAAGGTCAATAATATTAGAATGTAGTTCTATCTGCTGTGTGCCAAAGAAGATAGAGAGAAGAATCTGGTTAAGGCAGTTTGGGAGAAAGTAAGATTTTCTTATCAGATATCTGACCAAAAAGGATAATTTTCTTTGTGTAAAATGATTGTCTGTTTACTTAGATGGCATTATAGATGGACCTCGACCAGAGGAAACTGTGTAAGTCATGTGAATTTACTCTAGTAAGGATGCAGGGTGTGCAGGGTTCACTAATTCTTTAATGGTTTTGATAGTTTTTTAAGAAGGTTGTATATCATGTAGTTGACATGGTTACTGTATATGAAATGATGTGTTTGATGCTTGTTGTATGTATATAAAGTCAACGACTTAGCTAACATTATTAATAAAATAGTAAAGACCTGAACAATAAGTTATAGAATTGTGTTAAAGTTGTGCTTTTTCTCTTTACTTTGAAAGTAAACCTTTTTTCAACTGCACGTTAACTGAAGAAATTGTCTCCAGTGTGATATCGCCTATTACTTTTGATAGTCAGACACACGTGCATCACACACACACACACACACACACACACACACACACACACACACACACACACACACACACACACACACACACACACACACTCACACACACACACACACACACACACACACACACACACACACACACACACACACACACACACACACACACAGCATTGTTAAGACCATCTTGGAATACTGCGTGCCAGCCTAGAGAATTTGTTTTCACCAAGACATGGTTAGGATAAAAGAAAAACAGAGAAGGGAAAATAAAAGATATGTAATTTTGACAATAAATAAAATAAATAAAGTCTGCTGGGGCTTAATATGCACAGTGATGAAGTAAGTGGTTAAAAAGATATATTGCATAAATATGAGTGGTTTTACTTATTTTTCACACCGTGGAAACAGTTTCTTTATACTTAATTTCACCTGTACTTGTGCTGTAATCTTGACTGTATATTTAATTGTTTGCATTACCTTCTGTGGAAACAGACTATCTTCATTGGGTCATTCTTGGTAAACAAGCAAATATACAATGAAATAAACAAACATAAAAGAAGATTTAAGTATCTCAAAAGAACTTAAACATTCCAAGCACTTGCATTATTTCAGGATAGATTAATGAAAATAGGGGTTACGATCTGATGGTATAAGATAGAAGGCACAAGAGAGATATAAGGAAGTATGTTTTACACAAAGGGAAGTGAGCTATTGGAATATCATTTGATGGTATAAAAACAGTTAAACAGAGTGATCATGAAATATGTAAAAAAGTCTTACAACTGATGATAAAAATTCACTGATTTATAATATCTGCAGCTAATTCATGTGGTAGGCAAGTTCTTTTTATACTTCATTGATCAGGCTAGTCCCACTAAGGTTGCTGTTTTCAGGGGAGACTTAAGAAGTTATTCATAATGACTAGGGGGAGTTTGGTCAAGTCACTGAGGTATTTCCTTTATTCTTTTTGGTAAGTGCTGTGGGATCTTTTAGTAATGACTTGATGTTCCCAAATTCGTAATGTGATCCATGAAATAGTGACCCTGAGAGCAAAAATACAAACTTGCATATACCAAGAACAAGACTGCCATTTCTCAGAGTATTCCCATTTATATGGCAGCCAGCCTCAAAGTTGGTATATAGTGACTAGGGAGCTCAAGGGAGCTTGATCCGTGCCAAAAAAAAAAAAACATTTAAGGATGAGCAGGTTGACATTCACAGTTCTGAATTTGTATGCTTTTGTTTTGTAATTCCAGATCTCACAGTTTCAAGTTTCAGAATTACAATAGGGATCATTATCCTTATATCTGCCTGAGTTACCATAAATTCAGGCAGATGGGACCCCTTTTTATCATCTTGTTGAGGTTGTTTGGCTAAGTGGCCCTTATTTGCCATTAAAATTTATATATTTTTTCTGTCTGTAATCATTCATATAATTAATCTTGCTACTGCTGATATAAAATCATACTTGTCTTTTAAATAGATAAATATTAATGTCATATTATTTTATTTAATTGATGTGGTATATTACATAAAACATCCCTGTAGTGTCAGTAAGCCCTCCTTAAAGAATTTGTTGGATAACTGACACAATCACTAGGATTCAGCAAGCTCTGCACGGTGTACAGGAATAGTGCAAGAGCTGCTACACGCAATATGGCTGACGAGCGATCCACTAAAGAGCTCCCAGGACATGCATGAGTGCTCCAACACTATTCCTGCATGGACACAGCTCCTGTATGCTAATTACCCCATTTGCAGGTGAAAACCATGCAAATGAGGTGAATTAGCGATCCAGGAAGCAGGCAGGTGTCTGTTCAGGAATAGTGTGACCTGCAGAAATGTATTCAGCAGCTAACCCAAATACATTTCTGCAAATTATAAAATGGAGGCATGGCAGCTCCAAAGAAAGCATGTGTTCAATATAATAGGCATGCCAATGGCCAAACAGATGGCCATTGGCATGATAAATAGTTGCAAAATTATAAAAAAAAACTTTTATTTTTTGGGGACCGATTTCAGCCATTTAATCATAGGGCAGTGGTGCACAGATGGGATTGGCCAAAAAATTAAAAAAATGGTGGAAATAAGCTTTTAAACCAAAATCAGCATTCTGCCATAATAGTCAATGGCATGCAGAAGACAACAATACCATTGAATAGTAGTTGCTAAGGGGGAAGGCTGAGTGTCAGTCTTGTAACCATGCATTAGAATTCAGTTTTATGCAAATGAGGGGATTGATACTGAATCACAGATTTACCCTCAGTGTTAGCTAGCACCCAACAGTGTAAGTGCAGCAACACCATGGTGCAAGCCTAACAGGTAGATGACCTCATAAGGGGGAGTGTCATGCATGCTGTAAGCTTATTGTAGCTCTATGGCCCATGTTTGCCCTTAGCTAAGCACAGCTAAGGAAGGGTGTGTGTCTGAGGCTGCCTAGCAGTGGTTACATTGCCTAAATGGGTGTGCGCACCATGCACCGGATTTAAAAAAAAAAAAAAAACAGGAAATATCAGCTCTGTTCACATCTGAGCACTGGGTATGGGCGGCACACCTCAGGGCTTAAATGGGAAAGCAATGGGAAGGGAAAGCAGCAGTAGGAAGGCAATCAAGGAGAACTAGCATAGCTGGCAGGTGAAATGTATCAGAATCAGCTAATTACACAGGCAGCAGCCCAGCCCAGCCTAGAAAACTACTATAAACTATGCAAACACCTTTTCCTTGTTTTTTCCCACAAACTCTACACCACCGGTGTACACAGATGGGGAAATTTTACCAGACAAAACTAACAAAATGATAGGGGCTCCTGTTGCTCTTATACATCAATATGTGGAAGAGGCTGAGGGTGGTGAGGATGAGAATGCTGATGACCAACCCACAATGAGGAGAAGGAGAAGACTGTACAGACCCAGGGTAACTTACCAGGGGCTACATGAGCTGGAGATAGTGGAGCACTATAGGGTGGACAGGGACATCCTACAGCAAATTGTTGAGCTGTGCCGGCCACGCCTCACACACAGAATCAACAGAGGGGAACCCACCCCAGTGAATACCAATAATACTAGCCACAGGTACCTTCCAAAGACCAAATGGGGATATCATGGAGATATCACAAGCATCAGCATCCAGGGTACTCCACCAGTTCCTGGATGCCATGTCAGCACATGCCAGTGAGCGCATATATTTCTTCAACACCCATGAGGCGTTGATCAGCAATATGCATCTCTTCCACAATAGCAGAATACCCTGAGGTAGTGGGTGCAATAGACTGCACTTACATACACATCAAAGCACCACCTGGCGAGCGGGATAGGGTCTACATAAACCGCAAGGGCTTCCCCTCCATCGGCTGCCAGGTCATGTGCGATGCCCAGGGCATTATAATGAATGTGTGTGCTGGCAGCCCTAGAAGCTATCATGACTCCCACATCTGACATATGATACAGCTGTAAAAGAGATTTGCCACTGGGGATATCCCATATGGCCACCTAGTGGGGGATGCTGGTTATGCACTGGAGCCATGGCTGATGACAACCATCAGAAATGCACACACAGCCAAACTCCATAATGAGGCACAAGCACAAACAAGAATCATAATAGAGCATGTGTTTGGGATGCTCAAGTCATGGCTCTGGTGCTTGGACATACCCGGTGGAGCCTTGCAGTACTCTCCAGCTACATGTACACAAATTTTCATTGTATGTGCCATGCTACACAATATGATCCTGTGGAAACAGCTGCAGCAGGAACAGCACAGGGCAGGGCCACACAGCCCCCCCACCATTGCCAAGGACAGCACAGGCCCAGAGTGACTCAGAGGAGGAACAAACTGAGCCTGCCCATGTAGGCAGAAGGAGGCATGCCCAGTATGCCCAAGCTTTGGCAAAGAGGCAATGCATGGCACATACACTGACACAGTAGGAACCCAGGGAATGACACCTCTCTCTGACTCGCACATACAGTAAAAGGGATGCCAGACATGACACTACCTGTGCTTTACCATGTATAGGGAGTGTACTATGTGCATCTGACATAGTCAGCCCTCCAGCACCATCCTCACTACTGGCACAGCCACAAGTAACTTACTCTTCTTATCAATTGCTGAATGAAGTAGTATGTTTTGCTAGTCGTAGCTATGGTATGGATGTGAGCATGCAAGGGAATCGGGTGGCTGAATGGGATGGCAGCCGATAGTGGACACCTATATGGGCAGCATGGAATCCATAACAAATACTGGTGTCAACAAAGTAGGCAGTATTAGACAAGTTGACAAATCCCACTGCAGTACATGTGGTGGCCCAAATGTGTGTCCATAGGACACACACATGCATGCCAGTGAGGTTCACATACCCAACAACAGCCTCAGCCAGTGTTACTGGCCCAGTAAGACAGGTGTAGATGACCATAAAGAAAGGCTGTTTTAAGGCCTCCAATTAATGGCAATGGATAACAGCGCCCCTCCAGACCTACACAGACAGACTACAACAGGTCAGGCAGTTGTATGTTACTTCTGTAGGGTATGAAGTCTGAAACTGAAATGTAGATCAATAAAACCTAAGATCTGTACTCTACTGATATGCCTCTAGTCTGCATGATAGGTCAGAATACAAAACGAAATGGAAGCCAACAGAGTACCTGAAATACTAGTACAGTCATAGTAAATGTTTACAGTTGTCAGGTATGCCCCCCCCCCACACACACACACACAATTCTATGCAGAAATGCAGTAACATGTATGAGTGGGGTTAATAACAGTGGAGCGCAGATTACCTGAGCTGGCCCAATTTACAAGATGGATTTTTGCATGTGTACAATATGCAGGGCTCTGTGTGTTAGGTTGTTGTGTGTTGTACATTGTGTGGAAATGGTCAGCATGTAGGAATTGAGGGTTGTGTCCCGGTGGCCTATGGCCAATACTGTTGATGACAGGGCCATGTTCTGACAACTGCAGTGACAACCACAATGCATCCCAGCAAGACCCAATTCAGCAGTCATCCATACTCATTGTTCAGATGTCAATATCTGTCACCATCTGAAAGATGGACATGCCATGAATGTGGGCCCAAACATACACACAGTACACAGTTGGAAGTACCCTAGACAAAGTACATAAAATGTATCTGTCACCTGCACACACCTTTGGAATTGTACATACAGGTTAGCAGCAGATTAGTTGTCTGTGTAGTATGGAATACTGATGTACTCTGGCCAACCACTGGCAGACCAAAAACGGCGCAGTTATAAAGTAATGAGAGAATGTCTATGTCTCCGCACAAGGCAGCCTAAGGGGAATGTCTCAGGTATATCTGTGAGTCAGCTGCAAGAAGCCTCCATATCACACATGTACTCAGCTCACCTCACCATCATCCACAGGTTTATCACAGGTCATATCCCTGTTGTTGGGAATGAGTACAGCATGACCCCCACTTCTGTATGGGAATACACACAGAATGCAACATGTTGAAGAGGTGTCCTATGCAGGTGTGTCCCACTCCCTAGCTGTAAGCAGCACCCTGCCAGCATCCAGACCAATGGATTAATATGGACAGGAACTATTGCCATTAACACCTCGCACACTTACGCTGTCACCCCAGGGGAATCCAGTGGCTTGCAGCCTGGGACTGTAGGAGTGACAGAATGCACTGGCATGCTACAGATGGCCTGCTTCACTACCAAATGACCTACAGTCCTCTGTCAAAGGCCTGTGCCTCACCCATACTGCCAATGTATGTTATCTCATGGAGTCCCAAATAACAACATAACACAGTCCACAGAACACAAATGCAAGGCCATGTTTACAAAACCCAGTAGCATGCTCACCATGTCCTACTGCATGAACTGTGGACCAACCCCTAAATAATGCTGGGATGAAGGAACAACTATCGGGATACTTCACAGATATCACTCACATAATGTTAGGAAGAATATAGAATAACAGAATGGGGGGTGTAGAAGCATGAATGCCATGGAGCGTGTGTAGTCTGAAACTCTGATGTTTGCCCATACTACCCCTGCCTGCAAATCCAGTAATGGGTGGCTACAAACCCGCTCATAAACCACAATATGAAGGGGAATTGACCATATATATGAGCCCTGCCTCTGGGTAACCTGGGTGAATCTGTACAGCAGAGAGGTATGGCCATAGCAGGATATGGCCATTCTATGTCAATAGATGTACAAGCAGGGGATCCTCAGTGATCACACTACCAAGGTACTGGACCATTTACGCAGATCCATTAGCAAGTGTCTGCAGCTACCCCTCCAGAATGGCATGAGTGTGCAAGAATATGTAGGCTGCAGATTACAATACTGGACACAGCTTCATTCATCTTGTATTTCCCAGGAAATAACTGTGAACAAATAAGTATATCTGTTGGTAGTTGATGACATAATACTTCACAGTGTAAAACAGTACATGCCTGAATATCTGGGCTAACACCTACCATGTAACACAAGCAGCACAGACAGCAATAGTTACAGTATCCCACTATCTGTCGCCCATTGTGACTCCATATTGTCAACCTATCTACACATATCCTGCAGAAACAGGTTGCTAGCTGTAGGTGTAGAAAAACAAAATCCTGCACTGGAGTACAACCTACCTGGAATAGATTCACACACTCAATACAGAAGGTTATACTGGACATGCTCCTACACTTAGAGAAATGAAGCCCATGTCTGACAACAAAATACAGAAGGTCATACTGGGCATGCTCCAACAATTAGAGAAATGAAGCCCATATCTGACAATGACAGTGGACTATACATATCTGTCAGTCACAGATGTCTGTGCACACACACCACATTGCACATCATTCATGCTTTGCACACCCACTGGATAGGAATACTCACATATATCCAAGACCAACACACTATAATAGATCAAACATAGAAAGAGGCAGACAGTGACAAAGAGATTGCCATCATGAATCCTGTCCCACCCACCACACATCCAATTGGCCAATAGCACATGATGTGTCGATGTCAATCACTGTAGACATTTGCTTTTGGTAGCTCTCAGTCCTATAGTGTCTGTGGTGCTTGTGATAACTGTGTAACATGATAGTACAAATCAGTATTCATCTAGCATTTGTATACCCAATCCTGTGAAATGTAAAGTTGTGTGTGACTGAATGTTGTGTGTGTGTTCCCAGTGGAATGGTTTATGGCCCATTCACACACATTGGACTTCCCATAGCCCATGTTAGCACTCATGCTGATGTCAGTCACTTTGAAATAACCCTCTGGCCAATTATCAGCCCCATAATCTCCGTGGCACATGCAAAAACTGCGTAATGCTCTAGTGTAACATATTAGTTAGGGAGGAGTTCTAATCGCAGACATGGCAACTGTGAAACTCTCTGTGTAAATATTAATGATTTTGAGGCCATTCACAGTCACTACACCTACTGTTGCCCTACTTTATCAAGCCTGCTGATGTCATTCACCTTGAAATACCCCTTTGAACAAGGGCTAACCCTATAAGCTCCGTGGCATGTGTGACAACTGTGTAATACTATAATGTAACATACTAGTTAGGTCAGAATCCTAATCCCAGACATGGCAACCTTGAAAATCTGTGTGTGTGTGTGTGTGTGTGTGTGTGTGTGTGTGTGTGTGTGTGTGTGTGTGTGTGTGTGTGTGTGTGTGTGTAGAGATTAATGATTTTGAGGCCATTCACAGTCACTACACCTCCCATTGCCCTACTTCAGTAAGTCTGCTGATGTCAGTCTCCATGACATATTCTTTTGGAGAAGGGATAGCCTTATAAGCTCCGTGGCACATGCGATAACTGTGTAATGCTATAGTGTCACATACTAGTCAGGTAGGTGTTCTAATCCCAGGCATGGCAACAGTGAAACTCTATGTGTGTGTGTAAAGATTAATGATTTTGAGGCCATTCACAGTCACTACACTTCCCATGTCCCTACTTTAACAAACCTACTGATGCCAGTCACCTTGACATACCCCTTTGGACAAGGGCTAGCCCTATAAAATCCATGGCATGTGCGATAACTGTATGTTTACTATAATGTAACGTACTAGTCAGGTAGGAGTTTTAGTCCCAGACATGGCAACTATGAAACTGCGTGTGTCGATTCATGATTTTGAGGCCATTCACAGTCACTACACCTCCCATTGCCCTACTTTAGCAAGTCTGCTGATGTCAGTCACCTTGAAATACCGCTTTGGATAAGGGCCAACCTTATAAGCTCTGTGGTGTGTGCCATAAATGTGGAACAATGCAGCAGCAGTAACTGCAAAGTTATGGGTTTGCATCTCATCTGTGGCAAGTGTTTGAATGTGTGCATCCCAAAGATTTTGGGCCCATTTACAGCCAGTACACATCTCAGAGCCTGACTTTAGCAGTCCTGCAGATATCATCCACCTTACAAGTACCTGTTGCCAACACTAAACCATGTCGTGTCAGTGGTGCATATGGTAAATGCGTGACATAACAGTCTGTAACAATTGCTCAATAGAGGTTTGAACCTCAACCCTGGCAAATGTAAATGTGTGATTAGGGTAAAATTATTTTTGGGATCTGTCACCCACTATATCACCCAATGCCAGTATTAACAAGGGCTGAGGATGTTCCTCACCTTAGAAGTACCTTGGGACAACATCCATCCAATAAGCTCTGTGGCATGTATGAAAAATGCGGTACACTCTAGTAGCAATATGTAACTAGATAGGGGTTTGCATCTCGTATGTACAAGGGCTGGTGAAGTTCCTCACCTTAGAAGTACCTTAGGACAACACACATCCAATAAACTCCATGATGAGTACGATAAATGTGGTACACTGTAGTAGCAATACATAGCTAGATAAGGGGTTGAATCTCAGTACTGGTAAGTGTGTCTGTCATCAGTATCCTGTGTGAAGGTTGCTGTGATTGTGTAATAACAGGATGCATTGTGGGGTGGGTTTTGATAAATTATTATATTGAGGACCTACTATATGTTGCAATGTCCACCTTACAAGGACAACAGATGTCAAACACCAGAGAGGCTTGTGTAGATAATCCATAGCCCTACATGTGACATTATGGATCAGTGAACAATATAGGCAACCCTTGTATTACTCAGAGAACACTCTCCACCTATGTCTCATACACAGACACACTTGGCTATGCAACAACCACTATATTGGTAGTTCCCTGCATATTGCCTCACAGATAGTAACTACGGTGTGATTGCTGTGGGCTACATGCCTGTTAACCACAACAGTGACACTGACATCAGGAAGTACTGTGATGTGTAATATCTCTTGACTGTGTGTTATACAGCAAGTAAAAGGACATGGCACCCTGTTCATTCCCTACAGTAGGCAAATAAATGCTTACAGTGGTCCTTTTGCTATGATCCCCACTGGACACCTGCAACAACTGTAGAGTCTGCAAATGTAACCCACAAAGGGAATACCATGACTTATACACATGCCCTGTATGGACAGACGGCACTAACTCCACTGAATACCTGTATCATGCTGTCAATGTAGGTGCAAGCACAACCTCAGTTCCATAGGCAGGTCTCCCCAAATGAGCTCATGAATGCTACATCAGAAGATAACAATCTGTGCACACAACATGCCCCAGAGACCTCAAGTACACTTCCACATGTCAAAGATCATGCGTGTGGGACATGTGCACAACCCAGACACTGTCCATGTTATGGAATATAGGTCACATACATGGGAAGCAGTGCACATCCCTGGCCACCCACAACAGTAACCCAGATGAGTGGATGGTGAATACAATACCCACCTCTGGGGACCATTCCAGGGACTATACCCCTGAGCCACACTGGAGACCATTGTCATGTGGCCTGATGCCAAGGTATTCCCTTTGCCTAGCCTTGTACAGCCATCAGGCCCATTCACTAACTATACACCTGCGAAGCAATAAACCTATGCATCTCAGTACTGGCAAGCATGTGAGTGTGTGTGTGTGTGTGTGTGTGTGTGTGTGTGTGTGTGTGTGTGTGTGTGTGTGTGTGTGTGTGTGTGTGTGTGTGTGTGTGTGTGTGTGTGGAGAGTAATGAGTTTGAAGCCATTCACAATCACTACACCTCCCATTGGCCTACTTTAGCATGCCTGCTGATGTCATTCACCTTGACATAACCCTTTGGCCATATGTCAGACATATAAGCTCTGTGGTGCTTGTGATAACTGCGTAATGCTGTAATATAGTAAACATATTTGGAGTGTGTGCAGACATATGCTTCCATTGTTTGTTAAGGTATGTATTCCCCATATGTATTGTCTTAACATAAGATTTCATCTTACACATTCATTGCTCATGTTAGGATCACATTACAGGTTGTAGAAGTTGTGGAATTTTGTATTGTGATATGTCATTGTGTAGCTCTGTAACAGTTGCCATTGTAATACTGGTATATACACTGTTATAGCCACTGTATAAGGGTAATGTTTCAGACATGTCCCTGCTGTAGGCCATTTGTCCCACCATTATGTTTATCTCTATCCACACATCTTGCACTGACAGGTTGTTAATTATACTGCAGGACTCTTATATACCCTTCAGATATGCCACCATGGTGACCACTGTGATGCAGTCGAGTTAACAGCAACAATAACTGAACATGTACAGCATGCATTATGGGTAGTTGTGTTAAATGTGTGCATGACAAATGCCATGGACATAACATGGCTGGTGTATTGGCAAACCTGAAAAAAAGACATCCATACTCACCAGCTACAGGCTGCTGCCCCAGAAGTATATCAGAGGGACCTACATAGTTATGTGAGAGATGTGATGTCAGTAGCCACACCTGTGGCATTGGTACAGGGTGGGAGCAGCATTTCAGTACATCAACAGTACAAACCCACAATACTACAGATTATGCACATCTGTTCATTACTACATTGCAGCGACAGACTATGTTATCTGACATATGCATGAAGATACTTTACAGATGAAGATGGATAAGCAACAGTGGTCTACTAATGTGCCCTGGGGCCTTACCTGTATGCTCCTCATCCATTGTGTGGGGAGCACCCACCTCCACAATGCTATCTTCAGGTTCTTGACTTGGCTGGTGGGCGGGTACTCCAAGACTGGCGAGGAACTGCTCAACATGTGTCAGTGGGGGCTGGATGGCATGACCCACACCTGTGGTGAGCTGGTCTCTCCTAACTGCAACAACACGCTGATATGCATGGCAGATGAGGTCAGTGCAATGATGTTGTGCCTGCTCATAATGGCAGTTATGCAGGCCAACATCATTTACCCTATAACCGAGCTCATTCCACAGGGCAGTCCTCTCCTGCAGATCATGGGCCATACACCCAAAGAGGGTTCCATGGTGATGCACCATGAATTTTATGAGGGTGTTATTCTCCTGTGGAGTGAATGCAGGCAGTTGCTCTCTTGACATGGTACCTGCAAGACATAAACAGGAAAAAAGGTCCGAGGACGTCATACTGCAAGGATATAATAGTTGTTAATTGACATCTCTCTCTCTCCCCCTGCCATATCTGCCAAAATAATCTAAACACACACATCAATGGATATGTTTACACCAAACTTACTGTTGGGAGATATATCCTATTGTGCAACAAATATTGAAATGTGTTTCTGTTTGTGTTCCATGATAAACACTATCATTGGTGGCATGTTGCTAACAATGTAACCTGCATGCCATTGTAATGGCCACTGCAGTTCCATATATGCATGTGTTTTGTTTGCTATGCAACTGTTCCAAATCTGATGTTTTGGGTTACTGGGAATATGTATGCATGCTGTTATAACTAATCCTGGATTGTGTTGACTATTACTACCCACATAACGGCATGCAAGTTACATTGATATCAACAGGCCACACATGATAGTATTTCAACATGGAACATTAATAGAAACATATTTCAATATTTATTGAAGAATAGGACATATGTCCCAGCAGTAGGATTGGTGTAAACATACCCATTGATTTGTGTATTTTGCAGATATGATGGGGGGAGAGAGAGATGTCAATTAACAACTTATATATCCTTGTAGTTCTCACAACTTTAATGATCATTGATCTAATCATTAAGGCCCAGGTATTAGTATACTACCCTATGGCCTTAGTTTGCCAGTGGTATGCTTGTAAACAGTGTATACTTCAACTGTCTTATAGCTAAATTCTACATCTCTTACCTGGTATACCTGTGGAGGGAATGTTTGTTAATACTACCTGACTGTTTCTACACATATTCCCAGATTCTGAGTTAATATTATTCACATATCTCTCAATCTCTTATTGCACTCACTCTAGTCAAAGCTTGACAACATGAGGGTGGAAATGGGTCATATTTTGAATATTGCTCTCATAAACTTGGAAGGCTGATAGAGTGTCATGATTTGTTTTCATATACATTTTCTGAAGGTTTTGAGGTCTGAAAATCAGATGCATGTCATTATTTGCTGCCTAAATATCTGAGATCATCCCACTGATTTGCCAGGGGGACAAGGTAACAGGCAGAAGACATGAGCCAATTATCTGGACATTCTGAACAAATCTGTACAGTTGAGAGGTATGATTATGCATACAGCTTACTACCACTCTCAGGATTCAAACCATGGCTGTGTCTGCTAAAAATACAACAATTTAAGCCACAGTAGAGTGTGCTATTTGGATATTGCTGTCTACCTCTTTACTGTTTTCTGTCTAAGTCTCTCTCAGTTGTACAATTGGACCTTGTAATTACAACAGTCTTATACAGACACTCCTAGACATTTTTATTATGTAGCACAGTGTGTGTGCAACAGTGGTTAATACAACATTATTATTCAGAGAATGCAACACTAAAAATGCCATATGATACCAGAGTAAATACAACCAGTCCAGGATTTAGAGCTTTATTGCCAGGCAGTTACAGTTTTATTTAAATACAACCTACATGGGACTATTACTGTCATATTGTCTGGTTTATTCAGTACAACCCATACACAAAACAGTTTTTGTACTGGCAGCTGACTTTCTACTACTTTTATATGCATTTGGTATGACTACTACAAGCAGGATTGTTACTCACCAGCCTCACAACACAGCATTTGCAGCCTACTCACATGGGCTTCCTGATTCACAGCCCACTCAGCTGCAGCTGTAACGTAAATAGAGAAATATTTAGCCATACCTACCCATCATATACACAGGCTAGACATTATTAAACAGTTACTGGTATGAATACTTAGACACTGCTGGAACATCACCCCTCTGCCTTGATTCTTGGATCCACTGGTCTTAGAGCTCCCTCTTCCTCTATTTCAAGTCAGCATAGTGGTGCCTGACCTGCTCACCAGTCCAAGGGATACCAGTGGCACTGGTGAGGTCATGGGTGAGATGGTCCCAGGCTTCCACTTTATATTGGGAGCCTTCATACTGGCCTTGCAGCAGTCTCTCATCATGTTTTTTTATCAGGAGTCCTACCATGACCTTGGACTCCTGGATGCCCCAGTGCTGCGCCTGGAAGTGCAATCCCTCTCAGACTTCAGCCATGCTGCCTACAGTGGGAAGTTGCAACCAGTTATGAGCTGTATTCCCACCTATGGGGTTTAAATACGGCCAATTTCCTGCCTTTTGTTGTGATTGGACAGTTTTGAATATGCTGAGCTAAGCTAAACTACGGGCAAACCTGCTTATCTAAGGTTGGCATTGCTTAAAGGGACAGGTTCAGCACTACTTACCAATGGATAAATCCACTTAGCTGGGCTACTCATTGTTTAGCAGTCATATTTACACAATGCTTACACATGGTAAGCACAGCTGTGCAATGCTGAGCAGTGCTTATTTTTCATTTTATAGACTGTCTGCTGTATGGCATTGATTCATCATTCATAACATATTATAAATGTGTTTACTGTCCCTAACATCCCCCAGTGTGCTTTCATTACATTTATTCATGTGTGACTATACTGTATGGAGCACTTGTGTTTATATGGGGATTTCACAAATGTATTACACTGACACCTCACATCCGGACCTAATGCAGTATGCCGGTTAACAAATATATGTTATTTAGTAGGTAATATGAAAAAAATTGCTTATGCACTGCTGTCACATTTAAAATGGGAATTGGTTACAGTGAGTATCAAACCAGGAATGGCTGTTCACAAGGCATAGGCTCTAAACACTACACTATTGCAATACTGCTTATGTTGGATGTCTCTTGCTATTTAACTTCTTGTGCTGTTTAAGCACAGCTATGCTTAAACTTTATTGCATTTATAAAAAAAAAAAAGTTTTGTTGTGTTATTTTAGCAATACCCTTCAGAATGCTAATGCGAAAACTTGTACCTCTATCATGGTGGGCATACCTCTCAAACTCTTGGAGCAAAAACTCTGGACAGACCCTAAAATGATGGGGGACAAATAGGGACAGATTCTAAATATTTCTCTTACAAACTTAGTTGATATCATGATAGATCTTGCATTAGCATGGATTTTCTGTAGGATGTGGAGTTTTTTAAACTCAAATGTTTGTCATTATTTAATGACTTCAATCCTCAGCTATTTTCCAGGAAGGTGCAGATTTTAGGAGGAACACACCAAAAATATGAGTCAAAAATATGGACATCCTGCAAAATCTGTACAGTTGAGAGGTATGTTCCTGACGTGTTGGGGATGTTATGAGCATTCATGCTCATTTTAATTGCCAAAAGGCAATTATGGAGTGCAGGGGTGTGTGTATTGTGAGAGCTGTGCTCTCAGACACCCCCCTGCACTCATACATGGCTCCATGTAAGTTTAACAGCACAGGCAGCATGCCTTTATGAATATGCAAGGCGCACTGCTGTGCTGTACAGGAGCAGTCCCTGCCATGCAGGAATAACTTATTCCTGCACGGCTGCTTGCTGAATCCTAGGGAATGATATTTTATTGGACTAGAGTCATCTAACTTGTTTTATTTATTATGCTCCTAAAATTGTTTTATCTTTTTGCACTTTATGTTTAGAAGTCTTTAGTTTACTGTAACATGCACAACCACTTTGCGCAATGCATGTGTATTTATTATGCCGATTGTTAACCAGCTCCTATGCTTTGTGTGAAAATATTATATATATATATATATATATATATATATATATATATATATATATATATATGTGTGTGTGTGTGTGTGTGTTCCATCTGTTTATAATTTCAAGCTGCCTGTTATCTATTCCAAGTACATGCACCATCACAACTTAAGTATAAAGTAACTAGACTGTTTAATGTGGGAAGGGGGGTGTTGGGTGATAGCTGTGTTAGGTTGTTTAAGTGGTTGGGAAGGGTTAGGAAAGGGTTAAGTGAGTTGGGATTTGAAGGAAAGTGAGGTAGTGCTAAGGGTGTGGCTTGAAGGGTTTTTGAAAGGAAATCCAGAGTGAATAAGCACATTTTGGTGTGGTCTTTTTGTGAGGCAGGATCATGTCCCAGACGACCTGAGGTTGTAAGTAAGGTAGGCCTTGGGTAGTTATAAGCAATGAGGTGAGTACAGCTTTGTTGGGCTTTTCAGGATTCCCTTTTTTTTTCTCTCCCCCTTATAATGGATATATTAGAAAGTTTGAATGTAGTGTTAGGCTGTTCTGGTGTGGGGCTTGTTTTCCAGTTAGGGGAGGCCATGGTGGCGTCGGCATTTGGGCAAAAGGGGTAGATTAAGTGGCTTGCTAGGTCATTACGAAGGTTTTGTGCATTTATTAACTTTCCCTGGTGGGCAAGTGTGGTTTATTTATCATATTACGTTTCCCGGTGGTCTAGTGCTGCGCTGTTAAGTTTCTTGATACTGTTTAGCTTTCCCTGTTGGTCTTGTGCTGCGCCGTTTATGGGTTTGTGTATTATTAGTTTCTTGCTTAGGTTTAGCTTCCCTGGTGGTCTAGTGCTGCTCCGTTTATGAGTTTGTGTATTATTCGTTTTTTGCTTAGGTTTGGCTTCCCTGGTGGTCTAGTGCTGTGCTATTTATGAGTTTGTGTATTAGTTTCTTGCTTTAGTTTAGCTTTCCTGGTGGTCTAATGCTGCACCATTTTTTTATTTGTTTAACTTTCTCTGGTGGTCTAGTGTTGCACTGTTAAATTTTTTGTTTTTTTGTTTAACTTTCTCTGGTGGTCTAGTGCTGCACCATTAAATTCTTGTTAATTGTATAACTTTCTGTACTGGTCTAGTGCTACTTGGTCCTTGGAGGAGGTTTAGTGGAAAATCACAGGCTTGCTGACTGTTAATGGCTGGATGCGCATGCGCAATGGTGTTGGTGTGGCGCTCTATGGCTATTTATTGAAAAAAAAAGAGAGAAATAAGCAAATGGGATTGTTAAATCCCTTTGCGTTTCAGGCCCCTTTGATTTTATGCAGCTAACTGCCTAGCCTTTGTCCCTGGGGTCTAGTGTTGGCATGTGGTGGTAAGTAGCATGGTCGGGTTCCATGGTGGTCTAGTGTGTTTATGTGGTGTTTGAGTGGGGATGGAGTAAGGTGGCTGTGTGGATGTTGCTTCTTTGTTCCCCTGTGGTCTAGTGCTGGCATATGGTGCTTGTGTGGGATGGTTGTTTGCTCATTTTTTTCCTTGTGGTCTAGTTGATTTTGTTGTGTGGTATGGCTGTTTGGTGTCTTCCCTGGTGGTCTAGTGTATGTGCTTGTGTGGGATGGCTGTTCAGCTGGTTTGTTTCCCTGGTGGTCTAGCGGTTTGTTTAATTTTCTCCCTGGTGATCTAGTGTGGCTCCGTGGTTGTGCGTAGTGATTGCAGAGTCCAGTTCTTGTCTGTGTATGGTTTCCTGGTGATCTAGTGATGAGAGAGCAGAGCTGAGTTGCTCTGCTTTCCCGGGCTTGTCGAGCTGTACTGCTATCCGCGCATGCACGGACAATTTTATTTTTTTTTATTTTCTCTCTTGCTGATGCATGCTTAGGCAGGAGCAGTATGAGTCATGATTTAGATAGGATTAATAGGAAAAGGCATGATGATGAGGCAGGTGTGTGTGTTTTTTATTTTTGTTTTTTTCTACCCCTGAGATTTCATAGGGACCTAGGGTTATGGTGACTAAAGTGTGCATGGCTGGAGTGCGAATGGGTTTGTGGCGGAATATACAGTTATTGAGATTAACTTTATTGTGCCAAGTTTTATTGTCATTAACTTCTTTGTTTCTTTCTAGGTGATTATGGTGGATGCTTTAAGACAGAGATGGGCCAGCATTGTAGCACAGGCTGAAGATTTATTCAATGCCATTCCTGCTGAGGTACCAACAACTAGCACACAGGGTGTGAGCATGAGCAAGAAGTGGCAGACGTCTACAACCCGGGCATCCAGGATGAAGAAAGTCAAGCAGACAGCATCGACAGAGAAAGCTACAGAGGTGATGATGCCCCCTGTATCAGCAGCAGGTAATAATTCATCAAGCTTGAAGGGATGAGGAGACAGGAGAAGGTGCGGGGGGTGAGGTAGGGGTCTGTGAGGGTGTCCATAGAGGGCTACTGGGTAGCGGTTTGGAGGCTTTAGCTGAGTGTGGAGGGGTTTTTGAGGATACTCTGTCCCTGTTATATCAGAAGTTAGGGCCGGATGTCCATGAGGTAGGGTCTGAATTTGGTTTTCGGCCAGAGGATTGGTTGACATCACAGGCTCTGCGACAGGAAGGGGCTCCCATTTTATTGTCTCCGCACATATCTCTGTTAGTAAAGGAAAAGATTTGGAAAGGGGAGTTCATCAATATTTTTGAATTGATTGATGCAGATGGGGTTCAGCAGTTGATGGAAGCAGAGACTGCTAATGGGAAGGACCTCTTGGCTGCATTGGCTGTGATAGGTCGCAAAAGGGTAGGGAAGTTTTGGGCTAAGACATGGGATAATTGGGTCCAAGGTTTCATTTACTATACAGCGGTGTGTTTGGAAAAGGGCACTTCACTAGCTCTTCCTCTTCTGGCTTATTTTTTTAACGATTAGGGAAGCACAGAGGTTGAAGCACGGTTATGCATAGTTATGGTATGACCAAATATTTTGCAAGTGTAAAGTAGTAGATAAGTCTATGCATTGGGAGGTCAGACATCTGGACATTTGGTTGTCCACCATGATAGATACCAGTGGAGGGGGTAGCAGATTATCTCAGCCATCTGAAGCTGAAGAAGGTGCAAGGATATGTTGGGCTTTTAATGCTGCTAGGTGTTCCTGGGTGGGTTGTAGATTTGCTCATATTTTCTCAAAGTTTATGGTGGCACATTCATTTACACAATTTGGAGGTATAAGAGGTTGGAATAGTTCCTATTCAGCGTTGCTAGGTGGGTGTGGTCGGGCTAATTTTCAGGGCCAAAGGCGGGGGGTCCTTTCGAGGAGGTAAAGGGAGTTTTCCTATTAAGTTGAAGGTATTGAAGGACTTATTGATGCATTATCCACTGCCAGTGGTAGTGGCAGAGTTGATAGAAGGTTTTTCCAAAGGGTTTTCAGTTAAGTCTTCATTAGTGGGGGGTGAGAGATTTGGGAGAAATTTGAGGTCTGTCAAGGGCAGGGAGGTGATTTTGCAAGAGTTGATTGACAAAGAGTGTCAGTCTGGTAGGGTGCTAGGGCCTTTTTCTTACTCTCCTTTCCCTAACTTTAAGGTGTCACCATTAGGTTTGATTCCAAGGAAAAGCAGGGTGAATTTGGCTTAATTCATCATTTATCATACCCTGCAGGTGAGTCAGTGAATGATTTAATTCCCAGTGAAGAGGCTAGAGTAACATATTCATCTTTGGATGATGCAGTTCAGGTCATTAGGAGTTTCAAGGACCCTTGGCTAGTTAAAGTAGATATTGAGTCAGCTTTTCATTTGCTACCTGTGAGGGAGAAGGATTGGCCGCTATTAGGCATGGTGGTAGGGGACAACATTAATTTTGACACTGCCATGCCTATGGGATGTGTGGTGGCATATGCTACTTTTAAGAAGCTTAGCTCAACATTGCACTGGATATGGCAGCAGAGGGTGAAGGATCAGCAAGCTGTACACTATTTAGATGATTTTTTTTGGTGGGGGAAGGTAAGCAAGGGGTGCAGGTAGCTATGCAAGAATCTGTGGAGATGTGTGAGGCCTTGGGGGTACATTTGGCTAAGCATAAGTTGGAGGGACTGGCGAGGGCCTTGGAATTTTTGAGGCTGACGGTAAATGCAGAGCAGGGTTTGTTTTGTTTGCCTCCAGGTAAGATGGTTAGGCTGCAGGACAAGATCATTTGGGTGAAGTCTAGGCCTAAGGTTATGGTGAAGGATGTTATGGAATTGTTGGGTTTGTTGAACTTTGCGTGCAGGTCGGTGCATCCTGGGTGGATGTTTTGTCAGTCTGTGGCATTTTTGTTGAAAGGATGTAAGAGTAAGCACCACAGACTACTGGTCAGTAAGTTGGCATGAGATGATTTAGAATTGTGGATGGAATTTTTACAGCAGTTTAATGGGATTTTATTTTGGCAGTAAGATTGGGTTACACAAGTAGAACTGCAGTTGTTTACTGATGCAGCTGTGGGATCCAGAATGGGTGCATACTTTGTTTGCTGTTCCATGGCTGGAGCATTGGTCAGAGGAGTTTAAACAGGATGTTGCCTTTTTGGAGTTGATGCCAATCTGTGCAGCTTCGGTGGTATGGCAGGATCGTTTGAAGGGGTGGAGGGTGGTATTCCATTCAGATAATTCTGCGGTGGTGAGAGTGCTACAGTTAAAAATGGCTAAAGCACCTTGCTTGTTATTTATTCTTAGGAAATTCGTGTTGCATAGCTTGCTAATTAATTTTTCTTTTACAGGGTTGCATGTACTGGGGGTTTTGAATGAGATAGCGGATAGTTTGCCTTGTTTTCAGTTCCGCAGGTTCCATCAGGTGGCTCCAGAAGCAGCTTTGCATCTGTCAGTTGTCCCAAACAACTTTTGGCAGATTGGGCAATAGAGATTGGCAGGATGGTGCAACAATCATGGGCAGCAACCACGAAACAAGCCTACGGTAGGGCATTGCTTGAATTTGACAAATATTTGCATCAATTATCTGATGAGGACTGTATGTGGTCTGAGAATTTACTATTACATTATCTAGCCATGTTGAAGCGGCAGGGAAGGGCAGTGCGAACGATGAGGGTGGCCTTAGCAGCCATTGCTGTGTATACTCGGTTCGTTGGATTAGAGGATTTCACTAGGTCATGGGTGGTGAGTAGAGTTTTAAAAGGGTGGGCTAGAGTTGAAAGGAGCAGTACGACTAGGAGATGGCTGGTTACAAAAAATATTTAAAAAATGTTGTTAAAGGGTTTGGGTAGAGTGTGTGGTTGTTTGGATGAGTATATGTTATGGTGCACAGTTAGTGTTTGGATGTATTGTGGTGCATTTTGTTTGTCAGAGTTATTGGGTTCATTGGTATGGGAGGATGTATTGATATTACCTAGGGTGGTGCATATTAGATTGCGTTCTTTGAAGGCAGATTAGGAGGGGCTTGAGCCAACCATTGTTTTGGAGGAGGTGGGGGTAGCTTGGTGATGTCCAGTAGTTTGGGGTAAGAAGTTGTGTAGGGTACGGAAGGGTAGAATTCAAGGGTTGTTTTTTTCAGCAGTGAGTGTAAAGCACTGACAGGCAAGCAACTGAATGTGGTTATGAGAAGGGCACTTTGGAGTGTAGATTTGCAAGGGGATAAGTTTTCTTCACATTCCTTTCGGATGGGTAAGGCATCTGATCTGGCTAAGGAAGGCAGGTCAGTGGAAGTAATTAAATGGGTGGGTCAGTGGACATCCAATGCCTTTTTGAATTATATTAAATAGTTTGTGAAGGCTTTGTTTTTACAAATTTTTTCTCTCTCTCTTCTCTTAGATTGGAGATGGATCATCATTTTGGGCCATTCCTTCATATTCTGGGCTGCTAGGCCTACAGAGGTTAGACCCAATGGCATAAATCTGGGTTAGGATTACTTTGGCTTAAATATCCTTTGGCATAGTGTTAGAGGGCTAAGGTGGAGTCAAATATTGCAAATATTTAATGGGTTGCAGGTTAAGTGGGGGCTGCCTCAGGTGTTAGTAATTCATTCAGGTAGCAATGATTTAGGCAGGGTACTGAAGAGGCAGTTGGTTTGTCAAGCTCGGGAGGACATTTTTAGCATTGCAGAGGATGTATCCATGGATGGTTGTTGTTCGGTCTGAGATTATTCCTCAGTTGGTATGGAAAGGGGTGCAGAATTTTGCCACCGTGGAGAAGGCCTGCAGATATGTCAATTTTAAGTTGTCAACATATTTGGGAGAAATCGGGGTACATACAGTCTGGCATGTAGAGTTTGACAGTAAGGATCCAGTGTGGTATAGACCAGATGGTGTTCACCTCAATGATTTCAGTTTGGATTTATTTAACTTTAATTTGGGTTTGATGATGGAGGATCTTGTGAAGAAAGGTATTGTTTGAGGGGGTACAGCCCTTTAAGGGCTGGTGCGCAAAGAAGAGGGTCAGTCCTGACCCTCTTCTGTTCGCCCTCTACAGGATGGTGGATGAAAATTGGTATTTGTGACGAATTAAGGTGAGCAGGGATGCTGCCTTTGTTGTTTATCCAAGGTGAGCGGTTATGCTGCCTTGTCTTTGGCTATTGTATATATGGGTGAGCAGAGATGCTGCCTGTATGTTTATTGATGTTTGATAACAGTTTTGTTGTTCTTTAGCTAACTGTATTCAAGGGGTGAGCAGGAACGCTGCGTTTATATTTGTCTTTTATGTTCAATAAAGTTATGTTAAGCAATTTATCACAATAAAGGTCATCAGACATCTTTGGGTGTTTGCATATTTATTAGGACCGTGACAAGTGAAGTTTGGCACAGATGAATTTGTCACAAGACTGTTTAATGTGGGATGGGGGGTGTTGGGTGATAGCTGTGTTAGGTTGTTTGGGTGGTTGGGAAGGGTTAGGAAAGGGTTAAGTGAGTTGTAATTTGAAGGGAAATGAGGTAGAGCTAGGGGTGTGGCTTGAAGGGTTTTTGAAAGGAAATCTAGCGTAAATAAGCACATTTTGGTGTGGTCTTGTTGCCCTCCCTGCCCGACCCAATTGGTTTTGGTTTAAGGTTGTTGGGTGGAGAAGAGGGTCAGGCCTGACCCTCTTCTGTTCCCCCTCTACAGGATGGTGGATGAAAATCGGTATTTGTAAGGAATTAAGATGAGCAGGGATGCTGCCTTTGTTGTTTATCCAAGGTGAGTGGTTATGCTGCCTTGTCTTTGGCTATTGTATATATGGGTGAGCGGGGACGCTGCCTGTATGTTTATTGACGTTTGATAACAGTTTTGTTGTTCCTTAGCTAACTGTATTCAAGGGGTGAGTGGGAACTCTGCCCTTATGTTTGTCTTTTATGTTCAATAAAGTTATGTTAAGAAATTTATCACAATAAAGGTCGTCAAACATCTTTGGGTGTTTGTGTATTTATTAGGACCGTGACAATTATTTTTATTCAGTTCATTCATTCATTCATTCATTCATTCATTCATTTTCCAGTGCTTACTTAAGCATCTCCTTGATCAGAGTGGAGAGCAAGCCTGTATTATTGTTACTTTTATAATTTTGCCATTGCGAGATGGAATAATGGCTAAGATGCTTACCTCACGGACCCAAAGTAGAAAATTTGATTCTTACCTTTAAGAGAAACTAGCTAGACTTAAAATGGCCCATGAAGACAGCTAATCTAGTACTTACCTATGAACCTATAAAATATAAGATGGGGTTTAGTAATGTCTTTATTTATATTGTGGCCTTTAATCCAGTTGTTTTGTATTAGTAGCGTTGCCACCTTTTCAAATGCCCAAAGTGGGACATTTTTTGCAGAAATGTGAGATTTTGCCGGACAAAACATACCCATGGTCAGTGAAAAGTACAGAACTCCATTTTTGCCCAAATAAAAGCTCACTAGTATAGCATATGAGTTGCTTATGTTATTTCATATCACATTTAGATGTTTCAGATAACTGTTTTATGCAACTAATAAAGAAAACTTAGGAAATATTTTTGTCCTAAAATCTCAGAACATTTGCCATGTTTTAGTTTTTTTTTTTGATTAATACAAATGCCCAATCATTGACTATCTCTCACAGTGATTGACATGTGGCCACCCTATGCATCAGTAAATTATAAAATGTCTCTTTTATAAGCTTAAAAAGTTATAATAGAAGCAGTCAATAAAAAAACTGTATATAGTGAAGGACATTATTATTTTAGTAAAGTTTCCAACAAAGTATTACATAAGAACTTGGACATTTTGAATAAGATAGTTCCATGCCTTTGTATTTGTATGTCTCTTTGTCCCCTGCTTGTGGTTCTTGGTGAAGCAGCTGGTTTTAGTTCCTGTATGATGCTAGTGGGGATATAAGTCACTGTGTCACTCTTCGCACAATAGTAAACTGCAGAGTCAGACAGCTGAGCTCTGGAGATAGTCAAAAATACAATACTCTTGGAAACGTTGAAGTGTGATGTGAAGCGATCTACTTTTACTTCAGTTTTAACTGTATTCACCAGAAGGTCAAGATACTTTAAAGGTCTGTTTGCTTTTTGTTGATACCACTGTACATGTGGTTGTCCTATTTTTGTGAAATTGCAGGAAAGAACAACATGACTGTCTTCATAAGCACTGTTGTTTGATTCTGGCTGTGTTACTTCATTTCCATTTGTGGAACCTGATCGAATTATTCAAGCAAAAAAAAAAATCTGTTTTTTTATTCTATATTAAAATGGCAGTTATTGTAAAAATATGTTATCTGCTTTTATTAGCATTCAGTATGCATTTAAAGCATCATTACATTACTGCACATACTAGACAAATATGTGTTCAGTTGTACAAACCATGAAAAATATAAATAATGCATATAAGTTCAATGATTAGATATTTCTTCCACTGCTTTACATTTTTAGAATCACTTTATACTTCTCCCAGTTTCACATGTAATGCTAACATATTTCATGTTCAAACAAAGTCTAAATGTCTATATCATTATATATTCCTAGATTGTGGCCATGAACTGTCTATGTCTATCATATTACTTACCTTGTCAACAGAGAAAAGAAATAAAATTAATATAATTAATATTTACTGTATTATAATATCATAGCAATACATTAATTCTAATTGTGTATATATATATATATATATATATATATATATATATATATATATATCTGAGAGAGATTCATACAAATATACATATGGATGCAATATACATAAACTACATATGCGTGGAACTTACCCAGTAAACTTATAACAATGCAAAATTTAAAAAATGCAGTACTGCTCCGAAGCATGTTTATCAAAAATATACACTATGTCCAGAATTATAATGAAAATTCCTGTAATGTCAGTTATACTGACAGTTGATGGAACACAGTTAAATACACTTTGCTTTTCTCATTTCGGTTTGAGATGTCACACACTATTTACTCTTGTTAACCTTGTGCTACCCAGAGTAATGTAATATAATGTCTGCATTTGGTTGTGATGTAAAGGGGTGGAACTATGTATAAGTGATGTCACTGAAATGGAAAATGAAATTAAATGCACACAGCAGGAGTAGTGTGATATACTAATGTACATACCTCTCAGCCTCTTAGTACAAGGAATCTGGACAAAGCCCAACAAAATGGGGTGGACAAAGGCCCCAAAATAGAGACATTGTTTAAATATTGCTCTTATAAACTTAGAAAGTTGCTGGAGGAACAGGGTTTGTTTTAACATACATTTGCTGAAGGATTTGAAGTCTGAAACTCAAATGTATGCAATTTTTAGTGACTTCAATCCTCAGATCATCCCAGTGCTTTGCCAGAAAACCACAAATTTTATGAGGAACAACAAATCTGGACATTCTGTGCAAATCTGGACAGTTGAGAGGTGTGCTAACGCAGACTCATATAATACACAGTTTCTGTCAAAAGTGGGCATCCTTTTATAAAGCTACAATCTCAAGCGATGACACAAATATGAAATTATTACTTTTATTATAAAAAAACCCTACCTCCTTGGCTTAATTCTAAGCAATTTTCTCATATCTTTACACACATGTATGCATTAAAGTTATCATCCCTCCTGTCTCTTACCTTTGTCACATCATAGGAGTTTAGACGGATTCATTTCAGTAGAGAGAAATTTCCAAAACAGACCTGCTCACCAGATATCTGAAAAAATACTTTTTTATTATTTGTCATTTTATATGTTTAACTTGCATTCCCACGCATACCCAGTACATCAAGGCTTTGAAACAAAAGCAGCAGAGAAAAGAAAGTTTCTGTTGCTCCGTTTTCTCTCTTTTTTTTATTGTAAAAAAAAAAATTAAAAAAAAAAAAAAAAAAACGATTTTGGGGCAGTTTATACAAACGGAAAAAAGTCCGGGCTACCTTTTTCCGTTGGTATATCGTGGGATTTACAACAGGCACACAGGTTGGGCTGGCCAATCAGTGTGCACGTTTTAGAATATTAATAGGGAGGAACTGTATAATCAGCTGTATTAAATGCTATGACAGAGGTAAAAGAAATATAGATTAGACAGATAGATAGATAGATAGATAGATAGATAGATAGATAGATAGATAGATAGATAGATAGATATTGACAATTGCAACTAAAGAAAAATTAAAAAACAATTTTTTTTTACACAGAATTTTTCTTGGTGAATTTGGCAGGGCTGTAGCTCTGCAGTCCAGTAACACAAAGTGGCCTGGAAACTCAGCAGCTGCTAACTCAGTAACCCTAGGTATAGCCTCAGAAGAGACAGGGACAGAACAGTGTTAACACTTCTTTTCTTGTTTAGATTTAAACATTCGTACAGAACCATTTTTTCTAGTTTAGTGGTATATTCCTCATCCTCAGATGATAGAAAGGCTTGTTTTCTCAGTATTTAGTAAAATAAATGAACAGCATAAAAATAACTTGGTATGATTTTAAAATTCAGATTATTTCTTGTCTATTCTCATATGATATCTAGCATTTGGATATCAGTACTACTGACCATCAATAGTTTTACTGTGTTTTTTTTTCCTATTGCACTTTACTATAGCATTTGCACTTACCTGCCCTCAGGTGTGTTGTTAGATTGCTGTTTGCCACTCATGGTATGAAGGAAAGGTAGCTGGATACATGAAGGCCATCGTAAATGGTCACAGAGTTAATGGTACATGCCTTGGATCTTATTGGTCATTCCCAACTGAGAGGGCCATATGTGGTAATGTTGCACTTAGAGTAAATGCACACTTCTGTAAGGGCATCACTGAAAGAACTTGACCTCCTTCCCCTATGGTCATACTGCTCATCTTATAACTTCTGTGGTCCCAATATCAAGCAAGATGGAAGCACCTGTCATTGGCTATTCCTCTTTTCAACTCAGGCTAGTACATTTTATGCCATCTCTAGTTACAGAGCCTGGAGCCTATTAAGATAGCAATGAGCAAATGTATTTTATTACATCTTGGATTGGTAGTTTAGTACAGAGGATTAAGGCTATGAATAATAAATACAGTGCCTAAGGACCATATCTTCAACCAGAGAGCCATCAGTGGGAGTGGCAGTCACAGTGCAGATTCTAGTCAGGGGCTCTGATAGTGTTGTATAGGGGAAAATGAATGGGGTAATAGAGGATGCAAGAAATGAATTGGGGTGATCTGGTCAAAAAAAAAAAGTAAACTAGCATAAAAGGAAAACTAGCATCATTTTGCACACTAGTAACTTTAATAATCATCACCAATTTTGGTCTGCATTTTCTACGTAATTAAATATGTAATAGTTAAAGAGCAATTCCATCAACAAGTGTTCTCACAATTCAAGTAGAAAGCTATATCTCACTGCAGAATACCCAGTGAGAGCAATATATTCATGAGGTGAGATACCATTAACGGTCAGAGTGCTTTCATGCTCATATACTCATCAACCTCTGAACATTAATATGCCTAGCACCAGCCTTTCAATCTCATGGCAGAAGATACAAAGGAGGAATATTGCTTTCTTATGTTTTGGGATAGAAGGTCTTTAAATTTTAGACACCATATTATTAATGATAAGGAGTCATGTGTGCTTATTTTTCTGGTTTAACACTGTCTAAACACTTTAACAAGTCTATCTGTATGGGGGAGTCACAAGAAAAAAAATCAATAAATTTACTAGCGGGAAAGCAAAATCTAAGGCCAAAAATCATAGTGCTATGCCCAAATTATAGCAGCTGAGAGATGTCAGATCAGAGAAGGAATGACAGGAGCTGCTGGTTATGCAGAGCCACTTTCACATCATTCATCTATTGCCCCTGTGTTTACAAGTCATCATCATCATCATCATCATCCAGTGTTCCAAAATCCCTGTGGTTATCAATGGACCACCATATACTGTGGTTGTTGGGCTAGTAGCATGTTGTTACTATGACCTGGTCATCATTCAGGGTTTTCCAACAATCTTCCAAGGTGAAACATACTGATTTCTTTAAGCAGTAGTATTCTGTACTTGCAATTTCAAGTTGTATATTTTCCATAGTAACTGATGCTAAAATGTAATATTCTGTGATATTATTGTAAAATATTCAAACCGAATTCACATATAGATGCAAAGAAACAAAAGCATCTTGTGTTACAAGAAATGTCAATATATGCATTTAAAATTTGATTATAATAACCAATATGTATACATTAAAAATGTGACAATATGTGAGTACATACAACATACAGGGGAGCCATGAAAGTGCCAGCAACATTAGATTTGATGTTGGAAAAGAAAGTCAAGCCATTTCAGTATCATTTTAATAATAATCATAAGTTACAAGGTTTGAAATGTGCTTATGCATCTATCTACCAACCTGCTTATTTGTTAATTTATTTGATAAATGAGAACATAGGTTGGTACCAACATTTTGTTTGTTTATTTATTTATTTACCTATGTAATAATTAGGAAAATAGACAGGCTGGTCCACTGGAAACTGTTTCCAGACATGATCTGGACCTAAGGTAATATATATATATATATATATATATATATGTGTGTGTGTGTGTGTGTGTGTGTGTGTGTGTGTGTGTGTGTGTGTGTGTGTAGTATATATATATATATATATATATATATATATATATATGTATATATATATATATATATATATATACACAGAAAGAGAGAGACAGTAAGAAAACAAAGCAAAGATCTGACAATAACAAGTGGCATGTTACAAACTAACAAATAGTGACAGAAAATAAAATTGCCATAAAGAAAGGTAGGTACACAAGTAAAGGAATGTTGCATGGATAATAATTACTTATTCAAAACAGATAGTTGATTATCAAAAAAAAAATCTGCGTACTAAAGTTTCAACTTTGTAGAATAGAATCAGGCAGCAGGAGGGTATCAGTCAATAAAAACAGAAGTAGGCTATAACCCAAAACCATCTGTAGCTAAAATTAGAAACCATCTACTGACTAGTGAGCATGAGGATGTGAAATATAACATGCCTAAATCAAAAAATAAAATAGATAAAAATATTTGGCCGCACAAGAGTATTTCCTCTGATTGCAATTCCTTTCCCACGCTGAGCTATCCAGGTAAAATAGCGGGCAGTACACATAAAGGCTGTAATTACATTATCATTCTTATGTAACTAATAATGTTTAGGAAAAATGGACCTGATTCAAATAAAATTGCAGGCAGTATGCATAAAGACTGACTACATTTAAAAAAGTTAAATAACAGATAGAGTTTAGGAAAGATGAACATTTATAATATATTTAGAAAAAAAACTCCATTTGTGTCATCTAATAAAAATTGATCTCA
This sequence comes from Protopterus annectens, assembly GCF_019279795.1. Taxonomy (NCBI): domain Eukaryota; kingdom Metazoa; phylum Chordata; order Ceratodontiformes; family Protopteridae; genus Protopterus; species Protopterus annectens. Next base: position 228,707,689 of record NC_056750.1, read on the forward strand.
GACCACTGTGGTATTATTATCAACTAGAAAAAAACTGTGCCATCTAATAATTTATCTCAAATAACTGGTTCCATTAATGGACAGAAAATTTAATTGCAATATTTCTTTGACCTGTCCATATCCTGAGTTGGTAAACTATGCCATGAATGGCAATGAACCTGCAGAGAATAAATGCTTACATGACTGGTAACATAGTTTATGTTGTGTACACACATTGAAACACCTGAAAAAACATCAGACCACGAATCACCAATCTCATTGTCAGACACACCTGGCCTTACTTCTTTCTTCCATTCCCTCATTATGCCCTCCATAAGATCCTTAACAGGAAATCTAAACATGAGACATATCACCTACTTGTTAGCGTCTCCCTCATCATGGTGTATGTTTCATTATAATTATAATGTCTTACACATCATACCTCACCTGCCCTCTTCTCCTTTTCCTCTGCCTTAGCACGTTTACCCTCATTTGTCTTTTCATTTTGATTGTGTGCTGTCCTTAGAATATAGTATCCTACTCCTCCATTGTTGGCCTAAGCTAGTCCAGCAATCAAAATATATCCCTGAGTCAGTCACTGCCATGATAGAAGCTACGAAGGCCATTTCTTTGGCACTTTTTAGGCCTTACCAAGGAAAATTTATTACATCAGATATATGTAATGGGATGCAGGATTTGAGCTCTCCCTCTGCTAGCAAAAGAAGGCATCATACTTTTACAGTCCATCTTATTTTGAACATGAGTATGTATTTTATAATTAACCAATCAGAAGCCTAAGACTATGTGTTCTACATGTGAAAGCCTCAACATTTTTCACTTGAAACTCTCATGAAACTTTACTCATCACCTTTTAACACACAATTCATCCTTTGCATAGTCCATTGTTCACATTAGTATAATCTTTCAGATATTTCTTTGCCAGTCTCTTAGGCATTACATTGATTTTAAGGCAAAAAAACCCGTTTCTGTGCCAATATAACATCACTGCATCTATGATAGAGGAAAAATGCTGGAAAACATTTTAATGCATACAGTATGTATGTATATGTGTGTGTGTGTGTGTGTGTGTGTGTGTGTGTGTGTGTGTGTGTGTGTGTGTGTATATATATATATATATATATATATATATATACACACACACACAGACACACACACACACACACACACACACACACACGTATATATATATATATATATATATATATATATATATATATATATATATATATATTTAAATCACTTATCTTGAATATGAAAAAAAAAACGTCTATGTATCAACACCTTAATTTTTAAAATCAGTGCAGCTCTGTCAGTAGAAAAGTACTGGAAAATATTTAAATGCATTCAGTATATGTACATTAACACACTTAGATTCATAAGTTAGCATTAGGCCAACTGCCCTTGTGGGCCATTTTAAGCTTAGCCAATTATCCATTTGGTGCTTAAAAGTAGTGCTTAAAAATAACCTATCCCTTTGGATTCAAGGATCACCTTAACCTTTCCAAGAACCATAGGTACATGCTACTGTGTGTTTGGCGGGGGGGGGGGGGCTGGCTATACCAGGTCTCAGTACAAGGCTGGGGTGCGAATACTTTGGGCAAGGCTGTCACCTGGGCTACTGGCATCTTATGCAAGGGGGGAGGCGACTGTGTCATCACCACTAGTGTGACTTGAAATGGTGGGAAGATGACCTCCTTCGCAGATAGGAGGAAGACTGTAGAGCCAACTCGCCACCCCAGTATTTTGAGTATATTATCCCATAGCTATGAACAGCACAAATCACATATTCATTAGTGTCTTTCCTTATGTGCAGTCCCTGTAGAGATTGAAAGATTTCAGGAGGTGCATCAGGACAGATTACGATGCTTCAGACAGGCATGGGGTAGGTATGGATGCAGGTCTTATTGAGTGCATTTTTTTCACCTAAAAGTAGTTGTAAGATCAGCTCATGTAGCTATGAAGTAATCGAGATCAGGTAAGGTCTGATGAATGTGGGAATTTCCCTAAACAGCAAATTTGAGTAATATTATTTTTAAAGGGCATATACTGAATAGCTGAAACAAGAACTGATGACATCATGCCTTTAGGCCAATTACTATGTTAAAGAAAGTGTATCTTAGATATTTTAATGTTTGTATAATCTTGCTGCAATTTCTGTTACATGTGAGAACCAATTGTAGTGTTATCAGTAATGTAAAGATAAATAATGGCCTCACAAATTCATATCTGGATATAAAAAAATCATAATATAAATGCATATGGAATGTGTAAACACCTTTGTGCCCCTATAAGATTAAAGGAATATTTCTAATATTTTTTTATGTCTTCCCCACCTTCCTTCTCTGTATCCCTTTCTATTTTATTCTGCATTTTAGACTGTAACATCCATTCTTACTGAATCACAACCAGCAGCACTGAGACCTAGATTGACCCAGGAGGCTCAGACCACCATCACTTCTCAGATAGCAGTAGCAATGCCTCCACCAGCAACTGAGGCACCCAACACTTCTATGCCAGGGTTGCCTTCACACCTCTTGCACTACCTGCTCTACCTGTACCAGGTAGCTCAGACCAGATTTGTACCCACTAGAGCAAGTGCTGGTAGAGGTGGTGATTCTGTTACCTGACAGGAGCTGGCAGGTCTGGTGGAGGAGATAATGAACATGAGCCTTGGTGTCTGAATTAGCCACAAGGAGAAAGTCCCACAGCATATTGTAAGATATCTGCTCCCATGCATCATTAGCTAACGTTTCTGTGGCAGGAGCCAGTGGTGACAGTTCCAAGGATGAGGGCTAAATTCCCACTGTATTCATGATGGAAGGTACTCCCTTTACTCTTGTGTCCATTACACATCATGATGTACCAATACACAAGAAAAATCTAAATTATTTGCACATACACATCATTAGCTTGTGAAGAAGTGGATATAGTACTATCCCATCTCCATTCTGATAATTCCTGGATTACTCTCGTAGCATCCTACCCTTTGCTAGCTCCCCATTTTCATCTCAGTCCTATAATCCCATTTCCCACATTTAATCTGGTAAAAAATAGATGCACATACCACACACATGGCCATAGCTGGCTTATATGCAGAAATGTCTAGTTATGCATTCATCATTTATGCAACATTTGACATCAAACAACAAAGCCTACTGCTACTTCTATTCCAATGGCAAAAGCGGAGAAAATTACCAAACCTGCCCTAAGACTTCGCCATCTGATGCACGACTGTCCTTGATGTTGATGCTCATCAGTAAGTGATTGTGACAGAATGACGATAATGTCAGTTGCTGCTATTTGTATATGATTTCATGGCTCAGCGTACACATGATATGACGAGCCCATTACACAGCACTCAGTGCAGTGTTGTATGTCACTCATTGTGGGGTTGTCTAACAATTTCCTTCTCATTCTGAAACTGACTGCCATTGAACACGCAAACTTGATACCATAATTGCAGACTGACATAAATAACTGCAGTATTAACATGGTTTGCATACATGCCTCGATAGCGTGCAAACATGATACACAACTATCTGTCACTGATGAACACATACACTGGCAATACTGCATACTGCAGGGATATGAACGATATCACCCAGGGTTGCCTGCTTGGATAACAGCATGTTACATATGTCCCTGTCACCCACCAACATCTTGCTCAATCCCTATATCATCTGCTGTGTACTTTCTCTTTTAAACATGGTCTTCAACTGTGACTTGTCAGACAAATGATAATATAAATCCCTTTGTGTCTTAATCTGATGCAGAATTGATGTGGAGCATCTCACTTAACTCCATCATGAATATGTGCACATAATTCACACACTGTGATGATGGTATCCCCTTAAGTGTCTGCTATCTGATAACTGCTGCTCTGTAAGGTTTTTGTGGCATTGTTAGTTAGTATATAAGCCAAAATACTGAGAGTTAGGCAGGTAGCAGGTTGAATCCCATACCATCTCTGTTGTAATAGTGCATAAACAGCAGTTGGTGACATGCAAGAATGACATAATGAACAGATGCTCTGTTACAATTCCTATTTGGGTAGCCACACTTCTATAGGTGCTAGGTTTTGATCCCGTAAGTGCTTTACTCTCTTTTAAGCAAGTGCACATTCAGTCGTACACAATGATGATGATGATGCTATCCCCCCGGAAATGTATGTTGTCTGACAAGTGCTGTATAAGTTCTTGTGTGGTACCATTCATTAGTGCATTAGTAAAGAAGCAGAGAATTTGGCAGACAGTTCAAATCCTATGAGATCTCTATTGTAATACAGTGTAAACAGAAATTGGTGCTATACAAGAATGGCTTACTGAAATGCAATATGAGAATTTCTAATAGGTTGTCATGCTTTTATAGGTGGAAAGAATTGATGACCTAAGTGATGTACTCCCTTTTAATGAAGATGATAGTCATTCACAAACAATGGTGATGGTATCCCCTCAAATTTGTGTTTTCTGATAAGTATTGTCTGTGTCATTTATCCCTAACTGCCTTCCCCAACTTTCCTGTCTCTCAGAAATGTAATAAGGGCACCTGCCCCATTAAAAAAAAATACATACCATACATAACTCTCCATTTCATCCATGTGTGTGTATGACACACTTGAGTTGGTCAAATTGATCACACAACAGTTATTTAGTTATTGCCACACATTATTTTTGATGTATCTATTCAAAAGTGTCTACATTATTTACATATAGTTATTATTAGTTTGTGAAGTAGTGGAGGGATATGGTTTTTCCTTCTACCTCTAAACTGATCATTCCTGAGTTACTCACAAAGTGTTCTATCCCTGCTTGTTCCCCTTTTTCATTTCTGTCCCATCATGCCTTTGCGTACCTTTAATCTGGTCAAAAAGTAAATAAACACAGCACACACATGACCATAAATGGCTGATAACCATATATTATATTTATAAATATTTATTCTGTACTCCTCATTTGGGTGATGCTTGGCACCACGCAGCATTGCTTCCTAATTAAGTACAGGTGAGTGACAGTTCATGTCATATAGCAAAAACCGATGAGAATTTGCCTCCAGCCACATTGATATGCTGCCTGTCACACAAATGACCTTAGCCTTGTTACATGACAGATAGTAATGCTGATATAAGTATGCATAGACAGATATCCCAACAGTAACAACTTTCATGCTTCAATGTGCTCCACAGGTGATGTTCGAATTGTCAATAAGGTATGTTGAGCCTTGGGATACACCCATTACTGTTGTCCATTTAAGCAAAGCTCCACGACTGTGTGTGGGTATATCAGGATTTACCCACAGTTGATGTGGTTTGATTAAACAAAGGCAGCCATGAATAAATCTTGATATGCCCACAAATGGGAGTGTATTGTTGCTATTATACAATTACATTGTTTAAGAAAGAAATTGCTTACCTTCTTAATTTTTTTTTTTTTTTTTTTTTTTTTTGCATAAGGGCACTTCAGTCTTCTTCCACATTATCTTCCTGTATGATGTACTGCCCATGTGCATAGGACTTGTGTTCCCTCACTTGCACAGTCCATCAGTGCAGAACAAATGACCGAGAAAACAGAATCTCTGCTGCTGTTTGTTTGTTTAATTTTTTTTTAACTATTAAAAAAATAGAGATTGTATAGGGACAGCGCAAAAATATAAGGACAATCAGGTAGGTTTTTGTTTGCTTACTTTTACAGAATATACCTGATTTTTCTTATATTTTGCTCTGTCCCTCAGTATATGCCAGTAGAAATTCTAACCACTCAATGGTACTTCTGTAGCTGGAGTTTTTTCCTGTTGGTATGTGCTTGATTTACAAAGGGCACACTGTTTGGGCTGCCCAATCAACATGCTTATTTTTGAATAGTAATAAGTCTTTATTGCATAATTCATAATGCACATTTGTTAGTCTTCCATAATGATGTCACACTCTTTGCAGATGTGAGCTTTTGCATAACTGTTGTACAGCTATAAAGATGCAATCAGTACCTGTTATACTAGTCAAGACAATGTGATTTAAGTAGGCATATGTCCAAATCCTGTGTATTGTACAAATTCTTTAAATGCAATACTAAGTCAGAGATTAAATGTGTTGTGAAAAATCTACCTTACTGTGATGCTTTCACAAAGAGAGGGTTTGAATTCCACAAGTGTATTAATCCCTGTTAAGCCAAGCCTTATTATTTTACACACACTGGTGATGGTATTCTCTCATGTGTGTGCTATAATTCCTAAAAAACTGGATAGTATAAAGAAGTAATCTCCATGGGGACTCTTACAGCACCCCTCCCTTCAGGTGGACTAACAAGTGTATTTAGTTTAAAAAAGTTTTATTTATTTATTCTCAGATGGATGAATGTCCTTGTTTTAACAATGTATTGCTATTATCTGCACAAGTTTTTAACTCGTTTATTCTTCATCTAGTGTTTAACTATTTAATTCTTTAGGTGATGTCAGTTACCAGATTTTCTAAAGGCCACATTGTCTTTGCTATCATTTGCTATTTTTTTGAATGTGATTCATAGATTACTTTTAGTCACCATTTAACATGACACATATTTCAAGTATTGCATCTAATGTTAAGCCTTCTGTAAATGCAAATGTATTTTCACTGAGAGGAATGTACTGACATTTGTTACTTCTATAATACAATTACATTCATCTCCTTCTCTTTTCTTTCTCTGTCATCTAAGTCGCTCTCCCTAATACAAGTAATACATACATAAAGTATTTCATAACACTTTCTCTCACTAATTTGTCTCCCTAACTTTCTTACATACATTTACTCTAGTTTTACCAGTTGACTGCATTAAAGGAACTCTCGGCTGGTCCTGAACCCCCCTCCCCCATTTACTTTATCCGCAATTCAATCTTTAACTGAAAGAAAGCAAAAGAAAGTTCTATTCATTCCTTGGCAACTCTGTCAATACACATTTCCTCCTGTTCAGATTTATTACTGAAAATACTATTTCATGTGTTAAAATAAGATAGTAAAGACTCAAAGCTTTCTTACCCCCTCATTTTGTGGGTCTACTTGAGTAGACCGAATTTTCACTTACTCAAATTTCTTTTGATTTAGATGACAATACCAAATTGTCAATAAACTGAAAGTACACACTACTGAAATTTTTCACCGGGAAACAAAACAGTCGGCCAACTATAAACCTAAATATACATTGCACTATGTTAAACCCACCCAGGTGAAGGGCTATGCCACTAACCCCCCTAACTAAATATACCAACTCTGGGATCGCACTATAGTGGCAAAAATGGCAAATTTCACTATGTTGACCAACTGTTTCGTTTCCCAGTGAAATTTTTCGGTAGTATGTACTTCTGGTTTACAGACAATTCGGTATTGTTGTCTCAATTTAAAGAAATTCAGGTAAGTGAAAATTTGTTCTACTCAAGTACACCCCATTTTGGCAGAGTGCAGTTTATGACTATGCTACATTTACTCAAGTGCTTGCAAGGAGACACAATTTCATTGGTTTGCTTAATCAGAAGTTTACCTTGCTCACTTATTTCTGATCTTGAAGGTGAACACTCATAGCTTTAAAAATTAAGGGGGCTTAGTTTTAGTTATTTTTTTCTCTCTTTTTTTTCCTTTTTCCTGACCACTACTGAGCGCTACTGTGCTTGACTTGTTTTGAGCTCTACACCCCTGGTATCCATCATGCACACCTTCATAGGTTGATTCCATCTGGGAGAAGGATGTTCTGCTTTGTTCCTCTCCCACCAATTCCCATGCCACCCAAGGTTCTCCAGTTTATACATCACTGTCTCCACCCTCCTCCCACCCACTTCAGACCATCTATTAAAGGCACACACAACTTCACCACACCTACATCTCACTGCCTCAACTACCTTAATGTGATACATTCCTATCAGACCACCCATTAAAGGTACACACAATGTCATTACACTTACATTCCACTGCCTCAACCACTATAATGTAATATATTTCCACCCTAAACTTCCAACCAGTTTCATCACTGTCCACACTTAATTCCAGTAACAAACAACACATTATTCTCAATCCCCTCACCTTCCCACATACACTCTCAGGTCCTGTTTCATCATCATAGGCTCCTGTCACTTACATTCAGAACTCTCTTTCTATCTCTACCTTCCACAGTGCTTCTCCACCACACTGTCTTACTTATCCTTTCTTTATCCATCTACATTATACCATTATTAAACCCATCTCTTCTCCCATCTCTCAAACTAGCCTTCACTAGCTGACTACAAAGCTGCACAGCCATTCACTTGAACCCTAAGACCTACCACCACTCTTTTAAACCCTTTATTTTCCACCTACAACTCACATATTCAGATTCACACTACCTTTACCTCATATTCTCTAAACTTAGTAAACCCCAACAATGCCACCTCAAACTTCCTAAATATCTTTATAGAGATAGAAGATAAAGGAGATATTTAATTAATGTGGACAATAAACAATATGATGCAAGTGGGATAAAAATGCTGATATATCACAATGTCATGAAAAACATTAAGCTATCTGATTTAAATACATTTAATTAAATCAGACAACTCATTTTTTTATTGTGTAGATGATTGTGTGTACCAATGACTAGTTAAGGGTGAAATCATTGTTGAGTAGTGTATTTTTTATATTTAATGACTACAAATCCTAGGATATCTACTTTGCTTGGGATCCCTAAACTTTATCAGAGTAGGAGTAATGAACTGTTTACGCCTATAGTGACACCCTGGGTTATAAAATCTAGCCTCTGGATCTCTGTATGGAGATGTTTTCTAAATGTTCCCTTAAGAATGCACCATATTTAATTGATAATATGAGACATTTCATTGAGAACAACAGAAATTTAAAAGTGACTCCAGCCAGCTGACACAGAATGTTGGGGTAGTGAGTGACAAAAGAATGACAAAAGTAGCTGACACATAAAGGGATGAAAAATAGTGGGGTGACCAGTACTACTGTATAGTACAGAAACAAGGGCAGTGAAGACAGAGCAGTGGTGAAAGCTAGAAGTGATGGAGACGGAGTTCCAGAGATGGGCTGTGGGATGCATCTTGTGGGACAGATGAAGAAATGAGAACATCAGAGCATATTGTGGGGGAGGTCAAGGAGAACAGATTGCAGTAGTTTAGGCACACATTCAGTAAAGCAAGGACAATCTGGTTAAGATTTGGTACAGACAGGAAGAAGGTAAGAGGAAACTTGTAGCAGAGAAGACCTACAACAGTGAAGTATGACTGTCGAGGAAGGTAGGAAAGTGCTAATGAACTGAGGGAGATGGCAACTGTTAATGTGACACCCCTACCCCATATAGAAAAAAGGGAAAAAAACAGTTGATGATGATGATGATGATGATTGCTGAACAGGCCTTTTATATACAGAGTTTTAAGCATGTTATACCAACCCAGGTAAAGCTAGAGGAATAGAGCTGCCATTTATTTGTCCTGACTCTAAAGCATAGAGCCAGTAATATCTCCCTTAGTGCCACATTCAGTGCAGCTGAAGTGATTCCAATATGCTCTGTGGGTCGGTCTATATGTTCTGTGAAGAATTTTATGATTTATTTAAAAAATATATATTAGCAATCCTTCACTCATTTGTTGTAATGATATGAAACTACATTTATAAAATATAGAAAAAGCACTGTTGCTGCAGCAGGTATGCAATATCTATAAATTTATACAGCTGATAACACTGAAAGACAGACAGAGACCAAAAAAAAAAAAAACAAAGACATCAGTGCTGTGTCTTGAGAAGGTTCAGAATGTCACTTAATTTAGGCTGCTACACTGATCATAACTAAAAAGTGTTTGCTTACTTCCCAGACTGCTAACAGGTTACTAGAAGATCTGTTCCGGACTTTGGAGAGGTTGAACAGGAATCAATGTTTGTTACTTTAGTGGCACAGTAGTCACATATGCTGCCTCCAAATAACCATGAATAGCTAATAATTAGCCCACAGAATAGTTGTCTTCCACTGAATGTTATGTGATTGTTACTGCTATTGTCAACAGTAACAGCAGCAACAACAAATAAAATAATTTATTCAGAATTAGATGACTACCCTGCCAGCTGCCAAATGATTATCTTTCTTGATGAATTGCAGGCGATATATAAATATTAAATATATTAAATATATTAAGTATTAAATAATATATTAAAGGAAGTTACACATGGGCTCAACTATTTAATGAAAGATTCCTGGGACTTTCTGAAATGGATTTCTAACCAGTTCTATAATGAAAATTTATTTTTTCGTGACAATCGATGTCAAAGACTTGTTTTCAGTTATACCACACCAACTGGGGTTTGATCTGAATTTTTAAATTGAGAACAGTGACTTCAGTAGGAGGGAAATTAAAGTTATTGTTATTTTGATGAATTTATTTACTTTGAAGGATTGATTTACAGACAAAAAAAAGGTGTTGCAATGAGAGTGTATCTTGCACCGTTGTATTCGCCAATATAGTTATGTATATGTGGGAAAAGAAATTCATTTTGAGTTCTGAGTTTTCTAAATGCTGGTCTTTTTATACTAGATACCTAGATGACATCTATATATTTTGAAAAGACCAGCACAATAAGATAGATGGGTTTGTGGATTATATCAATAATACCACTTCTTTTTTTTAAATTCACTCACTCATTTGCCCTTGACACCCTTCAGTATCTTGATATTGAAATAATGATGGATTGAGCTAACAAGTAATTTATTTATTCTATTTTTAGGAAACAAACTTATTTGAATTTCATTCTGCATTTTACTAGAAGCCATCCACTACACAAGAAAAAGAAATGGTTAAGGGACTATTTGTGATGGCTCCCAGAAAGATTTCCGAACTTTCTGTTTTTTTTTAGTTGAGTGTGACAAATTGAAGGGGGTGTTTTTAAGACATGGATATCCGGAAAACTTTCTTATAAACATTATAAATTAAGTAATTTCAAACAGAGAATCTGTTTTTCACTTTCCGCCTTTAGGTAATTGTACTAACAACCAGTTGAGGGATAATACGTCTTCTAATAAGTGGATTACATCCTTGATCACTTCCTATAGTTCAGATTTCAGAGAGTTCAAGTCTATTCTAAAAATACATTGGTGTATTTTTAACCACTTAGATAATTTGGACAAAACAGCTGGAATTTTACCTAGGTTTACAGTCTGAAGGGGCATTAACCTCAAGAAATTGATGAAGTGTAACACATGCACTTCTTTATATAATAAAAACAGAAGAGGGAACTTCCAAATGTGAATGTTGTAAAGGGTGTAAATACATTTTCAATGTAGAAGTGGTCACAGTTGGGAATATTATTATTGATCCTAATTTTCATTGTAATTGTTTTACAAACGCTATTGTATAGATTGTTGTTTGGCAGTTATATCATTGTTTTTGCATTGATAAAACCAAACAGGCTTTTAAGGATGGGATACATGAGCATCTGTATAGCACTGAGAGAAAAAAAAACTTACCAATTCTTTGGCTAAACACATTTTTTAATTCACAGGTCATTACTTTTTTTTATTTTTTGGTGTGGATGTTATATGGCCCAACCCTTGGGAAGGGGCTGATGACCTTTGCTTTAAATTTCAGGAATTATACTGACAAATATAGACCAATGCGGGAAATAGCCCTAGTTTAAATGACAACACTTCTATTTCCTGCTTGTTGAAGTTAAAAACATTAGGACTTAAGTGATTATAATGATTTTTTTTTTATGTATTTCATTTATATGGAAAAAATTATTAATGGGATTTTTATTAATGAGATTTGAGATTGTCAACATGTGATTTATGATGTGACATATGATTTTTCTGTCTGATTACATTTATGGTTTATTTTGATGAAGTTTCGGCTAGAAATAAAAGTGCTTAATAAATTATTTATCTTTTTGAGATGGTACAGATTTTCTTTGAGCTATTTCCTGCAGTTTGACTATTTGGGTCATCCTTTCCTTTTGTGTGACATCCTTTGGTGTTAGTTTTTTTGTTTGTTTTTGCTTTCTTTGGTTACCAGTTTGTGTCCAGAGTCTGCCATTAGATCTGCAGCTATGTACCCAGAGCACTTGGGAGGTTTTGACCCCTTTCAAGATCACTTTAACTCCACTATGATTAATTCAACGGCCATTATCCATCAGCTATCTCAGCAACTTTCTCATAGGATTCACACCACAGTGGCAGGGTCTGGTGTTTATGCTTCAGTGCTAACTAATTTGGTGAATACACATTCTGGTATTTCAATGATCTTTGAAACCTAGGAAGAATCATTTGTAACCCCAGGCCAACATACAAATATGGGTGCTGACAGCATATGGCCTATTAACAATGGAGCGATAACAGCAGAGGAATCATATGGTGTTTGCCATGGCAAAAATGTAATTTAACTGATTGGTTTGACAAGATTGTGTCATTTAATATTAACATTCCTGTCTTGCATGATAGCTTGGACACGCAGTTACAGCATTTAGAAAGTTTGGTTACAAAATTTAGAAAACTTCAGGCGGAGAACGGGTATTTAAGAGAGAACATTCTCCTAGTAATTGTAACTAAGTGGTAATGCTCCTGGAAGTATTCCAGTGGACTGATTAGCAGGTCTGAGTTACATAAAGAAGTTACAGCTTTATTTGACTGATATGGGTGGGAACTCATGGAGGTCTTGGATAAAGATAATCTTAGGTTGATGGATAAGATCTCTGCAGAGATTAAAAAATTTGAACACTTCCATCACCAATTATTTGTTGTTTAACCAGATTTTTCATAAATATAATAACATCTTTGTAAAAGCTAAGAGTGTAATGACTGATCTAAGGAATAAAAAAAGAGATGAAGTTAAAATATGATGGTTTGGATTATTAGAAAGGGGTAGCTTATCCACTCCCCCCTAGGTCCCAAACCTGGTCACTATACAAAACCATGAATTAATTTGATTATTTGGAAGATGAACCATAGGACACTATCCAACATGATGTCAGTTATTTCAGGGTTCCTTTATTATCAACTCCCCCTTTAAGGAAATCAGAGAGGATCCAATCCAGGCAGAACAATATGCCAATGCCATCTCAACCCAATTACAGTTGAAGGGGGATTGTTCAATACTTGATAGAATGACAGTCAAACAGGGGGGTACACTTGGAACAATTAGATGTAGAGTGTGTGCGTCAATAAAGCTGGTGATTTTGATGTTTACTATTACATCACTATATCTGTTATGGGATTATTTTTTGACATTTTTTTGAAAGCACTTACATTTTTCCCTACAGAGCAAATCTGGTTGAGATTCTTATGGACTTGAAACTGTTTGTGAGGAAACTTAACTTCAGTTTTTATTCCTACATGATTCAGGGTTATTTCATCATTCTTTTTTACCCCCCCCCCACTTAGTCCCATGGTTCACATTTTCGAACATTTGTGTGAGAGTGATATCCGTGATCATTTGAGCAACAGATAAGACTATCTTGACCTAATTTGAACACACATGAATTATTGTTTCTTAAAAGGTTGAAGAAAAAAAAGGAGGTCAAGATTATGAAACCCGACAAGTGAGGTGGCTTGATTTTGATGAATTCTTTTGATTTCATCAATAAAATATTGCTTATTTTAGAGGATGACACATAAGAAAAAGTTTTCTGCAATGAAACGAATATTGCTTACTATAGGATAAGTTGTATGACATGCTTATGAAAGGTGAAATTGACCAGAATGAGTAAACATTTTTAAAGGTTAACTACTTTTTGGTACTAACAATTTTCAGGATCCTGAAAATCCATAAGGACATACGAGATCCCCCTCTGAGACCTATAGTCAGTGCTAAGGACTCTAAAACTTTCCATTTAGCTAAGTGTGTTGATTATAAATTATGAGAGTTACACATGGGCTTTATTATTTAGTGAAAGATTCCTGGGACTTTTTTACTTGGATTTCTAACCAGTTCTATAATGAGAATCTGTCTTTTGTGACAATAGATGTAAAAAATCTTTTTTGAGTTTTACCACACCAACAGCAGCTGGAATGGTTATTTGAATTTTTAATTGAGAATAGTGACTTGATTGGGAGAGAAATTAAGGTTATTGTTAATTTGATGGAGATGGTATTGATGTATAATTTTATTTACTTTGAAGGACTGATTTACAGACAAAAAGGTGTTGCAATGAGCACTTCTTGCACACCTGTATTTGCCAATATAGTTATGTCTATGTGGAAAAATAAATCTTTTTGAGTTCTCAGCTTTCAAAATGCTGGTCTAGTTATACTAGATAAGAAGGTGATATCTGTATTTCTTGAACAGACCAGCACAACAAGATAGATGAGTTTGTGGAGTATACAAATAATACCAATTCTTTTTTTAAATTCACTCACTCAATTTCCTTTGACACCATTCAGTTTCTTGATATTGAAACAATGATGGATCAAGTTAATAATAGATTTATTTCTTCCAGTTTTAGGAAACCCACTTATTTAAATTCCATGCTGCATTTTTGTAGCAGCCACCTGATACACCAGGAAAAAGTAATTGTTAAGGGAAAGCTGGTGCGAGCTCCCAGGAGGATTTCTGAACTTTCTGATATTTTTAGTTGAATATGACAAATTGAAGGGGATGTTTTAAGATGTGGATATCCAGGAAACTTTCTCATAGATATTATGAATGAAGTGATTTCAAAAAGAGAATTTGTTTTTTATGTTCCACTTTTAGGGAATTGTACCAACAACCAGGTAAGGGATAATATTTCCTATAATAAGTGGACTACATCCTTTATTACTTCCTTTAGTTCAGATTTCAGAAAATAAATAGCTGTTTTTTTAACCACTTAGACAATCTGGATACAACGATGAGAGGTTACTCCAGGTTTATGGTCTGGAGGGGCATTAACCTCAAGACATTTATGGAGTGTAGCACATGCACTTCATTATATAAAAAAAAAAACAGAAGAGGAACTTCCAAATGTGGATGCTGTAAGGTGTGCAAATACATTTCAATACAGAATTGGTCACAGTGGGGAATATTATTATTGGTCCTAATTTTCATTGTAATTGTTTTACAAAATCTATTGTATATATATATATATATATATATATATATATATATATATATATATATATATATATATATATATATATATATATATGTTCACCTGACAACGTCGACAGCTCAGAACCGACACGAGAACACGAGACCACCAGAAGAAAAGATCGACAAGACCGAAGGACCGGATGAAAAACCGCTGAGAACACCGACATGACAAATAAAAACCAAACTGGCTTTTAAGGATACGATACATAAATGTTTGTATAGCATTGAGAAAAAAACACTAACAATACTTTGGCTAAACTCATTTTTGAATTCACAGAACATTATTTTTTTATTTTTTGCTGTGAATGCTGTATGGCCCAACCCTCATGGAGGGGCTGACAACCTTTCCCTTTAATTTTTGAACTATATTGGCAAATAAAGACCAATGTGGGTGAAAGCCCTGGTTTAAATGACAGTTTTTCTATTTCCTGCTTGTTGAAGTTAAAAGCATTAAGACTTAAATGATTATTATGATTTGTTTTTTATGTATTTCATTTATATGAAAAAATATTAATTGGATTTTTATTAATGAGATTTGGGGATTGTCAACATGTGATTGATTATGTGAGCTATTTATTCTGACAGTTTACATTTCTGGTTTATTCTGATGTAGTTTCAACTAGAAGTAAAAGCACTTAATTAATTATTTATTCTTTTTGAACTGATACATATGCTGTTTGAGCTGTTTCCTGTTTCTGAAATTCAGATACCCTTCTTGCACAGGCAAGAATAACCAGTAAAACTGTTTTAACTGTTAAAAACCTCTAGTCAGCCAGATTAGCTGATTGAAATGGAGCAATGCTTAGTTTCTATAACACAAAATTAAGATTCCAAGGAGGAGCTACTGGTTTACTCGGACGCCTCTTCTGCAAAATCTCTTTCAAGAACATTTTGCCATGTGACTGCCATGAAAGAGGAAGATCCGTGGGCAGACATGCTGAAATGGCCAATAAATAAACCTTGATAGAGGAATAAGAAAGGCCATAGGATAGTAACTCACACAAATATTGTAAGACCAGAGCACAATTAGCCCAGACTGGTGCTGGTTATGTTGCTGGCACCAGCTAGAAAACCTTTTCCATTTTGCTAGTGCATGATCTTCTTGTAGCAGGCTTTCTTGCTGCATATCCTCAGAAAACAGGTGATGAAAAATAATTAAGACTCTCTCATCCATGCAGACAGTTAAAAGTGATTGATTTCAGGGTGTATCAAAACCCCCAGTTCCTGTGTGAGTATATTCTTTCTTTGAGGAAGGTTGTTATAATTGCCTCTGGCCATTTTCAAAGGAAGGGAGAACCATGGTTGCCTGGGCCAAAAGGGAGTCACCACAATGATCTTGGCATATTCCTTCTGAATATTCAGAAGGTACCTTAGATATGACTGGCAAAGGTGGAAAGACATACAGGAACATTCCTAGCCAAAGAAAAGAAAAGGTGTCTGTATTCCAGGCCTTCTTGCATGGATTCGTGGAACAGACATTTGCCAGTTGATTGTTCAGAGAAGAGCCAAAGAGGTGCCCTTGATGAACTTCCTACGATTGGATCAAATCTTGGAAGACCCCTGGATCTAGTTTCCATTTGTGAGGGCCTGTCCTGGTCCTGCTCAGTTTGTCTGCCACACAATTTTGCTGTGATGGAATGTGGGATGCTTGTAGAGTGAGAAAGTATGTATAGGTGGTTGGGACAGAGTTGGAGAGATGTTGACAGATATTACTGAGTCTTGATAGGATGAAAGATGACACAGTAGGAGGAGAAGAATAGAGGATAAGCTGAAGAGGAGCATAATTAAGTATAGGAATCTGTATTTTATAGATGTCAGGTGGGGGGGACTAGTAATGAAGAAGGAAATAAGACGTTGCAGGACAGAAGGAGATTTATGATGGTGGATTCTGAAAGCTGGAAGAGGATACGTGAGGAGGGGAGTATTTTCTGTAAAAGAAGACAGTTAGGTTGTCTTGGTATCTTCCCTGGAATGTAAGGAATATAAAAGTATGAAAGGCTACAGTATAATGATGCAGTCCAAATAAGAAGAAATGAAGAGTGATTTGTGAAAAGTAAAAGATACAGTGTGGAATAGATATTTACTATTAGAGAGGGTTGTGATTGTGAATGGATATAGTGCAAAGCATTATGGGAGGGAGAAAGATAGTTAGGAATGTGGATAAAATTAAATAGAGATAGGGAAGTAAGAAACAAGAAACAGAAGTGTATGCACAGAAGTAGTAGGGTAATTTTGGGGAGGGTTTGGAAAGAGTCATAAGTAAAATGTGCATGTAGGAAGTATAATATTAAGGTTAGAGGGGGTGAGTTAGAATTGGGTGTAGGGTAGGAGACAGAAGTGAAGCCAAGTGTAGTGAGGCTGAGCATAGTACACTTCCCAACCTTTGGTGAAATTATATCTGAGATCAATCAGTTTATAGCCAGTGCTAAACAATCAACAAAGAGATGCAAAGTAAAGCAGGTTTTCTGTTATATCCTGAGACTAAATAACTAGCATATGCAGTATTCTGCTCAGCAAAAGGGGACAGTGGCCAGTCATAGTGGCCAACTTACTAAGAGGTCCTTAGAGTGCACAGAATATTTCACAGGGACTTTCAGTCACAGAGCAGGCATGTATATAACTGATTAAAGTTAATGCACAGCAAGGATCTTCATGATAAATGTGCTTACATTATACAATAACAAAATTCCTAGTAAACTTGTATGAGTAGGGCATTTTGGCAGAGCTCCTGCAGTACTGAGGTCAGATGTAGTGACAGCAGGCTATTAAAATATGCTGGGGAATGGAAACTTATTTTGCAAACTGTGTAATCAGCAGAAAATCATAGTGCTGCTGAAAAGCACTGTTATGTAGTTTCCTACTGGGGGGAGGACAGGGATCAGGAAACTTGCTTCACCACAAAATCTGAAAGTACATAATGCTCCTTTGTGATAAAAAAACACAGTGACAAGTATGTTTCACAGTAGAGAATTTGTTTATATTGTAATTCTGAATGTAAGTATTTCATTCACTGTTGATGAGGAACCATATTGTGCTGACTAGATAGACATTTTGTTTTACAGTTTATGATACTTTGGTAGCAGGATGAAATATTTGAAATGACTATGGAAAGCATTTGTCATTGAACTGTTGAATATAAAAAAATATAACAGATGTTGGCAATAGAGTACTAACAGTGACACTCCGGGTGCAACAGCCACTGAAAGTAGCATGGTTTGCATAATACATATTAATTCATACCTGGCTATGAAACTTTATGGTGACAGTGATGGGGAAGCTAGATACAGCATTTTAAAGGAAACATGGAAAGCAACATTTGACAGTATATTGTTTATTATTAAAAGAGAGACAACAGGAAATATTACCAACATAGCATTATTTTGTGATACCCTTTTGTGCAACAGACAGTGAAATTAAACTTGATCTGTACAATGCATGTTAATGAACACTGGATGAGCTCTGGTATTTTGCTTTGCACTTTATGGTGAATGGGAAGCTAAATACACCATCTGAACAAATGACTGCAGAAAGCAACATCTGACATTGAGTTAAGTGCTTAATATAAAAGGTGAGACAGATATCCTTAGCCACATAGCACTAGTCTGTGGTTACAAGAGCTATCTGAAATAATTATAGATCCGGAGGTGTGCAAAATAGCATGTCAATGTTGAATTAAATGTACTGCACTAAATGAAGCATATAATGTAATGTTTACTTCCTTTATTGTTTTTGCTCATTAGATAGTGAAAATATAATTTCTTTGCACAAGGCGTGTTGGTGTATGTAGAGACAACAGACATAGTTTCTTGACAGCATCTATGTCATTTTGCATAGCACTTTATGGTGGTGGTGGGAAAGCAACATAAAGTTAATTAAAATGATCACAGAGACCAACATATGGCATCACAAAATCAAATAAAATATACACATACATTTTGAGTTAAGAAGAACTTGGTAGCAGCTTTGCTATAGGTTCATGTTACAAGACACATCTCCTCACTTACATTAATAATAAATGTATTGCACCCAAATTGCTCTAACAGGCATTATCTAGTATTACTATCTATTTAAGTATTATTGTCTACATCAAAGGCTATTTCTGAAGTTTCAGCAATTTCTATACTGCCAGTAAGAGAAGCTGTGACTGATGCAATGTATTATATTTTTGCATGTCCATAAGCCAGCATAAAAACCTTGCTAAGAAATGTGATTAGACTGTATACTTGTCCCTACATTAATGTAGAAAATGTTTTTAATCTCAAAATGGGATGCCCTTAACGTTTTACAAAAGTAATGCCTGCATGTTATTTTCTGAGATGCTCTGTTTAGTGTAAAAGGTATTAATTGTCCTTTCTGAAACAAAAGTTTGACATAAATGAAGAAGCAGTTATGTACAGAACTGTATAAGCAGATGGGTTGGTAATAATTTTACTGTAATTAGGGCAGTACTATTAACTGTTTTGCATCATCAGTAAAGGGCACAAGGGTAGTGTATAGTGAATGATCTAGATGTAACTTTTCTACTACAAATCTGTCTTTACTCTATGTTCAGGTGGGCACAGAAACACAGTCCCCAGGATTCAATAAATTCTGTGTAGGCTTCAGGCAAAGCCTACACAGATTTTATGTGTTAGTGCAATGACCAGCAGTGCTAATTGCATATGCATGTTACACATCTCGCTTACACGAATACATGTGGCGTTTTGTGGTCATCAACACTGTTACTATCCAGGAAACCATGCAGAGCAGCACAAATACAAAAGAACATGTGTGCAAGTTTGCCTGCTCTTCATGATTGTGTAGATAGCCACAATAACTACTGGGGTAAAAATACTGCAAAAACTTCAGTATTAACACATTATAGAAAGTGTACTCATTGCAATGTACACTGCAACAAGTATCTTCAGACTGAAAAACAGATAGTGGGGTGAACAGCAAGGACAAATGCAATGAAACTTACAGCAGGCAGGCAAAGTGTGCTGATAAAAATGAGCACAGACATGAATGACAGGAATGATGAAAGAGGAAGAGGGTATGTAAAATATGACAATGTACTCCAGATAGGATTTGTCAACAAACACACACTTCCAAGACAATTCAGTAGCACATATGTAGATAACACGATATGTACTGCTATTTGCACCTACTGTACGTGTTATATGTATATCATCACACATGGTAGTGTATATGTGACTGTCACACAAGATTACATGTCAATGTAGAGGAATGGTTGTGATATAAATATCACTGACATGCTCACCAGAGAGGACATTTACCAAGGACGGTTTATACAACAGGGACAATGGTTGGTATGTACATAGTGCAAAGATCTGCAAAATGACTTGCTTGAATATGACTGAAATATCAACATACCTCTCAACCATTCATGAAGACATAAAGCAACAGACTGATGGACAACTGGTGTCAGAAGCAGGCACAATCAGAAACACTTCTAAAATATTAATAGTATTAATTTGCAGCATTGACAGAATATGTGAGTATAACTTATGATACATGTTTTTCAGGAGCAGACCTCTACAACTGTAATGATTGTCAGTATTCTATAAGGGGAAGTCACCACTCTTTTTCTAAAAATAAACATCTTTGGAGGGGTTAAGTGGGACACTGTTAAACCTGGAGTTGAATTCAGGGGCAATCCTGACCATTTGAGAGGTTGCATGACACATAAGACAGAAACCACATGTGCAAGTATGAAACCCATGCCATCAATGTTATCAGTGATCTCTCCACTTACTGGGTTCAGCACAGTAATTTGTATCACACATGCATCTTGTGCAACACCTTGAAGGGAAGTCTGCACTGTCAATTTCTAATAGGTATGCATAACAAACTATAGTTCTGTATGGGTGACAAGATATGTGCAAGCTCACTTTGCCAAATGTGATATACTTGACTAAAGCATCCCTGACTTATATAGGTACTGGCCATAAGGATAACAACACTTACAAACAACACACTATCATGAGTGAATTCCCTTCACATAGCTGTGTATTGCATGCATCTGCCAAATGTGATAGCAATGGATATTGTCTGAAGCATCTGCAATTGATGTGTGAATTAAGAAGTGGTGTGTTATAATGAATGGTATAGCAGTATGTGAGACTGATGGCAATGCATCAGCTATGCCCATGTGCACAGAAAGTATGGCAGTGCAAAGTCTAGCATTAATGAGTGAGGAAGCTGTCACTGTGATATTGTTCATATACCAAGTAATGCAATGAGCACACCTTATAAGCAATTGTCAAATCTCAAGACATCTGCCACATGATCATTGACTCCCTGACATTGCCAGTGAAAATGTTATACTGGAATGAAATCCTAACGTATGCATATGCATTCATGCAAAACATCAAGTGGTAATACTGATGTGATGTACTGTTATGTCCGTGATGCTATACAGTCAAACTATAGCTGAAGCTAGGATATAATTGAACTTTATAGTTTCATAGCTAAGTACAAAGTTGACATAAAAGTCTAGCTATATTTAACATGAGTTTCACAATTTTAAACTTCACACAGTTATGAGCTTATGCACTGTGATCTAATACTAACTGTCTCTATCCATGAGGAACAGGAGTACAATTGCCATTAACTATCTATTGATCTCAACTACAATTGAATAGGGTCAGTAAAGACCTTTGCTTTAGGTGAAGGGGTAGCTTGTTCCAGAGAAGGTGTAGTTTCTGAGAGAAGTTTCTATCTCTTAAACATCATTTATTATGTCAGAGGCTATGTTAACATCCTTGGAATGAGTGTCCCTCATGCAGTTTGCTTTACCAATGTGCAAAATATCCATCCTTGTAGGCCAGACACAATTAGGCCCTTAGTAGTCTGTAGGGGACAGAATACAGTAATATGAGTTTCAATCTTCCCACATAGGACTTGTCTTTTACACTCTGTATATTTATTTTGCAAAATATCTGGTATTGCTCCAGCTGTTGTAGATCTGTGATGAGTTAAATGCAAAAGTGTACATTATTCTCAATTATTGTTTTGATGAGGGCCAAGTGCAATGGAATTATAATGTCCTTTATGACATGCCCAAATTTATGAGTTGTGCCACATAGAAGGGCTTTGTTACCACTGTGGACACATGTTGATTGCACTTTCAATTAATATCTACCTGAGTACCCAGATCATGTACCACTGGGCCTACTCACTGGAGTCTTCTGTCTATTTTGTGATTAGCTTATGTATTTGCTTTACAAAAGGGAGTAATTATGCTTTTCTGGACATTTAGTGTGTCTCCATGGCTCTGGCACCAATAATTTGTGCACCTTAATGCTCTCTGCAGTATATCAATACCATTACTGGAGTCAAGGATTGTCAACAATTTGCAGTCATCTGCAAAGCTGGTTGGACAAAGGCTGTCTAAGTTTGCCTTGATTTCTTTGAATTAAACAGCAAACGGGAGAGGGTCTAGTATAGAACCCTGTGGTACTGCACTGCTCACTGGCATCTTGCTACAAGTGAATTTAATCACTTTGACAATATGTGTCCTATTGGTGACCCACTGGAATGCCACTTGGTGATGTAGTGTTTTATGGCCAGTTAAGACAGTTCTCTGTAATACCTGACTGCGGAGTTGTGTCACATGACTTGGCCAGGTCAGGTTAGGTGGGATGCACATTCTTTCCCTCATCCATGGCCCTGGAGACCTTCTGGAAGAAGTCAGTCAGATTTAATAGGCATGATCTAGCCTTACTGATTCAAAAATCAGTTGCTTACACAGTTGGGAGATTACCTGTATTCTTGTTGATAAGGACGATGGTGATTCTTTCCATTGGCTTACAGATTAGGCTAGTCAGGCTTATGTATCTATAATTTCCTGTGCTGGGTAATGGTCACTCTTTTTCCAGACAGATGACTGTCGCTGTCTACCACTCTGCTGGAAAATAGCCTAAATGGAGCCTGTGGTTAAGTAGGGATTCAACTGTGTCTGCTAGATCATCTTTTAAATTATGGATAAAGCAACCTGGAATGCTGTCAGGGCTCATTGATGCTGTGTTTTAGCCTTAGAGATTGCACAGATGATATGTCTTGAGAAAATATGATGAATATACTTTGGGTAATGACCAGTGGAGACAAGAGGTGAAGTTTGATCCAAATATGTCAGCTAGCAGCTTGTCTATAGCCTCAGAATGAGTATTGCTGGTGCCATTCACAGCCATCTGTGCACAGAGCTGTGCATTCTCCTTAAGATTGGGTATGCATCACATGATGCACAGTGGAACTGTTAACATATCATGTCACTTGCACATCATATGCTTGCATGTTTGCCATTGAAAAGTTGTGTGCAATGGCACTGATACCATATATGGCTACATTACACATGAGCTAGATGTGGTTCATGAGGAAGAGTTAATGACACAAATACTGACAGTCACATAATGCTGCTGGGAAATACCTGTATAATCCTTGTGAATAACAGCACACATGCATACAATGAATTTGCTAAGGTTGAAAGTGTATCTGAACTGGTTATATGTTTGTGTATATACCAATATTACAATGTGTGGATGAAACAAGGTGTATGTGCCCATGTAATTAGTATGATGAAATATTCCTCTATGTCACATAACATTTCATGATAGTAGTTATATACATACACACATGTGCCATACTGCAAGTGTCACTGCAATCTCTGAATGAGAAATGTATAGAATGTTAATATAGTCCCCTACAAAAACACATGCCTTAGTAAGGTAACAGTACACATAGATTTATCCCATGGCAACAGTCCTCAGGAGGCATATTACTACAGCTGTTATGGAAGGAACATTTAATCAAATGGTAGCAGTGGTCATCAATACATTACGTCACATCACAGATTGGAATACACTGTTGTAGATCTATCGTACATCCACATCTCAACATAGCACATGTGGATGAAAGCAACACTGACATGTGCAATTTCCAAGGGTCATAGGACATTACTTGGCTAACAGCCAAGACCACATAAAATCATAACTACTATTCTAGCCTTTAAATCAAAATCAATATATCTGCATGATGTAAGATAGTATATGTATGTGCATATGTATGTATGTTTTTACATTACATATGATCTCTTTCTATATGTGACATGTGCACCACCCATAATAGAACTAGTAATCACACATCCAGTGGTCTGCAGATGGCTTGAAGAGGATCATGGAAGGGCTGTGCTTCGTGATGTGTGTACACATCTTTGAGATGATGACATCCTCCAGTGTTCTGCAGAAAGGATGTTATGTTGGCAGAGGGAAAAGGGGAATGTTGAATTCACGGGGCTATGTTAAACATTCAACTGAGTGGGATTCATATGAAAAGAAATTCAAAAGATCATATATTGGCCATAATATACCACCAACCACATACACAGCAGATGAATGAGGTCAAATTTAAAAATTAGGCCTATGTATGTACACAAATTTGATTTTATACAACACAACAGTAGCACAACCACAGATGTCTGAATTTACATTGTCACAGTGCACATTAAAGAGGATGACAGCATCATTGTATGCTGAGAAAAAAGATGTTGGGAGAAGTGTCTGAAATAGATGTGGAATCACATCGTGGTGTAAGATTGTCTCCAGACCCATATTTGAATGAACACACTCAAGTTGTCTGTTGTAAGATTAGAACCTCAAGCTATCTTAAGTACACAAGCTAGAGAATACAGTAGTTAATG